>NW_026652286.1:2086868-2359287 GCF_009828535.3 Hylobates moloch | reverse complement strand
GACACCAAGTTAAAAACAGGAGTGCTGAAATAGCAGGTTTGATTTTGCTTCTCTACGATTTTATATCTTGTATACATCGTGGCTGCACCAAGAAATGCAGAGAAGTTTATCATCAATCCAAAAATACCACTCTCTGGAGGTGGTGTTCCTGTATCACGGATGTAGGGGAGGAAGGGGTTGACGTGCCCGGACAGCGCGGCGACCATGTAGGAGATAACGAAGGCTGCTGACGACCAGGTCACCAAGAGGCAGGGGACGAAAGCCATTCCCCTCAGGAAGCACAGCATCGCGCCGCCGACGGAGTGCTGCGTCCAGCGGGGCTGGGCGCCGGGTTGCTCCGGGCTGCCTGGAGGCGGCGGCCGGACACTGACGGTCACGGACGGTGGGAGGGGAGGCTGGCTGTCCAGCCAGATTTGAGATTCTGTCTCAAAAAAAGAAAGAAAGTTGTTAGAACAGTCCTGGATAAAAAGGATGCTGCCTTAGTCCATTCCTGCTGCTATAAACAAAATACTTTAGACCAGATAATTTGTAAATTACAGAAATGTATTTCTCATATTTCTGGAGGTCAAGGTGCTGGTAGATTTGGTGTCTGGTGAGGGCTTGCTCTCTCCTTCCAAGATGACACCTTGTTCCTATACCCTCCAGAGGGGATGCACGCTATGTCTTCACATGGCAGAAGGATAAGGGCCAGGCAGCTTTCTGAAGCCTCTTTTTCTGAGACGGAGTTTTGCTCGTGTTGCCCAGGCTGGAGTGCAATGGCACGATCTAGGCTCACTGCAACCTCCGCGTCCTAGGTTCAAGTGATTCTCCTGCCTCAGCCTCCTGAGTAGCTAGGATTACAGGCGTGAGCCACCATGCCCAGCTAATTTTTGTATTTTGAGTAGAGACGGGGTTTCACCATGTTGGCCAGGCTGGTCTTGAACTCTTGACCTCATGTGATCCGCCCGCCTCAGCCTCCCAAAGTGCGGAGATTTCAGGCGTGAGCCACCACACCCAGCCTCTGAAGCCTCTTTTACAAGACCATTAATCTCATTCCCAAGGGAAGAACCCTCTTGACTTAATCAGTTCCCAAAAGGCCCCACCCATTAATACCACCACACTGGGGATTAAGTTTCAGCGTGAATTTGGAGGGACACAAACATTCAAGCCTTAACAGATAGGTATTCATCTAACTGTATACTTTCATGGATGTAGTTTGCTATTTGTAATTTACCTCAATAAAGTCGGATTAAAACAAGAAATAGGGCCGGGCGCGGTGGCTCACGCTTGTAATCCCAGCACTTTGGGAGGCCGAGGCGGGCGGATCACGAGGTCAGGAGATCGAGACCACGGTGAAACCCCGTCTCTACTAAAAATACAAAAAATTAGCCGGGCGTGGTGGCGGGCGCCTGTAGTCCCAGCTACGCGGAGAGGCTGAGGCAGAGAATGGCGTGAACCCGGGAGGCGGAGCTTGCAGTGAGCCGAGATTGCGCCACTGCACTCCAGCCTGGGTGACAGAGCGAGACTCCGTCTCAAAAAAAAAACAAAACAAAAACAAAAACAAAAAAAAACAAGAAATAAATGATGGGAATCTGAGCAAAGGCTGTGAAGGTTGAGGACCAAAAGAGGGGAAGAAAGAACTACCGAGGTGCTGGGGTCACTCGGCCCGTAAACTGTCACGGGATAACCCAGGCTCCACCGAGGAGCCGGGATCACTCGGCCCGTAAACTGTCACGGGATAACCCAGGCTCTGCCGAGGAGCTGGGATCACTCGGCCTGTAAACTGTCACGGGATAACCCAGGCTCCGGTGCCTGAGAGTCAGCCTGGTCGTTGCATCGTCCCCTCACGAACGTGTCAGACTTCAGAGTTGGAAAGGGCCTTCAGAGAATACATCAGTGTCCCAACAGGAAACAGAACTCTCTCAAATAGTTCAACTGAAGAGACCTTACTGAGGAGGTACTATTTACAGAAGGCCGGATTAAAGAAACCAAGAAGAATATCGAGAAACCCAGAGACTGCAAACTGCTGTGTATTAGTGTGTTGTCGCATTGCTATAAAGAAATACCTGAGACTGCGTTATTTATAAAGAAAAGATGCCCTGGGCGTGGTGGCTTATGCCTGTAATCCCAGCACTTTGAGAGGCCGAGGCAGGCAGATCACTTGAGGTCAGGAGTTTGAGACCAGCCTGGCCAACATGGTGAAACCCCATCTCTACTAAAAATATAGATATAGATATAGATATCTATATATAGATAGATAGAGATATAGATATATATAAATTAGCCAGGAATGGTGGCACGTGCCTGTCTCACTCAACAGATGGAGACTCCATCTAAGAAAAAAAAAAACAAACTCTTGCCTCGGCGCCTGGGTGGCTTGCCGCCCACAGGGGTCTAAGGCTGGGCTGCTTTCCACAGCTTCTTTTGAGTTTGCCTCACTTTTTGCAGCCAGAAGTTGGGCAAAGGACACAGCCTGAGCCGGCTTTCCAGGTCATGGGAGGGAAGATTCTCATTCCAATCCACTTTCAACAGGTATTGAGCACTTGGTTTGTGCAGGCCCCGGCTGGGCACTGGGAACTGGACAGACAAGGTTCCAGTCCGGTGAGCAGCTTACATTCTGGGAGGGAGACCGGCAATAAACAAGCAGACAACTTCAACTTTCCATGAGTGCTAGCCAGCCCTGGGAGGCTCCGCTGCCAGAAGGAACGTCAAGGGCAAGTCCTGGGGCGGGAGACCCTTCCGGAGGAGGAGCAAGAAAGCTGCTTCTGCAGCGCAGAGCCTGGGGAACGGCGAGGAGTGGGGCCGCTTGAGACGGGAGGGGCCGGAGGGTGTTCCTGTCTAACAGGTCACTTAAACCCTCTGGGGGAGAATCAGCCCGCATCATGGGATTAATCGAGGGTGGTTCAACCCTTAGCGCAGGGCCTGGCACGCTGTTCCGGTTTAGGGTCCAGAGCGCCCCCCACCCCTTCCCTGGCCTGCTATGGGATGCGCCGGGGAGAGGCAGGAAAGACGAGCTCCAGGCCTGGGCGCCCCGGCACAATCACGACGATCTGGACAAGAGTGGGGATCCCCGGCTCTGCCCAGGCGGCCTAGGCAGCCCGCGTCTGGGGCCCCTCGCCAGCTCCGGGGCGGCAGGCGGCCTTCACAAGGGCGCTTTGTCCTGGCGGCGCCGGCAGGGCCCGGTCGGGCCACCTGGACTGAGAGTGGGGGAGTTAGGCGAAGGCTTCAGGTGCTCCGCGGCTCTGGGGCAGGTGTCGGCCGGCTCCGCCCCTATCCCCGGAGCAGGTGTCCCAGACCCCTGCGGCCACCATTCCGGCCCCCTCCCCCTCCCTCGTGTCGAACTCCGGCCGCGCCTTTGATCCCGGGCCCGGGGACACGGGCCCCTCCCCTTGGGGAGTGAGGGGAGGAGACGCGGCCCCAGAGCGGGGGCAGGGCAGGGGGTCAGGGCAGGTAGCGGGGCCTGGGCCTTCGCGGGTGGCTGCTCCCGCTCCCCCAGCCCTCCCCGCGTCCTGGTGGGAAACTCAGCCCAGGAGGGGGCTTCGGGGGCTCCTCGCGGGCTGGGGAACCGTCGGATGCCGGGGCAGGGGGAGGGGCCAGGACCCCGGGGGGGTCACCCCGCCCCTTCGCGCTCAGCCCGGCTGAAGTGAAACCTGAGCCCAGGTCGGGGGCGGGACCGGCCCGCGCCTCTCCCCGGATCCCCGCACCCTGGCCGGCGGCTGCGAGCGCAGGGCCCAGCCCAGGAGCCGCTGGAGCAGGTGAGGGAGGCGGCTCGGCGCGAGCCGCACAACCCGGCCGTCGGGCCCCGCCGCCCAGGGCTGAGTCTCCCGTCTCGCCCCTCGGTCCGCAGGGCCTGCGATGGAGCCTGCAGCCCTGGGTCGCGCCCCTCCCTGAGCGCCCCCGTCGGCGGCCATGTTGCCCCGAGGGCGCCCCCGGGCGCTGGGGGCCGCCGCGCTGTTGCTGCTGCTGCTGCTGCTCGGATTCCTCCTGTTCGGTGGGGACCTGGGGTGTGAGCGCCGCGAGCCTGGCGGGCGAGCGGGGGCCCCGGGATGCTTCCCCGGCCCGCTCATGCCACGTGTCCCCCCAGACGGGAGGCTGCGGAGAGCCGCCGCCCTCGACGGAGACCCGGGGGCCGGCCCCGGGGACCACAACCGCTCCGGCTGCGGCCCAAAGCCGCCGCCGCCGCCGCCCAAGTGCGAGGTAGGTGCGCCCGGCCCTGGCGGCGGGAGTCCCGGGGGCGCCGCCCCCGAGCCCGGCCTCTTGGACGTCTGCGGGAATCACAGCACCTGGCGTCTGTCCCGGCACTGGCCAGCCGGCTGGGGCGCACCTCGAACGTGCAGCTCCTCTGCTCCCGACCTCAGTTTCCCCATTTGAAATGAAGGGTTGGCTCCTGCTGCGCCCTCCGCACACGGTTCCGGGCTCTGCTGCGGGGTGGGGCAGCTCAACGTGGGTCCTTACCGCCTCGCGGAGAAGGGGGGCCTGCTGCCGACCTGGGCGTCCCTCCCCAGCTCTTGCATGTGGCCATCGTGTGTGCGGGGCATAACTCCAGCCGAGACGTCATCACCCTGGTGAAGTCCCTGCTCTTCTACAGGTACAGCCAGGTGTCCGTGGAGGAGGGTCAGGAGTGGGGAAGGGACAAAGCCCGGGACAGGCTGCTGGTCTCAGAGCTTCAGCTTCCTCATCTGTGACTCGGGGACAGTGTCCCCTTCCTCCCTTGAAGGGCAGTTGTAAGAACATCCTGAGCCGGGCGTGGAAAAGCTCTTTGCAGATGGCGCTTCCATCTCTGCGCCCCTCGGGGTGGGGGCTGTCCCGTGTTGCTCCTGCTGGGGCCTCTCAGGCTTCCTCTCTGCCCACCCAAAAGGAAAAATCCACTGCACCTCCACTTGGTGACTGACGCCGTGGCCAGAAACATCCTGGAGACGCTCTTCCACACATGGATGGTGCCTGCCGTCCGTGTCAGCTTTTACCATGCCGACGAGCTCAAGGCAGGGGCCCAGCCCTTCCCCCTTCCCCTCAGCTGTGTCCACCTCCCTCCTCTCTCCAGGACCTGATGGGGTGGGAGAAGAGAATCCTCAGTCCCATCCACCTACTGAAGCGCAAACCCCTCTCTTTTGGGGGTTTACCCCCTCTCCTCTGTGTCACTCCAAGCATGTGTTCTGGTGCTCACAGGCCCCTCTCTGCCATCTCATCCCCTGCCTTTCCCCCACACAGCCCCAGGTCTCCTGGATTCCCAACAAGCACTACTCCGGCCTCTATGGGCTAATGAAGCTGGTGCTGCCCAGTGCCTTGCCCGCTGAGCTGGCCCGCGTCATTGTCCTGGACACGGATGTCACCTTCGCCTCTGACATCTCGGAGCTCTGGGCACTCTTTGCTCACTTTTCTGGTGAGAGGCCTGGGAGCCTGCCTGGCCTGCCCAGGACCCCTGCGTCTAGCCCTGAGCCCAGGTCCTGTGGCAGCCTCAGACAGCTCCCTTATGCCCTCCCCTCCCAGACACGCAGGCGATCGGTCTCGTGGAGAACCAGAGTGACTGGTACCTGGGCAACCTCTGGAAGAACCACAGGCCCTGGCCTGCCTTGGGCCGGGGGTTTAACACAGGTGGGCACAGTGGTGAGGGGAGGCAGGCAGGGTGGTCTGCTGGTCCTTGGGCCCCTGGGGCTGGGTGGGGCAAAAAGCGCTAGGAAGTCCCCCAGGAAGAACATTGCTGTGAAAAGAACCCTGGATGAAGAGACAGGCAGCAGTTCCAACAGTCCTGTGTGTGCTGGATGACTTTGGCCAGCTCTCGTGCTCCCTCTGAGCCTCAGTTTTCTCATCCATTAAATGGGGGATAATTTTAACAGCCCTGGGATCACCAAGTGTGAGAAGGCCACATGTGCTCTGTAAGCTGGACGGCGCCTCCTCTTCACCTCGAGGACTGACTGTTGACAGAAGTAGTCTACCAGCAAGCTGGGTGCAGTGGCTCAGGCTTGTAATTCCCGCACTTTGGGAGGCTAAGGTGGGAGAATCGCTTGAGCCCAGGAGTTCGAGAACAGCCTTGGCAACATAGTGAGACCCTTGTCTCTACAAACATTAAAAAATTGGCCAGGCGCGGTGGCTCACGCCTGTAATCCCAGCACTTTGGGAGGCTGAGGCAGGCGGATTACTTGAGGTCAGGAGTTCGAGACCAACCTGGCCAACATGGTAAAACCCCGTCTACACTAAAAATACAAAACTTAGCTAGGGGTGGTATCACGTACCTGTGATCGCAGCTACTTGGGAGGCTGAGGAGGGAGAATCACTTGAACCCAGGAGGCGGAGGTTGCAGTGAGCCGAGTTCACCCCACTGTACTCCAGCCTTGGCAATAGAGCGAGACTCTATCTCATACATAAATAAGTAAATAAATAAAAAGAATAGGTGTGGTGCCTGCAGTCCCAGCTACTCGGTGGGGTGCTGAGGTGGGAGGTTTGCTTGAGCCTGGGAAGTCGAGGCTGCAGTGAGCCATGATTGTGCCACTGCACCACTGGGTGACAGAGCAAGACCCTGTCTCTCAAAAAACAAAACAAAACAAACAACAACAAAAAACAAGTAGTAGTCTATGATCGTGTCTGAACGGTCAGAAAATACCAATAAGTCACAAAACAAAGGACACCTTCGTGACCCCCATGTCCCCCAGGAGCTGGGCCGTCCCAGGTGGGCATGACAGCATCTCTTCATCGGCAGGTGTGATCCTGCTGCGGCTGGACCGGCTCCGACAGGCTGGCTGGGAGCAGATGTGGAGGCTGACGGCCAGGCGGGAGCTCCTTACCCTGCCTGCCACCTCACTGGCTGATCAGGTCTGAGGAAGCCTTGCCGGGTGGGGTGTGGCAGGCTGGGGGCTGGGATGTGATGGGTGTCTCTGCTCAGGACATCTTCAACGCTGTGATCAAGGAGCACCCGGGGCTAGTGCAGCGTCTGCCTTGTGTCTGGAATGTGCAGCTGTCAGATCACACACTGGCCGAGCGCTGCTACTCTGAGGCGTCTGACCTCAAGGTGAGTGGGACAGGAGGCTGCGTGGTGGTGCGGGGCCATGGATGGGGACTCCTGCTCCCTGCTGCCATGGCCCCAACACCCTCCCGGGTCCCAGGTGATCCACTGGAACTCACCAAAGAAGCTTCGGGTGAAGAACAAGCACGTGGAATTCTTCCGCAATTTCTACCTGACCTTCCTGGAGTACGATGGGAACCTGCTGCGGAGAGAGCTCTTTGTGTGCCCCAGCCAGCCCCCGCCTGGTGCTGAGCAGGTGAGGAGCCACCTTCCCCTGCCCCTGTCTGCTTTGGTGGGACCCAGCCTTGTCTGGGGGATGCATCGTTCTGCCCTATCCCCAGTCCTTCTCACCCCTTGACCCATCAGTTGCAGCAGGCCCTGGCACAACTGGATGAGGAAGACCCTTGCTTTGAGTTCCGGCAGCAGCAGCTCACTGTGCACCGTGTGCACGTCACTTTCCTGCCCCATGAACCGCCACCCCCCCGGCCTCACGACGTCACCCTTGTGGCCCAGCTGTCCATGGACCGGTGAGGGTGCAGAGGGCAGCCCAGGGGGTATGGCATGGGCTGGGGTTGGACACTTCTGAGAGGAGGTTCCATCTGGCAGCCTGATGCTGTGGTAGTGAGCTGCCTGTCCCTCAGGGAGTTCCAGAAGTTGGAGACATTGGATATAGTGGAAAGAGCTTGGGCTCTGGAGTCATTCAGATGCCCGGAGCTGCCCTTGGTCGCTGTGGGACCATGGGCAAGTCTTCATATCTCTGGCCCCTAGTTTTCTCTCTCAAATGAGAAAGTACCCGCCTGGTGGGGGTAGTTGTGAAGATTCAATCAGACTGGCTCTAAAAGTATTTGAAGGGTGCTCAGTAAGTCACTTGAGGAGATAGCAGCAGCAGCTAACTGGGGAGGTTTTCCAGGCCTCCCTGAGCTCCTGTGCAAGAGGGGCAGAGCTGTGCTGACCTCCCTCTCCCCACAGGCTGCAGATGTTGGAAGCCCTGTGCAGGCACTGGCCTGGCCCCATGAGCCTGGCCTTGTACCTGACAGACGCAGAAGCTCAGCAGTTCCTGCATTTCGTCGAGGCCTCCCCAGTGCTTGCTGCCCGGCAGGACGTGGCTTACCACGTGGTGTACCGTGAGGGGCCCCTATACCCTGTCAACCAGCTTCGCAACGTGGCCTTGGCCCAGGCCCTCACGCCTTACGTCTTCCTCAGTGACATTGACTTCCTGCCTGCCTATTCGCTCTACGACTACCTCAGGTGGACCTGAGGGCAGGGAGGGGAACCGTATATGGGGTGGATGTGGACGGGGCACGTGTGGGACCCCAGGCTTCCATGTCCCTGCTCCTTTCTGGGCCTCAGTGGCCTCTGTCAAGTGGGGTTTGTATTAGGCTGTTTCTAGCTCCACCTGTGGTTGTGTCCACCCGTCGCATCGGGCAAGATGGCCCATGGTGGTCTGGTCCTATGGCTGATGCCCTGATGAGGGTCACTGGCCCAGTCCTAGAGGCCCCGCTCTTCTCCCCTGCTCATGGGTGCTCCTCCTCAGGGCCTCCATTGAGCAGCTGGGGCTGGGCAGCCGGCGCAAGGCAGCGCTGGTGGTGCCGGCATTCGAGACCCTGCACTACCGCTTCAGCTTCCCCCATTCCAAGGTGGAGCTGCTGGCCTCGCTGGATGTGGGCGCCCTCTACACCTTCAGGTAGGAGAGGCTACTTCTCTGCCCACTCCACTCACTTGCCCACACCGGCCCCCACTACCCACGAGCTCCTAGCCTCAGCCTGGCTCCCACCCGACCCTGCTGCACAGGTACCATGAGTGGCCCCGGGGTCACGCACCCACAGACTATGCCCACTGGCGGGACGCTCAGGCCCCATACCGTGTGCAGTGGGCGCCCGACTATGAACCCTACGTGGTGGTGCCACGAGACTGTCCCCGCTATGACCCTCGCTTTGTGGGCTTCGGCTGGAACAAGGTGGCCCACATTGTGGAGCTGGATGCCCAGGTGAGGAGGGCACCTTGCTGCCACCACCTTTGATTGGAGCACCTCCAGGTCCAGGGAACTCACGACACCTGCATGGGGGACCACGCCACTAGGTGACACTGTTAGAAATGTCCCCTTTCTGTAGAATTAAAATCATCTGCCCTTTGGCCCTTGCTTTAGCTCTCAGGGGCTACAGGGTAAGCCTGTTCTCTGGAGCTGCACCTTCCCCGCAGGCCAGGCAAGCCAGGCAGCCACTGCTCCTCTGCCCCACCCTGCAGGAGTATGAGCTGCTGGTGCTGCCTGAGGCCTTCACCATCCATCTGCCCCACGCTCCAAGCCTGGACATCTCCCGCTTCCGCTCCAGCCCCACCTATCGTGACTGCCTCCAGGCCCTCAAGGATGAATTCCACCAGGACTTGTCCCGCCACCATGGGGCTGCTGCCCTCAAATACCTCCCGGCCCTGCAGCAGCCCCAGAGCCCTGCCCGAGGCTGAGGCTGGGCCGGCGCTGCCCCTCGTCTTAGCATTGGGCAGACACCAGGGCAACCTGCCCTCCGCCATCCCTCCTATTTAAATTAAAGGTCTCTGGGAAGGGCTAGGGCGGAGCATCTGTGGGGTGGGGTCTCCCCCTTGCTGCTATTGTATGGCTGGGGACTGGTCTCCCTCTGCCCCAGCCAGTGTGGGGCTGGTTCCCCCATCTTGAATTGTTCATCCCTTTTTCATAATTAAAGTTTTAAAACATCTTTTTTGTGTTCCTGGTTTGGGGGAGCAAGGGCATTCCGGGGCTAGGCCACCAGTGCACAAAGGAGGTGCTACAACCAGCTGGGGTCACAGGAGGGCCTGGGCCCTTAAGGGCAAGCACCCCCCCGACCCCCAACCAGCCAGTCAGGGAGGCCAGAGGCTGGGACTGGAATGTGTCCTGCCCACCCTCCCCTGCCCCAAACCCAACACCATGAGGCTGAGAGGCTTTATTTGGCTTTATTTAGTAAAATGTTAAAATAAATAAATACAAATTGATCAGCTGCTCTGTATCCCCCCCACCCCCTCAAAACAAAAACCAAACAAACAAAAACAAAAACTTTGAAGCACAAAACTCCAAATACAAGTCTACCAAGACTGAAATCACAAAGGGCATGGACAAGAGACAGGGTTGGGGTCTGGCTGGCTCTTCTCTGCTAGGAGCTGGCTGACCTCTGGCCTGCCCGTCCCATCCCACCTGACTGCAGCTCACCCTGGGCTGACGACCCACGGACACCTGAGAGAGGTGAGGGTCCAAAGGCTGCTGGGGAGGGGGTAGGGGGCTGGGGTCCTCACGGGGGAAGGGCCTTGTGGGAGGGGGCACCAAGTGGAACTGGGGAGCCCTGCTTCCGTTTAGAGGAGCTATTTTTCAGAGTTCCTACCCCGGCTTTCTGGAGGGCAGCCCCAGCTTCCTGCCCCTCACTTTGGCAAGGGGCCAGAAGACTGCCGAGGGCTGACCACTCCTGTCTTGGAGAGGAGCTGACGCAGAGGACAGTCTAAGTCAGGGTGAGGATGGGAGTCCTGCTTCCTGCCAGGGGTGCCCGGCAGAGGGACAGGGGCGAGGTTCACACAAAGTTGCCTCCACTCAACAGAAGCCACAGGATCTGGAGAACCCAGGCCCTGGAAATTGCACCTGGGCCACCATCCATTCATTACCCTAAGAGCCTTTTGCCCCTGGGTAAAAAGTCTCCTAAATTCAGCCCTTTAGATAAATAAGAAGGACCACGCCCTATAAGAGAATGAAGGGAGAAAACCACTGAAGAGTGTGTGTGAGCTGGGAGGTGACAGCCCAAGGGAGGCTCTGATGGCCCCAAGAGAGAAGTATCAGAGGTGGCTAGAGAGGCAGCCATGCATGGGGAGACGGAACACGGTCACCCTCGCGGAAACAGCTGTATGCAACCACCCCCATGCACGCTGCCTGTTGGGCCTGAGCCAAGCAGCAGCAGGGACAGAGAGGCAGGTGTTGCAGGGAAACCAGGCACACGATGGTGCCAGCTGGAGGCTGCCAGGGCGGCCCCACCAGGGACTGCCCCTAACTGCCTCCCTATGTCAGGTACAACCAGCAGGCTTACCCCAAAGGGCCTGATAAGGAAGGAAGAAATCAAAACCCCAGATGAGCTCAGCACAGGTGAGACAAGACCCAGCAGGCTCCATGAAAGAAAAAGGACCCGCAGGCAGCAAGAATGCAGAGGTGGAGATGACAGCAGCATGGCCTCACTGTCACCAGGGCGCAGTGCCTGATCAGGAGCTGGCAGGGGACTCCCAGTCAGGGCCCAGTGGGCAGCCGCTCCAGCTCTCTGAAGTGACTGCAAAGCCAGCTGGTCTCAAAAGTGGCTGTCAGAGCAGCTAAATTCTGGGCCATGGGGAAAGAGCAGCGGAGGGAAGGAGGAGGAAGCAAGTGGAGGTGGCTGGGGTGGGGCAGTGTCACGAACATATGTCTCAGGTGGTCACAGGTCCCCCCCCCACAGGTCTGAGGGGACAGTGAAGGACAGGGAGATTGAGTGTCAGGGGCCTCTTCTTTACAGTAAAGCAGTGTTTTGGAATTTGAGTGCAGAATGTAGGTTTGGGGGCTGGGTTGCATCTCGTACTCCATACTAGCTGACTCCCAAAACAGCTCACATCTGAATGTCAGGAAGAATCCACAGCCCAGCTGCAGGCGAGGTCAGAATGTACCCGACACTGCTGAGGGCGGCAGGCAAAGCCCTGGTCAATTCCTAGCCCCGTCCCCCGACCCGAGACTTCTCAGGCAGCCCCTCTCTGAGCAAAGGCCTCTAGTGATGATGGCTTCCCAACTTCTTTCAGGAAATGGTAAGTTAGGTGTTGTGTGGCAACCCCCAGATGGGCCCAGACAAGTTGAGGGGAAGAGCTCTAGACAGGGCAGACAGCCTGCTGCTGGTCTCTGATCCTCTGCCAGCGATTCCTCCAACTAGTCCAGGCATCTCCAAGACTCCCTGACTAGACACAGCACCTTGGTTTCTGAATGAGAACAGGGAACTCTTTCCCCCTCAGCCAGTCAAGCAGCCAGGGCCTAACTCTGAGGCCTGTTCGGCCAAACTTAATTCCTTCTTCTGAGGCCCTTGGGAAGATGAATGGCGATGGCTGATAGGGATGAGACACATTGTACTTTAAGAAGTGTCTCTTCTCTGTTGCATTTGCTTTCCGATCTGTCTTTGTCTCTCTGGGCCTAACTGGGTGGGAGAGAAGCTGACAGGATCGTTTCTGCCTCTCCTAGACTCTGGCCTTACCCAGGACCTGGAGTGGGCTTGGGGGAGATGCCTCAGCAGGGCCAGGGTACAGAGCCTCCACCGCCCTCCCATCGGCCAGGGGTGCGCAAGGGGCAAAGTTCTCCAGCGAGAGCACGCATCTGACACAATGTACTTCTGACAAGGCAAGATGAGAGAATGGTCTGAGCCTTTCACAACCCTGGTTTTCTCCAGAATGAGAGGCCACAACGGGCCAAGCCGAGGCAAGCGCAGCAATTCTAGCCCAGGGTCACCCAGGAGGCTTGTGGGTGGGTGGAGTGGAGGAAGTTTCTGGTGCCTGGAGCCGACAGGCAGAGAAAGGAGTGGGAGCTTCAGACCTCCCCAAAGGCAAGACAGAGCGAAGGCCACACTGGGGCTCTGTCTCAGAGACGTACCCTCAAAACATGTCACTCCTCCTCTGTTCTTTCTCAGCACCAAGGGCTGATGCAGCCAGCCTGCACTCCCGCACCCTCCTGTCACGGCCAGGGTGCGTGCGCACCACTGAGCTCCGCTGGCCAGTTCCCTCGGAGGTGTCCCCCAGGCACTCATAATGCTGGTGGCTGAAAGACCAAAAGCAGCACCAAAGGAAGGGATCTTATTTAGGCACCAGCCTTTTGCTCTAGCAGAATCTGAGAAGACCACGGGTAGGGCCCTGATACCATCCACGCTTCCATTTGGGCTTCACAACAGGAGACAAGATCCCTGCACCAAGAAGAGAGCACGGTCTTTTCTGAGGAGAGAAGGGTGGGGAGCTCCGCCTCTGTCCTTCAAGGAGACTGGCCCACCAGTCTAGAGACACACACACGGCAAAATGTCATCGTGATCAGCAGGGTCTGTGCTAAAAAATTGTAACTACACGGCATTTTCTCCAGTTCTGACACCTTTTTAATAGAAATCACTGTTTTTAGGAAACAAATAGCACTTTTGTAATTTTTTTTTTTACAATGTTTCTTACCTTGATCTTAATTTAAGTAACACTAGGAAGACCTCAATATCTTTTATTTTCCTTTTTAATTTAAAAAAAAGTTTTTTTTTCCCCAGATACAAAGATTTTTGCCCTTGCATAAAAAAACAGTGCCCGAACGATGACACAAGGACTCACAAAGACTCACGGGACCTCACTGACACTAGGACTCCTACTCTACCATGCAAGGTCTCGGCTACCCTTAATTGGACTGTCAGCCTGAAAACAGCTTTTCTATTCCTTACTTTAGTTTTTGTTACCAAGAAAGTAAAATGAACAGTAAAATAAAACTTTCCTTAAAGAAAAAAGAACAAAAACAAAAATTAAAAAAAGAGAAAAGAAACGTCTCCATTCAATTCACACACACCTGGGTCGCGTGCTGCTTCACTCAAGATCTTCTCTTCTTATAAATATAGAAAAGGGATGGAGCTTGTTTTCAAGTAAAATCACTGATCCACCTTTTTTTCCTTCCTGGACACACACATCCTTCTTCCCTGCCTTGGGCAAGGGCCAGCGGCCCGGGCTCTGCTTGTTCTTGGAGAGGAGACAGCGGGATAACCACATAGATGCGCGATTCGCCAAGCAGGGAAGGAAGGAGACTGGGCAGGCTTCAGGAGCGGTGGGGTTACCGCGCAGGGAGCAGAGCGCAGGGGATGAGAGCCTACTGGCTGTTCTTGGTGTCGGTCTCCCCTTGCACGCGGCCCCCGCCAGACGTGATTAAATACTGCTTATTTGATACACTGTCCCACCCCCTGCTCCCTCCAGCCACTCCCCTTCCCTCTTCTGGGCACTGGGGTTGGTTAAATCTCAATTCCTTTTTTTGGTTTTATAGTAGTGAAAGTTTAGAAACAGGAAAGCCCACACACTCTTTGGACTTGTCTTCTCTACCTAAACAAACGGCTCGGCAAGTAAGGATCTGAAACCTGCTCTCCTCCCTCCGCCCGTCCCTGCTCCCCACCCGAGAAAACAGAAACAAACCCATCGTGGCTGTGGAGGCTGCTGCAGGCACACACTGGTGTATAATAGAGAGAGTAAATATATTATTTCACTTGGCATGGTGCTGGCAAAGAACCTCCAGCTGGCACTATTTCATGTAACATGGTCCAATCTCTGCATGTACACACAGAATAAGAAGGATCAATTGGCAAACTCTGGTGCCACCTGGCACAAGCATCTTCTCTCTCTCTGGAACCAAAGAACCAAAAGAATTCTGCACTTCCCAGAAATCCGGCTTTGCTTTCTAGAGTCTTCAGTGTTCTGCTCTCCTTGCCGCCGGGATCCCGTAGCTTCTCCTAGAGGGGCTCTGTTATTTAGTCTCTTCCCCCTGGTTACAGTTCGCTGTGCAACTCTGGGAGGAGGGGGAAGGGGCCGGCGTGGAGGTGGCGGCATTGGCAGGGGGGGTGCAGTCTGGGCCGTTAGCGATGGCCCCCACAGTGGCCTCAGAGTCTACAGGTTTGGAGAGGTCAATGCCGTGGATGAGGCGAATCAGCTGTTTTACCTTCTCCAGGGAGCTGTGCATCTCCTTCTGCCGGGCCAGGATGGCGTTCTTCATGTCCATGCATTTCTGCAGCAAATGACAAGGGCAGTGGCACTGAGCCGCCTCGTTTCTAACAGGCCTGGCAGCCCCTGAGAGCAGAGCGCCTTCTCTCTGCCCAGGGAGAAGAAGCTCTGCTGGCTGCTGTGCAGCCCCTGGGCCTTGCTGTGCTCCTTCCTTAGTGGAGTGGGCGGCTACCACCTAAGGAACAGGGCGGGTGGAGTGGGTAGGCTGGGGGGGTCCAAGAGGCAACAGAGGGAGAAAGAGCATGCAGGCACCAACACACGGGAGTACTAACACTTAAAGATAAACCGGCAGAGCCGCCATCAGACTTCCAAACAAAGGTTGTTAAAAAAAAAAAAAAAAAAAAGTTCCCACAGCTGCCCTGCAGCCTGTTTAGGCAGGTTTTGATACGCTTCTGTCATGCTAACTGGGGAGCTTCAGGACTGGACTGAGCTCTCCAGGGTGGAAAACACGCAGTGCTATCTGGATTCCATCTGAGGGCAGCAGGAAGTGAGAGGACAGGCCAGCAGCGTTGAGGAGGATGGAAGCCCCAAGGACAAAGGCCTGCAGCCAGTACACCTTCTGCTCAGCCAGGGACTTAGAGTCTTTTGCCCTTTGGCCCTCAGCTTCCCACACCTGCTGGCTTCTATTTTAGGCAGGGAAAGAGATGAAAGAGGTGTTAAATCTGCATGCCACGGGGAGGTATGGTGAGGAGGAGAAAGCAGGTAGGCAGGACAGTTCAACTGCCACCAAGTACAAGGCACCACCTGGTATCCGTGAGGGCTGAGGTCACTTCGCTCCAACAAGGGTGACCTACTCAATGGAAAAGAAGACTGGCTCCTTGCCTGGGAGGAGCCTCTGTCCCCCTGCTGCAAATACAACCCTCTTTCCCACTTGGACAGGCCGGGCTGGGCAGTACTTACTTCCAATACTTGTCTCTAGAAAGCCCGCTTCCTCACACTGGTCAGGAAAACCGGGAAATGCAATCAGCATGGTGTGGAAGAAAGAGCGAGGGAGGGCCGTGTGGAGGGGCCCACTCGCTCAGGTGACTAGGAAGAATCACACGAGGGGACCTGGTCTGTGTCTGCTCAGTGTCAGGTGAGGCGCTACGCTCCCCCCACACACTGTCAGGAATACGCAGGGCCGTGGCTACGCTGTTGTAGCTGTTACTTATTCAGCCTGAAGACTGAAAATCCTCTCTCTGATTAAAGCCAAGAGGATGTTACAGAGCTTGGGTAAGGCACCACCTACCAACTGGCCGCCTGTACCTGAGGTCTGAACTCTTAACTGGATGGCAAACTGCATTTGCCCAAGTTAATCACGTTGATAAACAGAAGGACCCGAAGCAGCCTGGGGCCCACACATACTGTTACGTATATGGAAAGGCCTAGGTCTCTGCACCTATGTGAAGGCATGAGGTTTACTTACACTTATGGAATTGCTGAGCTGTTTCACCTTTTGCTCTAGCTGTTCTCGTTCTTGTTTTAAATCTGAACTCCATTTAAGTAACTTCTGTTTCTCTTCTTCTTTTGCTAAAAAAAAAAAAAAAAAAAAAAAGCAACAGTTTTTGACAATTAATTCTTTGAAAAGGCCGCTGTGCTCAGAATGCCTGCCAAAGAAGGTATTTTCCCCAGAGCTCCCATGAGTCCTATAACCAGTGCAGAGAATCTGTCCACCTGGACTTCTCCTTTTTCTGTGTACAGTGTGCTAAGAAAACTGTCGGTGGCTTGGGTCTGGCTTTACATAAATGAGATACCACATCTCTTTTTTTTTCCCTAAGAAGTGCTACAGGCCAGGCATGGTGGCTCATGCCTGTACTCCTAGGACTTTGGGAGGCCAAGGCAGGTGAATCACTTGAGCCCAGGAATTTGAGACCAGCCTGGGTGACATGGCGAAACCTGTCTCCACCAAAAAATACTAAAGTTAGCTGGTTATGGTAGTACACACCTATAGCCTCAGCTATGTGGGAGGCTGAGGTAGGAGGATCGACTGGGCCCAGGAGGAGGAAGCTGCAGTGGGCTGTGATCACGCCACAACACCCGAGCCTGGGTGATACAGTGAGACCTTGTCTCAAAAAATAAATGAATAATAATAATAAAAAATGCCACAGAAGTTTTCCACGTTATCCAATAAAAGGTTTTCATTTGCTTTGTTTCCTCCAATAGTTAAGGGCAAAAGGTTTTCATTTTTAAATTTAAATTCCCTTTGGAGAATAAAACAAATACTGCCAGGATTTTTTTCAAACAAGGGGAAGCTTACAAAAACGTGAGTATGGATAACCCCTTACCTGCTTTGTAGGCAATATAGGAATGAACAATTGCTAAAGTTCCAGGCCATGGAATTGCTTCTTCCTTCTTCAGCATCTGAAAAGATTTTTAGAATTTTACCTTGAGAAGGAGGTTTAAACACACATCCTCTATGTAACAGCTAGCAATGGTATCTGTGGCTACTGGCAGATAAAATCCAGGAAGGATTTACGATAGCAGTGTTGCAAAACTCTGGTCTATCGTTTCTGGACTAAAAAGTTCCAAATATCAGCTTAGGAGAATCAAGTTCAAGGCAGGAGGAGCCAGGACACTTGAGCCCAGGCTTAGAAGGAGCTGGGACTTGGCTGAGCATTCCTATCTTTTCACGCACGCCACATGACGCCCAACCACTCCCGACAGCTAGAACCACCAACACAAAAGCTGCACATCAGCATGATGGCAGCAGCCACTGGCAGTTCCGTCCTTGACCTGACATGGGCTGCCTGTCTCAATTTTAGATTTCTATGTCCCTCAAAGACAGCCTGACCAAGGAAATTAAATATTAGTTTCAAATACTAAAGTATAATCTAGACCCTATGTCAAAAATCATCAGAAGGTCACAAAGCAGCATCAGGAGGAGGACAGTGAGAGAAGTGTTCCACTGAACCACAGGCTGCAGGATGAGGACACTATTACAAGGGAAAACCAGAATTTGTTCAAAGCAGGATTCCAAAGAACTGAGCAGAATCCCAGTACTTGCTGAGCTATTGGGCTTGCTTATTTATTATTTATACTTTGCCTACCTCTACAGAAGACTTGAGACAGCTTATAATAAAATCATAAAGACATAAATATACATGCATAGTTGAGAAAAGGTGACCAGAAACCAAAGAGAGAAGGAGGGAGGCTAGGACAGTGACTAATATGTTTGCCTTTTAAGTCTATAAAATATCAACAGCACTTTACACTTAGTTCTCTGAGCCTGATGTAACAAAATAGGTTAAAAGTGAAATGGGTGTTGTTTTATTATTATTATTATTATTTTGAGACAGGGTCTTGCTCTGTCCCCCAGGCTGGAGTGCAGTGGTGTGACCTCCACTCACTGCAACCTCCGCCTCCTGGGTTCAAGCGATTCTCCTGCCTCAGCTTCCCAAGTAGCTGGGATTACAGGCGCCCGCCACTACGCCCGGCTAATTTTTGTATTTTTAGTAGAGATCGGGTTTCACCATGTTGGCCAGGCTGGTCTTGAACACCTGACCTTAGGTGACCTGCCCGCCTTGGCCTCCCAAAGTGCTGAGATTACAGGCGTGAGTCACTGCACCTGGCCCAGGGTGTTATTTTAATTAATCAACTGGGCAATTTCTCTTAATTTTATTTCCAAAGAAGAGTTTTAAAACCATATACTTGGTCTGGACCATTCCTAGAGAATGAGGCACACTGGACTTTTAAGGGTCTTGACTTTTAAAGAGAAGATAAGTCATTTCAAATACAAGGAAGCGTCTATCCAGCTCAGTAATATGGCAGAGGGCTTCTGAGGGAATGAAGGCCGTGCGCCTGCGTGCTGTGTCACGAACAGGGAAGATGCAGCCTGGAGACGGACTGGGAGAGAGGAGAGACTGCCATTTCCCCGGGAAAGGAATTCCTCCTGATGGCCGTGTCTTTGTCCTCCTTGGCCCCTCCCCTGTTGGACCCACCCACAGTACCTGGTCCTGACATCTGGGACAGATCCACATGCCCTTGGGAATTGTTTTCAGAGGGGGGTCTAAGCAGTCCAAATGATATACACGGGAACACGTGTCGCACATCAGTAACTGGCCACTTTTTCTGCAAACGCTGCAAAAATCCTCATGAATATCACCCTATAAAGTTGAGAGGAAAGGTAAGAAAAAGGACAAAAAAGGTAAAATTTTAATGTTTAACACATTCTAGATGCATATAAATGTTTTAGGACAATGAGATGCCTCGTTCCAGGAGTACTCAAGAGAAGTAGGAATCACCAATAGCACAGGCCCCTACTCACTCCGCACAGCTAAGGCTCCCTGGGTGGGGACAGTACAATAGTCCCCCCTTATCCATGGGGAATATGCTCCAAGACCCCTAGTGGATGCCTGAAACCTCCGTACTGAACCCTGTATACATGTTTTTCTATACATGCAGACCCACGATAAAGTTTAATTTATAAATTAGGCACAATAAGAGATTAACAACAATGACTAAGAAAACAGAACAATTATAACGATATACTGTAATAAAAGATGTGAATGAGGTCTGTCTCTTTTCTTTCTCAAAACATCTTAATATTTTCAGACTGTAGTTGACTATGGGTAACTGAAACAGTAAGAAATGAAACCTCAGATAAGGAGGGGACTAGTGTATTCTTTTTTTTTTTTGAGACTGAGTCTCGCTCTGTCATCCAGGCTGGAGTGTAGTGGCGCGATCTCGGCTCACTGCAAGCTCCGCCTCCCGGGTTCACGCCATTCTCCTGCCTCAGCCTCCAGAGTAGCTGGGAATACAGGCGCCTGCCACCACGCCTGGCTAACTTTTTTGTATTTTTAGTAGAGACGGGGTTTCACGTATTAGCCAGGATGGTCTCGATCTCCTCACCTGGCGATCTGCCTGCCTCAGCCTCCCAAAGTGCTGGGATTACAGGTGTGAGCCACTGCGGCCGGCTGGGACTAACGTATTCTTAGAGTTTACAGGAGAGGTCTATAGTCATCTAGGCCAAAATTAACATTATAGGCGATACCTAAGAGTTTATTATGTTTTGGTTGAGGACAACCTACATATCATAAATCTTACAGGTACGGAAATCCATTCATCAAAGTGTTTCACAATATGATACAAACAATTCTCATCACCTATCGATTCTGGGGGGAGTTTAGAAGGACTGGGAGAGAAGACAGACAAAAATTGGAGTTTTCCTGAATTTGCTTGCTCAAGAAGAAAAAAATACAGTGAAAGTTCAAATGGGAAAATATTAAGTCAGAAACAAATTAAATTCATATGCGAGTTCTTTCTAAAATGAAGAATTTAAAAAGCCAAAGCAACAGCTGACAATGTTCTCCTAAAACCAGTATTTTGTGTTTGCTGTTCAATGGGCCATTCTATTCTGGGAGGCTTTATCCCTATAAAAACTTCACCAGCTGGAAAAAGACGAGCAGCCCCAGTCTGTTCTGCTGGTCCTGTCTCTCTACCACCCCCATCACAGTGATAGTTTTAGGACTCAGGTAAGTCTGCTGGAGCCTCTGAACAGAAGGCACCATCAGAATAAAGCAGATCTACTTAAAATTGGAAGAAGAGAACATAGCCAAAAAAAAAAAAAAAAAAAAAAGAGCTATTAAAGAGGTCTTTTCCAGCGAGTCAATCCCTAGCTCATTCTCTGGATGGGATTAAATCCACTGATAAGAACACCAGGGAAGGGAAGACTGAAGGGAAGTGCCAGAGGCGACCCAGCAAGTCAAGCCAATGTGCTGCTGTGGATTTCCTGACTATTCTGCCAGAAGGTCTAATACAGAAATTGTGCACAGGAAGCAATAATAGAGAGCAATGTGAGTCCCTCCTTTCTATGATGTAATCCCTCCACCACCACCACCAGTGAAGGAACGCATCGTCATGGACCTACAATTTCACTCCAAGGGAAACTTGCTCTGTAATCCACTAGGGTATATGGCAGCCCAGAAAAGAGACTACAAAAGTTTTAAGATACATCATAGTGTGGATGGATTTTAATCTTTTTCTTTTTTTTTTTTTTTAGACGGAGTCTCTTGCTCTGTTGCCCAGGCTGGAGTGCAGTGGCGCGGTCTCGGCTCACTGCAACCTCTGCCTCCTGGATTCAAGCGATTCTCCTGCCTCAGACTCCTGAGTAGCTGGGATTACAGGCACCCACCACCACGCCTGGCTAACTTTTATATTTTTAGTAGAGACAGGGTTTCACCATGTTGGTCAGGCTGGTCTCGAACTGACCTCATGATCTGCCCACCTCGGCCTCCCAAAGTGCTGGGATTACAGGCGTGAGCCACTGTGACCGGCAGATTTTAATGTTTCTTAGTAGGAAAATGTGACCACTGGACAGTAAAAAAGATAACATATGTTTTAAAATATTACACGTGAATGTAGCCTGATAGTTTAACTTCTAGGCACCAAAAGAGGTAAGGTTTCATCCCTAGATTAACTATGATTTTCTTCCTTCATTATTAAAATCAGGCTGAGGGCTACTCTTCTCCTCTAGAGGGTCAGCCTTTCTTGAACCTTATCCCTAAGTGGTGAGTCTGCGTCTTTAGAAAGTTTATTTAAAATGTGTGAATGTGTGATTTTAGAGACTGTTTTATGTGAACTACAGAAAAATTATCAGTGATGGAGTGAATGAGACAAACCGGGCATCTTATTCAGAGGGACTTGGGATAAACGAAGAGGTGCTCACTTTCCTTTACTCCTGAGCAAGGAGCACATCAAGAAACAGAAGGCAGAAAGGCAGAAAATAAAAATTAAATAATTTATTTAAGTTCCCAAAGGAAACTTCCTATCTTGTTTATATACCCTATAATTTTTGGTGTTAAGATCCCTTTTCACTTTTAAAGTTACTGAGGATCCCAGAGAGCTTTTATATGAGTTATAGCTATTAATATTTACTGTTAATAACAGTTAAAAAACAAATTTTTTTGAGACAGGGTCTGGCTCTGTCACCCAGGCTGGAGTGCAGTGCTGTGATCTTGGCTTACTGCAGCCTCGACCTCCCAGGCTCAGGTAATCCTCCCACCTCAGCCTCCCGAGTAGCTGGGACTACAAGCGCATACCACCATGCCCGGCTAATTTTTTAATTTTTTGTAGAGACGGGGGTCTCACTTTATTACCCAGGCTGGTAAAAACTTTCAATTCTGAATTACAGAACCATGAAAAATTACAAACAAAGTATATTAAAACATTTTTAAACTCCAAAACACAGAGGTACACATTCCATTAGCTGCCACAGTGACATCATCACACATCATGAAATATCTGCTAAACTCCACTGTTCGGTCTTGAGAGAATGAGAATGAAAATGGCAAATGACGGTTTAGTATCATTATGAAAATAGTTCTGATTTTATGACTCCCTGAAAGAGTCTTGGGGACTCCCAGACTACACTTTGAGAACTGCTGCCCATAGAAATGAATATAAAATGCCAAAACATTTTACGCATACAGAACCGGTTCTTTGCCTTAAAAGAGCAGACGAAGTCCTACGGAGGCACCATGCCAGGTCAAAATGCTTGGGCTTTGATGACTGACCAAATTATTACTATAAACCAGATGGCAGGTGAGTTGAAGGACAGCTGGCCCATGATGCTCTGCTAGGCGCTCAGGACGTATGTTTTCAGGAAGCACTCTGGCAATACCAACTGCAATTTCATCATGTGCTAAACAATTTTTATAATTATGTTAACATATCTTCCCTTCTTATAAAAATGATGATAGTGGCAACAAGGTACATCCAGAGGATTAGTGTCTGGTAGGTTTTGTATCACACCAAGTCCCTCAAAATGGTTATTGATCCCTAGAAATGCCTGCCTCTCAAGTGTTATTGTTTAATTAATGTTGTTGGAACTTATGCTAGCCAGCAGCAAACATACAGAGACCTGTGTGTTGATTTTAATCACTGCCACTACTGGGATACTGTAAAAGGAGAAGTCAATTATCTTAAAAATACCTTCTGCGGAGTTTAACTTAAGGAGTTCTTTAGAAAAGCTTTCTTTTACCTTTAGATTTCTGAAAAGAAAAATGTTTCAATTTTAAGACAAAACCTGGCAGAAGCTCTTAGTCTGTGAGTTGATGAGTGGATCCTTTGGGTTCAATCTTTCAAAGAAAACCATAATCCCATCTGACCCAAAAAATACAACAAAAACAACACTGTTTAGGAGAGAGACTCACATGCAGAGCCACAAAATCATCTGTCCCCTAGCATTTGTGTACCATCCTAGAGGGAGAGCTCTACCATGAGGCCAATGAGCTGGTGATCCTTTGGCAATACTTCAACTGAGAAGAAGTTGGGACAATCTTTGGCGCTAGCAAACAAGATTTCTGAGAGAGACCCTGCTGCTCATTAACAGGACAGTTAGAAAACCTGTGTCAATTATTAATGCCAAAAGTCAGGAAAGCTCGACAAAATGCTGAATCTTTAGAAAATGATGAATCTGTAACCACCAGCGACGTCTAAGGAAGGAAACAAGGAAACCTGTCAGAGAACAGAATTCTTCTATGACCCTAGTCCTCCAAAGATAACACTTTCTTTGTTGCCTCTGGAATTTTAACTCAGAATATTCATATGGTATTCTTCTGCTCCTTAGAGAGGGGTGTGCCACTAGTAGATTCTGAGAACCTTCAAGTTCAAGGGATATTTTATCTTAGGATGGTCAATGACAAGCTCTGTAATTCACCAAATAACTGGGACATGTGTGAAATGAAACTCTTTATTTCCCTCCTCAGATCTGCTCCTCTCTTAATCTTTAGTAAATGGAAGCTTCATCTTTCTAGTGATTTAAGCCAAAAACTTTGGTTTTCTCCTTGACTATTCTTTTGCTCATAACCTATATTCAATCCTGATGGCTCTTCAAAATATATGCAGACGTGATCACTTTTCTCCATCTCTGCTTCTTCCAAGCTATCATCATCATCTTTCTTTCCTTTTTTTTTTATTTATTTATTTATTTATTTTTTTTTTATGAGACAGGGTCTTGTTCTGTCACCCAGGCCAGAGTGCAGTGGCGCAATCATGGCTCACTGCAGCCTCAACCTCCCATGCTCAAGTGATCCTCCCACCTCAGCCTTGCAAGCAGCTGTGACTAAAGGGGCACACCAGTATGCCCGGCTAATTTTTGTATATTTAGTAGAGACGGGGTTTGAGTATGTTGCCATCATACCTGGCTAATTTTTTAATGTTTTCTAGAGATAGGGGTCTTGCCATGTTGTCCAGGCTGGTCTTGAACTCCTGGGCTCAAGCAATCCGCCCACCTCAGCCTCCCAAAGTGCTGGGATTTACAGGCGTGAGCCACCGTGCCTGCCCATCATCATCTCTTGCCTGGACAACTGCAAAAGCCTTCTAACTGGTCTTCCTGCTTCCATCCTATTTTCCCTATAGGCCCTTTCCTTCTGCATATTTTAGACACAGTGATCCTTTTTAAAATCCTAGTTGATTTTGCATACACCTTAAAAATAATAAATGCAAGCAAGAATCATTAAAGGATGCTAAAATCATTAGATAACAGTTTGTTGGGAAACTGGATATTTATACAGACTCAAAGCTATCTCCATCACAGGAAAAAGGCACATTTACAGGTGGAAAAATCTGATAGAAACTATCTTAGGAGATGAAAGTTAACATCACCAACAACAGAAGAGACTGACAACATGTGCCTCCTGCTGTGATGCCCTGATAACGACCCATCGTCACTTATTAGTGCTCCTGCAAAAATGCATACCCTGAATCTACTGCTGAGAAAAAAAATCAGACAATCCAAACGGAGAGGCATTCTACAGAAGAACTGGCTCTTTTTAAAAACATCAATGTTACGAAAGACAAAGACTGAGAAACTCTTCCAGAATAAAGGATTACCAAACAGACAATATCATGACAATAAATGTCAAGAGTAATGTTGAATTGGAACCTGGAGCAGGAAAAACAAAGTGTCACAAAAGCCAGTAAGGGACAAATGGAGCAATCTGAATATGGACTGTATATTTTATATAGTAATATTTTATTAGTGTTAAATTTCCTCAATTTGATAAATGCATTGTACCTACATAAGAGAGTATCTTTGCTCTTAGGAGATGTATAGTGAAATATTTTAGGGTGAAGATTCATGAAGTCTGCAACTTCTTGTTACCTGGTTCCCCTAAAATAAGTGGGTATGGTAGGTGAGAAGCACAGGCAAAATGTTAACAACCGGTGAATCAACGTGAAGGATATACATTGGTTCTTTGTACCATTATTGTAACTTTTCTGTAGGTTTGAACATTTTCAAAATAAATACTGAAAAATTATGTCACTCCTCTGCCCAAAACCCTCTAATGGTCTCCCATTTTACTGAGAACGAAAGCCACAAAGCCCTGCGCAACTGGCCCGGCCACTTCTGAGGCCTCATTTCCCACCACCCTGGCCAGCTTGCTCTCCCCCGCTATCCTGGCCCTCTTGCTTTTCTTTCAAGATGCCATGCACACTCCCACCACAGGGCTTTGCACTGCTGTTCCCTCTGCCTGGCAGGCTCTTCCCCCGGATCCTCCCGAGGCTTCACCACTCTTCATAAACATCAGCCTCCTGCCAGTATGCTACATGCCCTTAATCCATTCCATTTTTGTTTTCTTTTTAGAGATGGAGTCTCACTCTTGTCACCCAGGCTGGAGTGCAGTGGCACAATCTCTGCTCACTGCAACCTCCGCCTCCTGGGTTCCAGGGATTCTCCTGCCTCAGCCTCCTGAGTAGCTGGGATTACAGGAGCGCGCCATGCCCGGTTAATTTTTGTGTTTCTGTAGAGACCGGGTTTCGCCATGTTGGCCAGGCTGGTCTTGAACTCCTGACTTCAGATGATCTGTCTGCCTTGGCCTCCCAAAGTGTTGGGATTACAGGCACAAGCCACCATGCCTGGCCCCGTTTTTCTTCATAGCACTTAGCATTACCTGACATTATATATTCACTTTCTTATTATCTGCCTCTTCAGATGAGCTCCTTGAGGACAGGGAGTTGGTTTTGTTCCCTGCTGTGTCCCCAGCCTCAAGAACAGCACTTGCTCAGCAGAGTAGCGCTCGGTGAGTATCTGCTGAGTGAATTCTGAGCTTTGTTGAGGTTCATTTAAACATTTAGAGCACTAGTTCACATTCCTGCAGTTTGTGGGTGAAGGGCTACTAAGTATTTGACAGTTTTTCGGGAACCTGTTTCTGATCAACTCTGCTCAATACAGTTGCTCTAAAGAAAACTTTCCACTTTTGGGATTGTATTTGAAGCAGCAAACAAGGGCTGCTGGGGGACTGTATGTCTTGTTCATTTTCCCCACTCCCAAAACACTGATGATAGAGACCTGCACACCTCTCAATTGTATGAGCTGATCTCCCCACCCCATCTGTTTTCTGAGAACTCATTCACAGTAGATCAAATTCAGACTCAGAAGGCTGGCTGAGTTCCATGAGGTTATATTTAACATGTTTCTCAAGGACATGGAAGGCCTGGAAACTCAGAAGAAAGCTGCCTTACATGGCATAAAAAGCATTCTATAGTGTTTAATTGCTGTTCCAGGGTTAGTTAAGGTGCAAGTCGATAAGGAGACAACATATGACAACGCTTTTCCCAATTTCAGCTCTCAGAAAGACAGTGTGCTTTTCCCAGGTTACTTACGTCTGTGGAGGTGGGGCTGGGCAGGGACACAGGCTGAACAGGTGCAGGGAAAGTGAATGTGGTCTCTGTCTTTTCATTTTCAGGGGAGTCAGGATGACTGGATTGGGGGGATGTTGGGGTAAGGGCTCCAAACCCCAGCACTGCATTGTATTTTGGAGGACGACCTATATACCAAGAGAAGGGAACAAAAGGGAAAAAGGGGGAGGGAAAGAGAGGGGGAAAATGCTCTTACATACCTTTGGCCAGTGTTCCTCATTGGCTAGCATGGAAAAGGAAGTGAGGCAGCAGACAGAAGGTTAATTCAACAGTCCCAAAGGAAGGAAGAGAAGCAAAGATTTAAATGTCATTAGGAACAACTATGACTCTAAGAGAAGGGAGGATAAGAGAGCTCTGGAGAATGACAGAAGGTGCTGGCTTATGTAGAAAGACCTCACCTTGGGCAGATTGTGGTGAAGTTCCTGGACTACTGCAATTTGAGATTTCTAGTGCAAAAACCAAGATGTCAAAGCCCAGTGGGAGCCAGGGCCAGGAATGAGTTTATTTTATTTATTTTATTTTTTTTGAGACAGAATCTCGCTCTGTCACCGGGGCTAGAGTGCTGTGGCACCATCTCGGCTCACTGCAACCTCCGCCTCCCGGGTTCAAGCCATTCTCCTGCCTCAGCCTCCCGCGTAGCTGGGACTGCAGGCACGTGCCCAGCTAATCTTTTGTATTTTTAGCAGGGACGGGGTTTCATCGTGTTAGCCAGGATGGTCTCGATCTCCTGACCTCATGATCCGCCCATCTTGGCCTCCCAAAGTGCTGGGATTACAGGTGTGAGCCACCGCACCCGGCCGAGTTTATTATTTTTTCATATCTTGCATACTGTTCTCTAAGGTTTCTCTGCAATCAGCATTCTCACAAGCCTATTAATGATTCTCGGTTCCCACAAACTGATTTATTTAGGATTTCTGCTTTTCCTTTTCTCTTCTGTCTGCATTTTATGAGGGTGGAGACAGGCAAAGCAAGGTGGCAAAATTCAAGTTAACTATTCTTATCCCTTGCTGTTAGAGCTATTGAGAGGTATGTTCTGGGAGTAGCTGAAACCTAAGAGCTTAAAAGATGCTCTGGGCTTAGCAATTAATTTTTAAGTATTTCTGTCCCTGGATACCCTCCCCAGTTGACTGGCAGCTGTCTCCCCACTTCACATGACAAACATCCTGATAAACGACATCTCTAAAAATTGGGGCTGTTTAAAAGTCTCAGGAAAGGCCCTCCCATCAGCACTCCTAACTGAGAGACCTGATTTGTGTAAGAGCATTTTGACTCAAACCTCAAGGCTACAAAGGAACTTACATGAGCCCTGTGGGTACAGAAAGTCTAGGTCAGCCACTCTTGCCTTACCACCTAGCTAAGTCAGGCCCCTTGTCTTCTAAGGGCCAAGGTCATTGCTTCTAAGCTATGAGTGATCAAAAGCATATGCCCAACACACCGAAGGAAAAAAAAAGGGCCAGAGAGGTACGAAACTGCCTATAAGCATTGGTAAATGGTATGTAGGATCATGACTTTGCCAACAGTTATCATTTATATTAGGATTATGCACTAGAGTCATGATTCTGTCAGATGTTACAGAAATATTACCTCTCTGTGTTAAACTGGTGATGCCTGTAGTACAAAGACAGATCGTACTGGTTTGTCTCTTCTAGGGAGTTCAGTGCTGCTGGAAGGGGAAGAACAAGATGAATGCTCTCTTGTTTACCCACAAAAGGCATATCCTAGGCACTGTGGATGCAGGCTTTTATCCTCTGACCTTAGCAAGAGATGCCCAGGTCTTTCTGGCTCATTTAACCCCTGTCCTCTTAGCAGATACTGCCCACTATCAGGCCAATTATTGTGGCTTCTGGCTGGGGGGCTCCTTTCCGAGAACTGCATCGGGGTCACTAAAAAAATCACCAAACACAAAACAAAACAAAAATAACTTAGAGTACTGGTTACTGTGGCCCAGGAATAATATAAAGCCATGACTTAGGGTTCCCCATCTAAATATTTTTGAGTACTTGAAGGACAGGACTGATGAAACATTAGAATGGGTTACTAAGGGTGGGTATGATATCTCTTTTGTGGAGAGGGAATGGTAATAGTGTAGTCCTGCCGAAGGCAGACAAAGGGTCAGGATGACCTCCTGAGCTTCCAGTGGCTCTGAGACTGTGTGTGCACATGCACAAATTAGTATGCTACTCCACTCACTCTGCAACCTTTCTAGCCTGGAACTAGAATTCAGGGACACAGTACCATGTAGAGAAAAGGACCTTGGGATGTATTACTGACATCAAAGAACAATTTCAGTACCTTGTTTATGAGCTCAAACCTTGAGCTGTTAAGACCTATTTAGACCTGCATGGTGAGAGATGCTGCTGCTGCTGCTGCTGTTTTTTCTGCTCTGCCTAAGAGTAAGATTCTGGAATGTCCATGGGAAGGTCTGAAATACGGGATTGGAGCTCTTTAGGAATCTGTTCTTTAGGGAGCCTGTTTTGACAGTGACCTTTTCTTCCTTAGTTGGAGATGTCCTCTTCTCAAAGATTCTAAGTTCTCAAGTGTGGCTACCTCTTTCCTTCCTGGAAAGTCTGCAGCTCCAAGAAACCCAGCGTCACACTCTGGCCTTGCCGGCAGCAGGACAACCAAGACACTATTAGGAGCACCTTGGCAACGTCAGTGCTCTGTTCTGCTTAATGACGCTCAAATGCTTCCTTTTACATGGGGTTCTGTTCACTGTGCTATTCGTGGATGGCCTGGCAGGCTTGGGGCAGAAATGCTACATTAAGCCGTTCCCCTGAGTCAGCTTTGCCAGAATCCTGGTAAAGTCAGCTTTTGATTCAGTATACAGAACTCTAATAAGAAATCTCATTCTCTTTTCTCTCCCATTCTCAGAGAACAACAACAAAACTATTTTCAAAGGATAGAGGAGTTAGGTCCTATAATGATGGGAGGAGGGAAGGAGAAGAAACACACACAGAAAGCAAAAGCAACAGCAGCAAGGGAGAGATACAAAAAGGTCCTCACCTCTCTTCCGGGTCCCAGGGTGCATTGTGCTGTTTAGGTATGTGACTGCACTCTTCTTACGCTTTGAGGATTGAAGAAGGAAAGGTGACTGTTGAGTAGTGTGGTTATTACTAATACTGGCACAAGCTAAAGACCAAGCATGGCATGACTGTCAACATGCCAACTAGTTAGTACTAATCATCCTAAGGTCTCAATGCTCAAGGGTTTTATTGTATGTACTTGGCTCTCAGAGACTATCTCAGAGAAGTCTGCCTCTGTTGTATTGAAGTCAGGATGAATTAAAATTTTAAGGTAGGCATGTATCTGCTGAAACTTAGGAAAAAAACCTAAGGGGTAAGCAGTGACTAATAAAAATGATAAGTCAAAAAAAATCTACCACTTCACAGAACTGGCCAAGTATAATCAGGGTGCTGCTCTTCAGCAGGTTTTCAGAGGGGAGGCACTGAACAGCTCATAATAAAACTGGAACATGAGGGACGGGCCAGGTGCTGGCCAGTAATACCTCTGGCTCAAAGACTGCTCCGCTGTAGACCGGATTTGCTGTTGTTCTTCTTTTTCGCTCCTGCCTCTTGCTTTGGATTTCTTGAGAGAAGAAAAGGTTTCGATTAGCAGAGAGGCATGGAGAACCTAAAAAACTTAACTTCATTGTTTTATCTATTGGTTTTCCCATGAGAAATCAGAATCAGGGACAAGTCTCTGTTTCACTGAAGCCTCAGCAGAGGCAAGCACACTACTGGAAGCAAATATGTAGGACCATCTACTCTCACCTGCAAGACCACACTGTCCTACACGTGGTTCTCTGTTGAGAGTTTAACAATAGACAACACTTGTAAACAAGTTGTCCTGATTTTTAGACCTCTGTATATATAGGTCTGGATGAGCTTTATCCATAAGACTTAAACTGAGTAACCAAAGTTCATCATTCTTGAATTAAATAATCAGGACAGGTACAGCTTTGTAACTGTTCTCAACGTTCTGATAACCTGGAGTGACCAGAAAATATAAAGGCTTGTCAGAAGAGCACTTGCTACTTTGTGCTGTTCAGATAAAGAAGAGCTCCCCTAAATGAACAGAAGTCACCTTAATTTAGGCAACTGGGGAGGTTTTCCCAGGACAGTAGTGTGGATAATGATAGGAACATTAGACAGAGGGAAGGCAATTTTCCCACTAAAGGAAATAAAGTCCACACTGGCTGAATCACACTCTATTTGTGTTCCAATTTTCTATTCTAGGAATTCAATCAAACATCATTTTCAGGAACAAAGCTGTGGGCCAGGAAAAAAGGCAGTGCCAAGAATATCTTCTCTTACCTTCTAGATGGTCATGTGTTACCAACCCTAGAGACACCATGAAGGCGAGTTTCTGTGCCAGAGAAACAAAAGAAGAATATACTTCAGTCTGGGTTCTCACAAAGCCAACTGCCAGCTCCTAGTAGGACATTAGGGAAAGCCGGCCCCATGGGCGGGTCTCATGAATGTACAAGAGCAGGCATTCTCTGAGGAGCCGTGCAGATCCTCTACAGCAGGGGTGTCCAAGCTCTTGGCTTCCTTCAGTGTGGGCCACATTGGAAGAAGAAGAATTGTCTCGAGCCACACATAAAATACACTAACACTAATGACAGCTGATGAGCTTCAAAAAAAAAAAAATCGCAAAAAACACTCATGATGTTTTAAGGAAGTTTACGAATTTGTGTGGGGCCGCATTCAAAGCCATCCTGGGCCACAGGTTAGAAAGTTTGCTCTAGAGACTCTCTGGTCTAACAGGGCCAAGAGAGAAGGACTGGGGTCTACATCTTCTTTCTCAATGGCAGAAATCAGTATCTTGTGTGATCCGACTTCCCAACCCCACAGAAAAATCCTCTTAAAAAGAAGAGGATTTTATACTCACAAAACATGCAGAGTTTTAAAGAGCCTCTCATTTAACAAGCTCCAAATCCTGTGCGTTTCACTTGTCACGACTAGGTCAGTTTCTCACATTTATACTGCCACAACGCTAACTCACAGCTAAATGATTTTTAGGACAATGCTAACTCACAGCTAAATGATTTTCAGGAATGACAGCAGGTGTTTCTGCTGGATACTATGATTTTTCAATCACACATGAACCTAAAAATTATGGAGCAATTTCTCTCTGAAGACCACTCTTAGGGCTCCATCAGAAACTAAGCTGGTCAAAATACTGGGCTCCAAAGATGGAACGTTAAGACTCTTCAAGCCGGAGAGGGAAACACATTGATTTCTATTCTTTTCTTTGCTTGCATGTGGTCTGAAAAGTGTGTCTTCATTTTCTGTTGTACTACTGCATGCAGTTTCTAAATATGCCAAATAATACATTATCAATTTATTTCTCTGATGAATAAAGAACATCTTCAATTGTAAAAGACATACTCCTGTAGAGTTATTTATACCACAATTTGATCTTTAAAAGTCCTGACATCTTATCCTTGATATTATGCTACTTTGGCCTGAAGTGATAGGTTCAGCCTATTTGAAAATAAGCTTCTTCAGCAAGCCACTTGAGAACATAGAAATGTCCTTTACTGGTAACTTCAGAGTCCTGAAGAAATGTTTTTATATTATTTCTTATTTCAAAAACCGAGATGGGCACCTATCCCCTTGACAGCCAGATTAGTCTGGTAAGAAAAAGCAGTCTTGGACTTTCCTGTTTTCTAAACTGTATGTTGAAATGACATACACTTTGTGGTTGCCAGCTGACTACATTCCTAATTTTCACTATTCCTTAGAAATATAATCAAGATCAAGTAGCTTTCCCCTAACTGTTGTTCTTTTGATGAAGCAGTTTGTGGACTGATATTCAGATGCACCCTCTTTTAAGCAAGTAACAGCACCCTTCTTGGCCACTCACACCCAAATCATCTTTGCCAGTTTAGATCAAGCTCACAAAATAATTAAGTGAAAAAAAATTTCCTCTCTTGTGGAATAAATTTTTTTTTTTTTTGAGATGGAGTCTCACTCTGTCACCCAGGCTGCAGTGCAGTGACACGATCTCGGCTCACTGCAACCTCTGCCTCCTGGGTTCAAGCGATTCTCCAGCCTCAGCCTCTCGAGTACCTGGGACTATAGGTACGCGCCACCACGTCCAGCTAATTTTTGTATTTTTAGTAGAGACAGAGTTTTGCCATCTTGGCCAGGCTGGTCTCAAACTCCTGACCTCAGGTGATCCGCCCACCTCAGCCTCCCAAAGTGCTGGGATTACAGGCGTGATCCACCGCGCCCAGCCTAAATTTTTGATATAGAATAAAAAGCTGTCAAGAACTTTTACCTCATATATGTATCCCACATATGCCAAGAGCTAATTTACTTTGTTTATGGCAGTGATTCTGTCCAACTAGAAAGTGAACTATCTGCTACTACACATGATGGTACTTGCTTGCCCACACTGGGTCTCACTCCATCACCCAGGCTGGAGTGCAGTGGTACCATCTCAGCTCGCTGCAGCCTAGACCTCCCAGGCTCAAGTGATCCTCCCACCTCAGCCTCCTGGGTAGCTGGGATTACAGACATGCACTACCACACCTGGCTAATGTTGTTTATTTTTTGCAGAGACAAGGTCTCACTATGTCTGCCCAGGCGGGATCCTTCAGCTTCCTTTGATAGGGAAATTTTGCTCAATTTTTCCTTCTCAGAGCATAATACTTGTCATTAATTCTGTGGATGGTTTCACAAGTTCCTCAGCAATTTTTGTGACTAGTACTTCTTTTTGGCTCAAGTTTTGGTCCTCAATTAAAAATTCATTTATTTCATATCAGAAAGAATTACATTTCGTACTTGTTTTAGGAAACCTGAACTGGCTCAATAAATCACTGCTTTAAAAAAACGGCATGAAGCTTTGATGGCTTTATGCCACTATTTCATATGGTTTCATTATGAAGAATGCACTAAGGATAGGGGCAAGTGAATTACTGGTCAAATGAAATCTAATTGTCAGATATACATCATCATATTACCTGTCTACATTTTCCGTTTATAGCTGCTTATGCAAAAACATCAAACTGAAAAAATTCGCTTGTCTAAGGACATACAGATTCACGTTCTACATTTTTATCAGGGTCTTCTTTGCTATTTATGTTTATAATTCTATCCTAAATTGTAGTATAGATGTTACTATTTTCATCCCTACTTTTAGGCTTCAATGATTACTTCTGAGCTACTGATTCATTTGGGGTTTGGGGTTCTAATGTAATACAATGGTTGTAACAAAAACGCACACTTAATAACTGCAATTGATAATATAAATACACATTAGCTGAGTGAACTGGTTATCTTACAAATGTTGGCTGAGACAAACAGAACACAGTAATGATTAGGAATGTCATTAATGGGACAGCTGGGAAAATCATCGTTCATCTTAACATTTCGAATTTGTAACGTGCATATGAAGAATAACATTTAAAAAAACTTTTCCTCTGATACAATCAAAATGCCTATGTACTAGTGCATGGACCCTCAAGACTACAGTCTAAGAATTCCACCAATCTGACTTGGCAGTAACATTGTTGAATCATAAAAGTGCGCAAGAAAATGAACATCAAGTTCATTTCATCATTCAGAGAGCAGGTGCCCCTCCTGGTACATGAGAATAAACCACACACCATAGACCGAGACCTGCCTTTGGAGACACAGGCCTACCTGAGGGTTCTCCTCCCGTTTTGGTTTGGGTGCAGCAGGTGGGGTGATGGTGCGGCTCTCTGTTTGTTTCTCATCTGTTTCTGTGTGAGATTTAACTGTCTAGGACAGAAAAATTAAATAAAAATTCAGAATTCATTTTTTATTAAAAGGATGAGGCAATCAGAAGTTTAATGGTAGTAGTCAAGAAGCAAGAAGACAACATATTCAAACGTGGAACATATTAAAAGTTAGTATTATAGATTTCATTGGGAGAGGGGAAACTAAAATGTAAAGCCCCAGTTGAAGTTATTAAGTTGCATGGCTAGAGTAAATATGAATCTATAAATACAAGTCTAAATAAGGTATATGAAAAGAAAACTATGGTTTAATTCCTAAGTATAAAAATATGGTACAGGTTGTCCTTTCCGATTTCCACGTATTTTAGGATGTGGGGGTAGTTGCCCAGAAGCAAGCCTGCTGTTGCTGTTGTTGTTGTTGCTGTTGTTGTTGTTGTTGTTGTTGTTTTGAGATGGAGTTTTGCTTTTGTTGCCCAGGCTGGAGTGCAATGGAACGATCTCAGTTCACTGCAACCTCCGCCTCCTGGGTTCAAGCAATTCTCCTGCCTCAGCCTCCCTAGTACCTGGGATTACAGGCACCCACTACCACACCCAGCTAATTTTTGTATTTGTAGTAGAGACGGGGTTTCACCATGTTGGTCAGGCTGGTCTTGAACTCCCAACCTCAGGTGATCCACCCACCTCAGCCTCCCAAAGTGCTGGGATTACAGGCGTGAGCCACCATGCTCAGCCCACTGTTTTTATATTATAGGTCAAGCTCCAGCCCACAACCTGCTTAAGATTGGTATTAAATATTAATGATATTAAAAACATCTTACATACACAGTCTCCTATTTCGGAACAATTCCAGTCATAATCTCAGAGAGACTACAGAACTACCCTTACATGGAATATTAAAAATCTGTCTATATAATCCATCAGAGGAGAGATGCAATTGATAAGAGTAGGCCATCTTGCAAGAGGCTGACTTCCTAATTTTTCCAAGCCTCTTCTTCCAGAAGCCTCTTCTCAAGCAGAAGAAACACCAGGTGATTATCATCTTCAAACACAAAAGGTAGCTAGCATACTGGTAGACTGGGCTTGCATTACTATTCTTACCATGACCAATGGCTAACTCATTTTATGAAGCTCTCCGTAAATACTGAAATAATTTTAAAACAGAAAATATCAAACTGTAAACACAAACCTAATTTACTTTTTCAAAATTAGAAAAAATGTGGAAGTAATGCTCCTTTCGTATGGCAACAATAATTAAATAAGTGAGAATAAAACTGATTATTGATGGGCAGGGGCTACATGAGATTTTAGTCCTACAAACAAGACATCTAAAGCTCTCAAAAATCATTATGCTGGAAATACTTTACTAGATCTGAAAAACTAACACAAGCACAAAGATCTTTGATTTTCTTTCCTGGCCACTTCCATATTTTCCTTCTGCTTTTATATGATTACATAAAGAAAGCGTAAGCATCTGCCTTATCAATACTGTGGCAACCAGTGCTCTGGGGCACAAATGAGGCTTTGTATTTTTCCCCCACTGGTGTTCTCTCATATTTCCCCCTTTATACTAAACACTACGTAAGAGTGGGAATTGTTTTATGCACCTCTTGTTTTTGCACCCCTTTGCGCCTATTATGGTACTTCATGCAGAGCGGGTGTACAGTAAAGAGCTGACTGGTCTTCTGAGTGAAGAGTATGATCTAAGGGAGAATCACTCAAGTCTTTCTCTCTCTCTCCATCACACACACACACAGTTTTTAATCAAAAAGGACACATTTCCTCCATAAAACAAACCACCAATGGGAAAGTAGTTTACAGTGACATTTTAAAAGTCCTGGATGCCCAGAAATCTTATTTTCATGTCTCTTTGCATAGGAAGGACAGCAGTATGATGGAGGAGGGAGAAAAGAAGGTCAACTGTAAGGGTGTGCTGTTCCATTCCAAGGCTGTGTGAAGTCTCTTGGAGTCTCTTACTTCCATTTCTAAGGCCGAGTAAAGCAATTAGCAGCAGTGCTTTTAAGGAAGGGCAAATCAATTCCTTTCCACTAAAAAATTACCCATGGTTCAAATTTCTCTCTCTCATGCAAGAAAAAGTACGATTATCTCAGTGTTATATAAATAATATCAAAAGGATCCAAAAAAAATACAAATAAAACAACCAAAACATTGGTGGTGGTGGAGGGTGTCTTTCCTTCGTGGATCTCTTGCTCTGGGGGAAGCCAGCTGCCACGTTGTGAGCGGCACAATGGAGAGGCCCAGGTGTGAGGAACGGAACCTCCAGCCAGCAGCCAGTGAAGAAGTAAGGTCTGCCAACAACCATGTGATGGGCTCAGTTGTGAATTATTAAGCTGTAGCACAGCCTTAAAATCACTGCAGCTCTAGCCAACTAGTTTGACTGCAAACTTGTGAGGGACTATCAGCCAGAATTAAGTTGCAGACCAGAAGGAAATGGGTTAATATATTTAAAGTGCTGAGCAAAAAAACCCCTATCAACCAAGAATTCTATATCCTGCAAAACTATTCTTCAAAAATGGAGAAATTAAGACATTCCCAGATAAACAAAACCAGAGGACATTCACTGCTAGTATACCAGTTCTAAAAGATATGTTAAAGGGAGTCCCTTCAGGATGAAATGAAAGGACACTAGACAGTAACTCGAAGCCATATAAAGAAATAAGAACTCCAATAAAGCTAACTAGATGAACAAATATAAAAGCCAGTGTTATTTTTTTTAATTTTTAACTTCTCTTTTTGTTTCCTATATGACTTAAAAGACAAATGCACAAAGTAATTATGTATCTACATTAATGGGCACAAAATGTATAAGATATAATTTGTGACAGTAACAACATAAAGGGGGGGCAGAGCTATATAGGAGCAGAGCTTCTTTTTCCTTTATTGTCACTGGCAAAGCTTTTATTATTTATTTATTATTTTTATTTTAGATTTGAGGGTACAGTGCAGGTTTGTTACATGGATATATTGCATGATGCTGAGATTGGGGCTTCAACTGAAACCATACAAGCAGGGCTTTAAAAATCTAAGCTGGGGTTAATTCAAACTAGATTGTTAAAAATGTATGAATGTTAACTGTAATCCCCATGGTAACCACTAAGAAAATAATTATATACAGAAACAGAAATGAGGAAAGCATGAAAATGACATACTAAGAAAAAAAACAAACAAAAAAGGCAGTATTAGAGGAAATGAAGAACAAAAAACGTAAGATATACAGAAAACAAATAGCGAAATGGCGTAAGTCCTTCCTTATCAGTAATCACTTAAATGTAACTGGATTAAACTCACCAATTAAAAGACAGACTGGCGGAATGAACAAAACACATGATCTAATGATACGCTGTAAGAGAGACTCATTTTAGAGAAAAAGACACAAAAAGGTTAAAAGTGAAAGGATGTTTATAATGAATGGCTATAGTACTATCAGACAAAAGTGACTTAAAGTCAACAACTGTTACAAGAGACAAAGAAGCTCATTATATACTGACAAAAGGGTCGATTCAAAAAGATGATATAACAGTTATAATCATATATGTACCAGACAACAGAGCCCCAAAATATATGAAGAAAATATTGAAAGAATTGAGGACAGAAATAAACAGTTCTACAACAATAAATGGAGACTTCAATATCCCTCTTCAAGTAATGGATAAAACTTGTGCAGAGCTTAAAAAGGACATAGGGAACTTGAACAACACTATACACCAGTTAGACCTGTCAGGCATATGAAGAACACTCCACTCCACAAGAGCAGCATGCATATTTTTATCAAGTGTACATGAAACATTCTCCAGGACAGATTATATGTTAGGCCACAAAACAAATATTAATAAATTTAGAAAGACTAGAATCACATAAAATATCTTCACCAACCACAATGGAAAAAAGCTAGAAATTAATGACAGCAGAAAAACTGGAAAACTCACAAGTGTATGGAAATTAAACAACACATTCTTAAACAAACAATGAGTAAAAGAAGAAATCACTAGGGAAATTAGAAAATACTTTGAGAGAAATGAAAACAAGGCCACAACATACCAAAACTTATGCCATGCTGTGAAAGCAGTACTCAGAGGGAAACTTACAGCTGCTAACAGTCTATATTAAAAAAGAAGAAAGAGCTCAAATCAATAACCTAACTTTACACCTTAAGAAACAGAAAAAGAACTAAATTCAAAGCAAAAAAAAAAACCAAGAAAAAAGAAAATAAAGACTAGGATGAAGATAAATGAAATAGAGAAGAACAACAGACTCAACAAAACCAAAAGGTGATTCTTCAAAAAGAATAACAAAATTGACAAACCTCTGGTTTAGACTAAGAAAATAAGAAGATACAAATAACTAAAACCAAAAATGAAACTGAGGACATTACATCTCACAGAATTCAAAAGGATTATAGGAGAATATACTGAAAAACTGTACACCAACAAACTAGACAACATAGGTGCAATGGAAAACTCCTAAAAACACACACATTACCAAAGTTGACTCAAGATACAGACAATCTCAACAGACCTGTAACAACTAGAGATTGAAACAGTAACCAAAATTCTCCCCCCGAAAAGAAAAAGTACAGGATCAGATGGTTTTATTAGTGAATTCTACCAAACATTTAAAGAATTAGCACCAATCTGTCTCAAATTCCAGAAAATACACTCTTAAATCACTCTATGAGGCCAGCACTACTCTGATACCAAAGCCAAAGACACCAAAGAATAGAAAATGGGCTGGGTGTGGTGGCTCATGCCTGTAACCCCAGCACTTTGGGAGGCCAAGGCAGGCGGACAGCTTGAGCTCAGGCGTTCAACACCAGCCTGAGCAACATGACAAAACCTGGTCTCAAAAAAAAAAAAAAAATATATATATATATATATTAGCCAGGCATGGTGGTGAGCAACTGTAGTCCCAGCTACTTGGGAAGCTGAGGCGGGAGGATCACTTGAGCCGAAATCATGCCACTGTACTCCAGCCTGGGTGACAGAGCAAGATTCTGCCCTGTCTCCAAAAAATAAAGAAAAAAATTAAATTATAGATCAGGCTTGGGGCTCATGCCTATAATCCTAACACTTTGGGAAGCCAAGGTCGGGGGATCACTTGAGTACAGGAGTTTGAGACCAGCCTGGGCAAGAAAGTGAGACCCCATCTCTACAAAAAATTTAACAAAATTAGCCAGGGATGGTGGTGCATGCCTGTAGTCCTAGCTACTTGGGAGGCTGAAATGGGAGGATCACTTGAGCCTGGGAGGTTCAGGCTGCAGTGAGTTGCAATTGCGCCACTACACTCCAGTCTGGGTAACAGAGCGAGACCCTGCCTCCAAAAAAACAAAAACCAAAAGAATAGAAAATTACAGACCAATATCCCTTATGAATATAGATGCAAAAACCCTCAACAACAAAAAAAATTCCTCAACAAAATACCAGCAAACTGAATCCAAGAGCATATTAAAAGGATGATACACTATGACAAAGCCAGATTTATCCCAAGAATGGAAGGGTGGTTCAATGTAAGAAAATCAGTATAATATACCACATTAACAGAACCAAAGGGGAAAAAAACATGGTATCTCAATTGGTGTAGAAAAAGCATTTGTCAAAATCTAGCACCCCACTACATACACAAAAAAGGTTAACTTTGTGAGGAGATAGATATATTAATTAGCTTGATTATAGTAATCATTTCACTACGTATACGTATATCAAACCATCATATTGTATACCTTATACATATACAGTTTTTATTTTAAAAATTCCAGTTATCTATTTATAAAAACACTCAGAAAGCTTGGAATAAAAGGGAATTTCCTTGACTTTATAAAAAACATTTATGAAAACACAGCTAACATCATACTCAATGGTGAAAGCTTTCCACTTGAGATCAGCAACAAGACAAGAATGTTTGCTTTCACCATTGCTATTTGATATTGTACTGGAAGTTTAGGCCAGAGCAATTAGGCAAGAAAAAGAAAAGGCACCCAAATTGGAAAGGAAGATGTAAATCTGTATTTGCAGATGACATGACCCTACACAGAAAAAAACTCAAAGAATCCATAAAACAAATACTAGAGGTAATAAACAAATTCAGCAAAGTTGTAGGGTACAAGATCAAGACAAAAATCAGCTGTGTATCAAAGAACCGTATTAACAAAGCAAAAAGGCAAACTACAGAATAGGAGAAAATATTTGCAAATCATGTAACTGGTAAGGGTCTAGTATCCAGATTATATAAAGAACTCTTACAACTCAACAGCAGAAAAATAACCCAATTTAAAAATTGGCAAAGGATTTGAATAGACCTTTTTCCATGGATGTACAAATGGCCAACAAGCACATGAAAAGATGCTCAGCATCATTAGTCATTAGGGAAATGCACATCAACACTACTTCGCACCCACTGAAATGGCTATAAATAAAACAAAAAGGAAAGTAACAGGTGTGGTAAGGATGCGGAGACAATGGAATGCTCATGTACTGCTGTTGGGAATGAAAAATGACTCAGCTGCTGTGGAAAACAGTTTGGCAGTTCTTCAAATAGTTGAGCAGAATTACTGTATGACCCAGCAATTTCTACTCCTAGGTATATACCCCAAAGAACTGAAAACAAGTAGTCATACAAATGCTTGCACATGAATGTTCACAACAGAACTATGCACAATAGCCAAAAAGTGGAACAAACCAATGTCTTACGATTTCCTAGGTCTATCAAGAGATGGAATAAACACACTGTGGTATATACATGTCATGGAATATTATTCAGCCATTTAAAATAAAACGGGGCACTGATACGTATTACCATACGGATGACTCTCAAAAACATGCTAAGTGAAAGCAGCCAGATGTAAGAGATCACATATTGTATGATTCTATGTATATGAAGTATCCAGAACAGGTAAATCTATAGAGACAGAAAGCAAATTGGTGATTGCCAGCGGCAGGGTGGAGGGCAAAAGTTAAATAATTGCTTAATGGATACTGGGTTTTATTTTGGGGTAATGAAAATGTTGTGGAACTTAACAGAAGTGGTGGTTGCACAATACCGTGAATATACTAAATGCCACTGAACTGTTATTTTAAAATGATTAATTTTATGTGATTTCACCTCAATTTAAAAAAACATTGGATTTAGAAAACAAAAAAGAATTCCTGGATTATCTCTTCGATGAATCTAAAGTTTGGTCTCTATCTGAGATTATAAACCATTATGCAGACTCGAAGTTGTCTTGCAGATGTTATTTTCTGCCTATATGGTGTTTAAACAGTTACCAGTATTTTAACAACTAGGCAACTTTTAAAAACATCTGGATTTCAGGCTTTTCTTGAAAAAGTCTCCATGTGATAAAAGTTTGTTATTGCCAAGAAGCAGCTGCTTCCTTGAGATGAAGCACATTACTGTGCAGTTTGCCACAGTTTCTTCCATTTTCTATTGTCAATTATTATCATGCTTGTCTTATTATTTTAAAGGGGAATTAAGAATAAAAGCGGGATATCTCTTATACTCATGTTCCCACTGAAAGTGGAAAAATAAATAAAAAGTCCGGTTGTTTACTCCTAGCCTGTTTCACTCACTCACATCTCCTCTTCGAACCCACGGTTGTTAGAATTTGCAGCTCCTGTTCTTTTTGGTATAATAAAAGAATCCAAAAACTCTGCACAAACCTAGAATGAAGTTAATCAAGTATACTTTATATACCTGTCTGCATGAAAAATCAAAGTTAGGCAGGTGCAAATAAATGTCCACATAATTTCGTTAGTCAAGGTTAAATAGATTGGGATTGAAGGCAAAGCAAAATCCATGGTTTGATCACTTGGAACTATTTTCTCTACTATAGCACCAGTATTAAAATGGGGTAAGGGGAGCCATCAGCTCGGGTTTACTAACAGGGAAAACAGAAATTTGAAGATAATACATTGGATAATATTATCTTGTAAGTACTCCTCTTTAAAAGATACTGTGCAGATTCCTATGAAAAATATTTATGGTAACGTGGCAATCTTTTTTCCCCACAGAACCTTGGATTTTTTTCAGTAGCTCTGAATTGACGACATACATAGAAGTCTTTGTTGCAGGGTGTGCAGTGGGGTGGAGAAGAAAGAAACAATTCCTGAGAACTCCATCAGGCATAGTCTAATAAACATTAAATACCTTATTTCATTTCATCACCAACAGGTGTTAGCCCCACTTCAGAGCGCTGAAGAGGACAAGGACAGGGGAGGCGATGTGAAGGCTATATTGTAAGTCTTCTGGCTTCATCTACTTTTCTGTCTAAAACGAGTCTTCAGCTTCAAAGATTTTTAAACCCTATCACTTGTTTTCTCAGAGACACAATGTAACGTAGTTTCTAATAAGGGATAAGATCTCTTATCTGGGGTGGATAAGGAAGTTGGTTATGTCTGACAGGGGAAGGACACGTGAGACCACTGCTGTTATAACTGGCATTGCCTTCTCCCATTCCTATATCAGTGTGGGAGGCCATGCTTCCTTCCCTGGAGACACAGCCTCAGCACCTGCTCCAAACACACTAGAAACTGAGTTCCGTGAGGGTACGGGCTTTAGTTTATCCACCTTATATATAGACGTCGCATGCAGCATAGCAACTGGCACTTAACACATTTTTATTAAATGAATGATGTTATCATCTAAAGGGAATAGCAGAAGGCAAAAGGGAACCTACTTAGCCTGGTCATAGAGAGAACGTTGGATACGGGTTTGGTAACTCTGTGAACACGTGTGAACAGGTTCTTCCACGGCTACATACATTACATTGTTTTACCTTTAGCTCTATAATCTATGAGATCTCTTACTGGCTATAAATGTGATACTGGAAATGAAAGATAAATAGAAAAGAAGGATAGTTGAAAGATATGAAGTAAGAGAATCCTGAGAATGCAATCTAGTCTAAAGAGAGTCTCTGCTGGTCGGGCTTGGTAACGTCTAAGACTATTATGCCAGGCTGCCCAGCAAACTAAAATAACAATGACTGAATTCCTTTATTAGAACAAAAAGAAGAGAGAACATCGGCCGGGCGCGGTGGCTCATGCCTGTAATCTCAGCACTTTGGGAGGCCGAGGCGGGAGGATCACGAGGTCAGGAGATCGAGACCATCCTGGCTAACACGGTGAAACCCTGTCTCTACTAAAAATACAAAAAATTAGCCAGGCATGGTGGCAGGCGACTGTAGTCCCAGCTACTTGGGAGGCTGAGGCAGAAGAATGGCATGAACCCGGGAGGCGGAGCTTGCAGTGAGCCGAGATCGCACCACTGCACTCCAGCCTGGCCGACAGAGCAAGACTCCGTCTCAAAAAAAAAAAAAAGAGAGAGAGAGAGAGAACATGAAATTTACTGCTACAAATCTTAAGGAATTATTTTAATTCTTAAGATTTCAAGGATATCTTTTTATAATATTATAATTAAAATAAAAAGCTCTATCAACATGGAGGCCACAACAGGAAAAGATGTTTAAGATCTATTAAAGTAGGGAAAAAAAAATTACAAAATATACAGTCTGATTTTGGTTTTTGCTTTAAAAATGTTTTACACGTACATAGAAAATATCTGGGGGCCGGGTATGGTGGCTCACACCTGTAATCCCACCACTTTGGGAGGCCAAGGCAGGTGGGTCACCTGAGGTCAGGAGTTTGAGACCAGCCTGGCCAACATGGTGAAACCCTGTCTCTACTAAAAATACAAAAATTACTGGGTGAGATGGCGGGCACCTGTAATCTCAGCTACTTGGGAGGCTGAGGCAGGAGAATTGTTTGAATCCGGGAGGTGGAGGTTGCAGTGAGCTGAGATCCCACCATTGCACTCCAGCCTGGGTGACAAGAGTAAAACTTTGTGTCAAAAACAGAAAAAAATATATCTGTAAGAATATAATCTAAACTGTTAATAGTAATTAACTCTTGGGGGTAAAATTATGATAAAAGTTAACTCCCTCTTTAAATTATGGGGAAAAGCACTTTCTACAATTTATATTTTTGAAATGTTTGAATCTGTTTTAAAAATGAACTTGTATTATCTTTGTAATCATAAATGTAAAAATAAAATGAAACCAAAACAATTTGTCTCCTAAAAATATCTTTATCAAAAAAAGAGGTAAAGAGAAATAATATTTAATAACCTAAAATAGTGTTGTGAAACCAGGTCCTGTGGAACACTGAGGCTCCTCAGAGGTTCTTTGAGAGCCAGTGCAAAACAACAGGTCCCCACCCAAACTCCTAAGCTTGAGCGTCTGACTCTCAGTAGTTTAATACCAAAGTTCTGCTGTCAATAAGTTTGAAATTTTCTGTTTTAAAATATGTGTAAATAATTTATTTCTGGGCTGGGCGTGGTGGCTCATGCCTGTAATCCCACCACTTTGGGAGGCTGAGGCAGGCAGGTCACCTGAGGTTGGGAGTTTGAGATCAGCTGACCAACATGGAGAAACCCTGTCTCTACTAAAAATACAAAATTAGCCAGGCGTGGTGGCTCACACCTGTAATCCCACCTACTCAGGAGGCTGAGGCAAGGAGAATCGCTTGAACTTGGGAGGCGGAGGTTGCGGTGAGCTGAGATCGTGCCATTGCACTCCAGTCTGGGCAACAAGAGTGAAACTCCATCTCAAAATACTACTACTACTACTACTACTACTACTACTACTACTAATAATAATAATAATTTATTTCTGAATGTTTCTCAAAGCACTTCCTGGGGTTTGAATAGGTTCCCCAGGAATTGAGATGTGTTCTTGTGTTTCCTAAGCACAGTTTGATACCTAGCTTCTTGAGTGCAAGGTCTGCCGCATTTGTGAGCTGCCTGGGTTTAAGGCCTAGTACCCTATGCATAGGTTCCTCTGCTCAAGAAGACTAAGGCAGCAGGCAGCATCTGAACAGCCTCTCTGAATCATGGTCCATCCAGAAGCAGAAGATTCAGGATCACCACAGACTATTTTCAGATAAATGAGAAGTCAAGACTGAATAATTAGAAACAGGTCGATGACTTTTTAAAGCAACTTTCTTGAGAGAGAATGCTTTTCTTTGCCAAATTCTTCTTTCTCATCACTAGTCGTTTTTCAAATAGGATACGGTGACTGCCTATAAATCCTTCTTGTTGTTTTCAGAGGTCTTTCTGCTACAGAACCTTCATGTATTTTTGCAGGTTACTTGTATGTCTCTAGCCTCGTTTTTTAAGATAAAATCTGACTTCAGGAAATATAAATGAAATGTTTCAATATTTGAGCTAAAATATCTGCATCCTCTAAAGTTAAAAGAATGCTTTTTGGAAATTTTAATTTTTTTTTTGTTTGGCTCCCCATTATCTGTAGCAATCAAAGAAAAGTCTTTGAAATGAAATCCCTTTCCCTGTTTTGTTTATTCTTCCTGACTTTCACAGTCCGATCTTCACCTGGATTCTTACTGGGCCGAAACTAACATGGCGTTTTCTGTTTACTACTGACGGAGGGCAGCACAGCCTGTCTGTGAATTTCCACATCAGAACCACCAGGGGGAGCTCACTCACACAGGAATCCCAGCCCATCTCCGAGGGGATGGTGGGAAAAGCAAACCAATTTTCTTCAGTAAGAATGACCGACCCTTCTGCACGTGGATGAATTATCGCACATAAGCGACAGCTTACTGACAATGGTGGTGAGATGAAGAGCCCTTGAGAAAATGTATTTAGAGAAAGCCCAGCAGCCATATGCCTCAATGGCAAGGCTACAGCCCAGAGCAGGTACATACTCTGCCTGTACCTGTTTTTCAAGACTTGGCTTGCTAAGCTGTACAGTTTGAGGTCCAGCGAGTCTGGTCCCTGGAGTAGCTATCACAATGCTGGTGAGCTGGGCCATGGGGAACGTTTTGGCTATGGTTGCAGTCTGCCCATTGACGACACGGACGGGGTGGATGGAATTCTGGGATGTGGGAAGGGTTGTGGGGGTGAACTTGGTCAGCATGACGGGCCTCTGGATAAGCTGAGGAGCTGCGAGCATGGGAGGTGGTGCTGGGGCAATAGGAATGTTATTCTGGGCCACAGGCTTGGGTCGAACCTATAGGGGAAAGAGAGAATAATTATTGTATTACTTAAGCTGCTCAAGTCCTATAAAAGCAAATCTTCCACACTCTATGTATGAAATGGTATTTAATACACTTATTAATGTTCATTTTGGTATATTAATTCTATAGACCTCAGGGCATATAATCTTATACAAGACTCATCAGCTCTTGAGGTCCAAACCTCACCCTAGAACATAGCTTTTGATTCTAAATCCTGAGCTCCCTCTTCTACACCATGCCACCTCTTCCAGCTGAGGTCAAAGGCCTAATCCAGAGACTGGTCCCACCCAGAACTTGTGCACAGTATAGTCATAATGTTGCCAATAGCCTTAACTCACATTTGAAATTTCTTCATATCCACAGCTTCAGTGCAGCCCCATTCCTGGCCCTCTAACTCCCTGTTCTTGGCCACTCCTCCTCTTAGTCTCCTTTGTGGGCTTACTCTTCCTCTGCTTCATCCTAAATGTGAGTATTTCTTAGGATTTTTTTCCCTGGCACCCCTTTTCTTCCCAATGTTCTCATTATTCTTAGGAGCTTTCGCCCATCTCATGGCTTCAATTACCATCTATGTACTGAAGACTTTCACACTTTTACCTCAGAACCTGAGACACTTCCTGAACTTCAGTTATATTCAACTTGAATATCTCAAAAGTTCAAAATCAACATGTCTAAGACTCATTAATTTCTTCTTCCAATCTTCTCTTCCTCCTATAATTGCCTCAGTAAGTGCCCTTTTCTTGACAAATTTTGGAATCACTCTTGATGATTCCTACCCCACCCTCTACTCTCTAAATACTTCTCAAATCTGTCTACTTCTATCCTCATTCCACTATCTACTATCCTAGCTTATGTTTGGCTCACTAAAAACAGTGAAAAAAAGTTACAGTTAAAAACATGAGGTCAGCCTTGCTTGGGTTCAAATCCTGGTTCTACCACTCACTGGCCGTGTAACCTGAGGTACCATACTTGATTTTTAATAGCCAGGTTTTTTTGTTTGTTTGTTTTTGTTGTTGTTGTTGTTTGAGATGGAGTCTTGCTCTGTTGCCAGGCTGGAGTGCAGTGGCGCGATCTCAGCTCACAGCAGCCTCCGCCTCCCAGGTTCAAGTGATTCTCCTGCCTCAGCCTCCCGAGTAGCTGGGGCTACAGGCACATGCCACCACGCCCAGCTAATTTTGTATTTTTAGTAGAGGCAGTTTCATCATGTTGGCCAGGATGGTATCAATCTTCTGACCTCGGGATCCACCCGCCTTGGCCTCCCAGTGTGCTGGGATTACAGGTGTGAGCCACTGCACCCAGCCATAAGCCAGTATTTTTCAAACTTTTAAAACTGTGACCCTGTGGGCAAAGTGCTTTCCCCTTATGCATGAAGCTTGACCTTCAATTAACTCTTTAGCTCTGCTCTCCTGGAAAGAAGAATGTCAACTATATTACCAGGCAACACTGCTTATGATAAAAATGACCCTTTACTAGCCGGGCACAGTGCCTCACACCTGTAATCCCAACACTTCGGGAGGCTGAGGCTGGTGGACCACTTGAGGCCAGGAGTTTGAGACCAGCCTGGCCAACATGGTGAAATCCCGTCTCTACTAAAAATACAAAAATTAGCCAGGTATGGTGGCACACACTTGTAATTCCAGCTACTTGAGAGGCTACATAAGGATTGCTTGAACCTGGGACGTGGAGGTTGCAGTGAGCTGAGATAGCGCCACTGCACTCCAGCCTGGGTGATAGAGTGAGGCCCTGTCTTAAAAAAAAAAAAATCCCTTACTGCTAAATCAAATCTGGATGGGCTTGAGGGGACCCCATGATTTGGGCTTCCCTAAGTGGGGTGACTCTCATAACTTGGGCACATCCATTGTGGGGACCTTGAAGCCATGCCTATGTAGTTTTTATAAGATACATTGGCTCCTGTGGGCATAAGGCTTCTATGCCAAGGTGGCTTTCCCACTGTCTTAGATAAGGAGCTTATTTCCTTACACCTGAGCTATCCTTGGACAGCTGTAGGGACTGCTGTATGGACTCACTGAAGACAAATGTCTGATGCTATCTTGCTCACAAGCTGTGGTTTCTGTCCTGTATCGTTCCAAGTAGACTGGTGCCAAGTGTGGCCCATGAAAGTCTTGTCGGTATGAATGTCTGACTGAACTTAAAACAACCCTATGGTGGGTGCTACTGACTAACAGTAAGAAATATATTTTACTCTGTAATCAGCATGCACCTATAGACATGTACCTCTAAAAACAAAAACTTTCTGAAATAGAGAAGACAGTATGTGCTACGTACTCTTAATAGTTCATATTCTATTCTATTCTATTCATTTTATTTAAACACTCTGGTTACAATCCACTAAATTGCTTTCACAACAAGTGGGCCATGATCCACTGTTTGAAAAACATGGACTAAACCTTAGATTCCTTACCCTAAAAAGAGTAATACCTATTTGCATAGGGTTGCTGTAACAATTAAAACGGATACTCCATGTAAAGTGCCTAGCATAGTACCTAATATGTAGCAAGACTCTCTAAACATTGGCTATTACCATTACTGACAATGTCTTAACTGTTCTTCCTGCCCACAGTCTTGACCGTCCCCAATTTATTCTCTGCACAGAGGCAAGAAGGAACTTTCTAAAACCTAAATCTGACCACATCAAGTGCTTGCTTGAAAATGCTTTAATGAATGCCTGCTGCTCCTAGGATAAGGCCCAGGTTCTCGCATAGCCTACAAGGTTCCACCAGCTCTGGCCCTAGCGGACTTCTCCAACCTCAACTCTAACTCACTCTAGCCTGCATGAGCCACATGGCCCTCTGTGCTCAGCCACAGCAAACCTCCTTTGGTTCTTTAAACTTAATGCATTTCTCCACCCTGGAACTACATACATGTTCTGTCCTCTGCCTGGGACATTTTTATTCTTCTTTCAAAGTTTTATCAGGCTAACTCAGCTAGGATTTTAGGTCAGACTGAATGTCAACTCATCAAAGAAAGCTTGAAGGAACCTTCTCTAATACTCTTAAAAATAGGCAGGTAGGCCGGGCGCAGTGGCTCAGGCCTGTAATCCCAGCACTTTGGGAGGCCGAGGCAGGTGGATCACCCTGAGGTCAGGAGTTTGAGACAGGCCTGACCAACATGACAAAACCCCGTCTCTACCAAAAATACAAAAATTAGCTGGGCGTGGTGGTGCATGCATGTAATCCCCAACTACTTGGAAGGATGAGGAAGGAGAATCACTTGAACCCAGGAGGTGGAGATTGCAGTGAGCCTAGATTGTGCCACTGCACTCCAGCCTGTGCGATGGGAGTGAGACTCCATTGCAAAAAAAAAAAAAAAAAAAAAAAAGGCAGGTATCCCTCCCATGTGCTCTCAGACTACCCTCTGAGGTATTTATTAAGGTATTTATTAAGGATTTATCTGATAAACAAGTGAAATCATCTTATCTCATATTAGCACTGCCCATCCTCTCCCCAGAGGCTATTTGGAAATCATTTACACTACTGACCACAAAACTCCTTCTTCTCCCTTTGTCTGAAAACTAGGGCCTCAGATAGGAACTCTCAGCCTTTCTACCAAGGAAGTCAACACTCCTCAAGGTCCAGAATGGGGAAATCTTGACATTTTGCATTGGGAATGGTGAAAGTTAGCCTAATTGCTGGAAGAACACTCTCAGGAGAATATAGTCATGCAGAGCTGCTCGGGCCTAGGGAGAAGGTCCTCTGTACAGACCCCTAGCCTAAGCCTTTAGAAGCAAGGCTTTGCCTTTAAGCATGATGATAAAAACCATCACTCTCCAGGGTAGAACTGAAGAATGGTTTCTACTAGTTGGTTTAGCTGTTGTTTCCTTCCCTACTCTTTCTGGCATGTAGGAAAGAAATAAGAAGTGTTAATTGCATTCTTTCCCCACTGCCAGGCAGACTTTGGCTAAATTCTTCTAGTAAGTTTAAGGTTTATAATGGTTTTAATTATTTTAAATTTAGAAAATGTCCCTTTCCTTTACTACCCCCTGTTACTGCCTTTGGTCATTGCTAATAAACCATGATGACAAAATAAGCTTCTTCATGGTACAGAAATCAACAGTCAGAATGTTTAGCTAAGCGGGATAGACAGCTGGGCTGACAAGCCCCATTACAGGCTACTTAGAAAGAGCCCATGAGGATTTTTGTCCCATCTAACCTATCATTGAGCTTGTCATTGGTTTACTCACCTGTGGAAGAAAGTTTGGACGTGGAGTGAGTCTAGGAGGGGGGATAAACTGTGGTACTTTGATGGGCTGAGGAGGTGTTGCCTGAACCTGCTAAAAAATGAGGAAGATAAATAAACCAGAGAGAACAATTACTCTTCAATATCAAAGCTAGTATTTTTAGCATCACTATTCTTTGGATCAGACAATATTTTCTACAAGCTTTCATCGTAAGTTAATCATCTGAATTAACACTGCACTAGGAAACTTTTTAACTCTCCCACCTGCGTGCTTTACCCTATAAAATGAACCAACCACGCTTCTGTTTCCTCCTACACCTAATGGAGAACATAGCAGGCTCAGTAAATCTTAGACAATTCTCTTTGACACTCAAGAACTTTTGCATTAACATATTTTAAAAGTCAAGACTGGATCCAAAGTAAAATCAAACTTGCTGCTTAGCCAAGTAGGCTTTTTCCTGATATAAGCTTATAGTGAATGGCTTTATTCCTATAGAAAATTTTCTAACTCTCAGTATTTGGTTGAGTGACCTGGTTGCTTCTCTAAGGATTCCTGGGTAAGTGGTGAAGCTTCATTTTATTGCTCTCTAGTTTCACTCACCACTGGTATTATTCAAAAGCCACCAAGAGCTCTTAGGTGCCATTTTAAGGGAATTTTACATCAAAATTTAGATATATTTCTCCCAAGCTTCTGAGAATATCAGTTTTCTAAATGGCTCGATCCTAGAACTCTCATGAAAATTCTTGTCCAAGTACTTCCTCCTTAAAGGGATTTTTTTTTTTTTCCTGAACAAAACTTGGGCACTGACACAGTTAATTTGTGAGTTTCTTGAATATTTTTAAAGTGCCCCAACTAACTCCAGTACTTTCTGGGTACAATCAATTTAAAGAGCTATTAAAACTAAAAGAATTATCAGGGAGTTTTCACCAAGGCAGTAATACAGCACAAGAGAGTTTAAGCACTCAAGTTTCACAGGAAAACACTGTACAGAGAGGGAAGCGAGAGGCAGAGATAAATGAAACAGTGTGTATGCCTCTGTGAAGGAGACCTTTCCCCTAAAATCAAGTCATACTTGGACCTCAGCTAATGCACTGAATTTGGTCCTTGGTGTCAGGACGCTTCTGTAGTGATTTGAGCAGACAGCAGAAATGCCATATTCCCTTGTCGGCCCCAAAGGGGAATTTGTTATGCTAGAAGAATGATGGAAACTGAGAAGTCCAGCAGGAGCCGAGAAGGGATATACTATACAAATGCATAGCCTAACCTTCTCATGTGATCACACACGAGGAGCAGCTGCTGGCTTACCAGAGTGACTGTGTTTTTTGCCACAATTTGGACAGCCTCTGCCCCAGGCCCAGTGACCTTACTAGACGTCTGGAGGTTGACTGGTGTGTTCTGCACATCAGTGCTGAGCACAGCCTTCTGACTGTTGATGGCGGTCACCATAGCAATGGTAGGTCTCTGGCCCACCACAGAGGCAGGCATGGTCGCAGTTGCTGCTTTCAAGACGAGAGGTAGTGTCTTTGTGGTAATCATAGAAGCTGTAGTTACAGTCTTCTAGGAGACAGGGAAAACAGATATTAGGATACTAAATCTAAACTAAATAATAAACTAAATCCCACTAAACAATATGCTGCTAAACCTTGGAAGAAAACAAAATAATAATTCTCATAATCAAGTTTCTCTGTAGAACGACATTTCTTTTGTGTACATACAGCACACTCCTCACTACAGAGAAAGGCAATCTCTAGTTTTCAAGAGTTCTCATATTGGTGTCACTTGTAAATGGGTAAGTTCATAGTAATAACTGCAGACTAACTCAGGCACAGGGTTTTCAACAACAAATGGGGTAGGTGTACAGATACAGAATGTGAGTATACTTATTTCTTTTAGTTTTTCTAATTCTTTGCTTGCTGTCAATTAATTTAAACTTTGTACTAGTTGCAAATCAATGAGGTACATATCATCTCTATCCTAACTGCTACAACCTCACCAATATGAAGAAAGCCACCATATAATTCTGGATATCTGCTTCCTGAGACACAAAGGCTGGGGTAAAAGGGCAGTGTCTTTTTCTTTCTTTCTTTCTTTTTTATGGTGTCACCCTGGAGAGAAGGAAGGGAAACTCACATAAGGATTAGCATGTCGCCTCTGAGGCAGCTACCCTGGAGGCAATGAGTCCCAAGCTCCAGATAATGAAACCTATTAGCCAACGAGTATATGGTAAATACCAGTTCTTGATACCAAAGGGATATTATGAGTTACTACCTATAATCTTTTCTCTGGAGAACTGCTGCAAAAGTGATCAAAGATGCAATGAAACATGACAAGTTGAAAACAAACATCTGAGTTTTAAAAGCCTGAGAGATCAGAAGATGAACTGAGGTGAGAGGACTTGACTGATGCTCCTTAAGTGCTATTGCAGCATTGAAGCTGTACTTTTCTAGACTTTTTACTAGAATAATTAAAGGAATCAGTTACAAAACAAACAAAAAAATACAAACAAACTCATTACATGGCCTAAACATCCATCTGGAGATAGATCGACATTTCAGGAACATGAAAATTTATCTGGTCAAACTCATTGATTCTGATTTTGATACTACTTCACCTTTACTGTATATTTGTACTGTCTGATTTGGCAGCCAATAGCCACAAGTTGCTATTTAAAAGGAAATTAATTGGCCAGGTGCAGTGGCTCACACATGTAATCCCAGCACTTTGGGAAACCGAGGTGGGTGGATCACCTGAGGTCAGGAGTTCGAGACCAGCCTGGTCAACACGGCGAAACCCCGTCTCTACTAAGAATATAAAAAGTAGACCAGGTGCAGTGGTTCATGCCTGTAATCCCAGCACTTTGGGAGGCCGATGCGGGCGGATCGCCTGAGGTCAGGAGTTCGAGACCAGCCTGGCCAACATAGCGAAACCCCATCTCTACTAAAAATACAAAAATCAGCCAGGCCTGGTGGCAGGCACCTGTAATCCCAGCTGCTCGGGAGGCTGAGGCAAGAGAATTGCTTGAACCCGGGAGGCGGAGGTTGCAGTGAGCAGAGATCGTGCCACTGCACTCAGCCAGGTGAGAGAGTGAGTCTCTGTCTCAAAAAGAAAAAAAAAAAAATTAGACAGGTGTGGTGGCAGGCGCCTGTAATCCCAGCTACTCGGGAGGCTGAGGCAGGGGAATCACTTGAACCCGTGAGGCAGAGGCTGCAGTGAGCCGAGATCGCACCATTGCACTGCAGCCTGGGCGACAAGAGTGAGACTTCATCTCAAAAAAAAAATAAATAAATAAATAAAAATAAAAACTAAACTAATTAAATTTAATTAATTAAAACAAAAACAAAATTAAAACATCAGCTCCTCAGTTGCACTAGCAACATTTCAAATGTCAAAAGTCACATGTGGTTAGTGGTGACCGAACTGAACAGTGGAGATAGACAGCATTCCCAACATCACAGAAAGTTCTATCACTGTGCAAGACCAGTGACAAGTACCTCCACTCTCAGAAACACATCTGGACAACTTCCCTTATGAATTTCTATTTCAGTGTCTATGCTTTCCTACTTTGGGGTATTAAGTTGTTTGCTTCTGGGGAATTACTTATCTCTATTTTTCTGCCTTATGCACGTATACGCATATTATCTAATCTTTTAAGACCACCATCCAAATCTTTGTTTCCTCTTCGCTAAGTGGCTTATTCTGTTTGCCATTGCCTCCTTAAATGTGAAATGTGAAATCAGGGGGAACACTGATATTTATTTTGGGGTGCAGTGGATCATCATCTATCTTCGATCAGTGATGAAAACCAAATAAAAGCCAAATGCTATTTATTATTAGAAATGGAATAACAGCAAGGACTGACTGCATTATCAGCAATTTGCAGCAAGCGTTTTTACCACAGTGTATTAGCCCTTGTTTTCCATTTAAAACATGTCGATTTAAAGAACTTCTGAAGTGGTGATCCAGTCACACCAGATGGCGTTCAATCCAGTGCTACCGTGGATTGTGGGAGTAAAGCTCTAGTCAGAACTCAACTGACATGGATTTTAAAGACACGCATGTTGTTACTGCTTTAAGAGAAGTCAATGTACTTTTGTTTAAGTAAATCATCAATATTTTGAATAACTCTAAACTGATGATTCTACAAAATACTGACTAAAGCCTCAAACTCACCTGAATTATACACTTACCATTAATCCAACACTTTAAAAACACTGAAACCTAACAAGTTTGTTCACATCTTAGGTTAGCAGTTTTCTTTTATTTTACAACTATGGTTATGGCTGATTTCACTACATGATTTCTAGCATCTACATACCTGTTTGTCTAGTATACAGGCACAAGACCTAGTACTGTACGCTTCAGTGAAAACTTTTTGAAGAATATATTTACTATTTATTGACACCAAGACCCAGGTAGTGCTTAGATCTTTACCCCTAGTCTGGTGGTGCTTCTTTCCCAAGTATTAGGGAACACAAACCAAACTGCTGGGTTTAGATGACAAAAGGAATTTAGAACTTTGAAATCCAAGTCTAACGAAAATGTCTGAACTGTTCTGCAAGGAGGAAGAAGAGACATAGAGAAGAAAGGTGTCCAACAACAAATTCTTATGATTGTTGTTGTTTATTTGTTTTTGAGACAGGGTCTCACTCTGTCACCCAGGCTAGAGTGCAGTGGCGCAATCACAGCTCGCTGCAGCCTTGACCTCCTGGGCTCAAGTAATCCTCCCACCTCAGTCTCCTGAGTACCTTGGACTAAAGGCAGGTGCTACCACACCTGGCTAATTTTTTTTATTTTTAGTAGAGACGTGATCTTGCTATGTTGCCCAGGCTGGTCTAGAACTCCTGCCCTCACGTAATCCTCTGACATCGGCCTCCCAAAGTGTTGGGATTACAGGCGTGAGCCACTACACCCAACCAAGAGATTTATTTATATGAAAGCTGTGATTTGTTTTTAGCTAGTTAACAGTGTCTAAGTATGATCATCTTTAAGAGAAGGTAGCTATTTCTCCACAGTTTCATGAAGGGGTCCTTTATTTTGACAAAATCCAAATTGCATGAGCTAGAAGTTAATGCAGAAATACATGGCATGGCAAATACTGCCAATAGCAAAATCCTTTTTATTTATTTATTTATTTGCTAAGTTATTGTTGTTTGCCTGCCAAATATGAAGTATTGATTTAAAACAGATGGACTCAGGCTGGACACAGTGGGTCATACCTATAATCCCAGCACTTTGGGAGGCTAAGGTGGGCGGATCACTTAAGCCTAGGAGTTTGAGACCAGCCTTGGCAACATAGTGAAACCCGGCCTCCACAAAAAATATAAAAATTAGTTGGGCATGGTGACACACCTGTAGTCCCAACTACTTGAGAGGCTGAGGTGGAAGGATCACCTAAGCCTGGGAGGTCAAGGCTGAGGTGAGCCATAATTGCACCACTGCACTCCAGCCTAGGTGATACAGTGAGACCCTGCCTCAAAGAAAAAAAAATAAAATAAAAAAGATGAACTCCAATATACAAATTAGAATTTAAGGGATTATTACTATGGGATCTAAGTAACCTCCACATCTATTTTATATTATTTTGCTGGTTTAATTTTGAATGCAGTCATGTTGTATACTCAAAACAACCACAAATAGAACCCTTTTTCCTTTTTTGTCTCCAAAGGTTTGTTTTCCCTTTGGTTTTATTAACGGCTTTCTTCTTTACATTTGCATTATGCCATTAAAAATTAGAGGGCTGTGAATATAGGTTGGAGAGTATAACTGTATTTAACTGTTCTATTCTTTCACTTTTTCTGTAGATTGGAAAACTTTTAAAATATACATATAAGCATGAGTTGACGTTAACTAAGTAAAGCAAACTGTTCCCATTCCCTCTCCCAAAAAGAATTCCTCATTGCTTCCTCTATGCCTTGGTATATGCCAATCACCCGACTTAGAATAAAAAGCTTTCTCCTCTTAGCATCTCCTCCTGGCCCCTGATTGCTACTTAATATTTAATTCTTTCTGAAGTTGTGTATTTAATATATGCCATATATAACCTCCCATTTGTCCTTGCCCTCACGAACCTTTAGACTTCCCTATGACTGTTAAAAAACCCAGAAGTTTTGGCATGCTTTGGAGGGCTTGGCCTTATCTCCTCTCCATCGTTTCGTGGATTACACACTCCAACCAGCCTACTTATGATTCCCAGGGCATGCATTTACCTTTTTGACTCCATCATTTTGTTCATACCACTCTCCATACCTGTGAAGCTCTTTCCCCTCTGCTCTATCACTGAAATCCCATTCATCTGACAGGGCCCTGCTCAGATGCAACCCTCCTTGACAAGCACTTTCTGATCCCTCTAGTCAAAATTACTCTGTCCTCAAAATTTCTCTACATCTTAAATTTTTTAAATTCTGGAAAATAGAAACTCTCTGATTTGTGAATTTAGTCTCCACATTACCTAGAACAGTGCTAGCACACAGTAGGAACTCCACAAATATTTACAGAATGAATAAAAATTATTAATAACGATATACCAGACTTTTGGCAGGGACCATTGCTCTTTGTACACCAGAATCTACCACATAGATTGGTAGTACCGATAAATAGGTTAGTAGTGCCAAGCGCAGCGGCTCATGTCTGTAATCCCAATACTGTGGGAGACCAAGGTGGGTGGATCACTTGAGCTCGGGAGTTTGAGACCAGCCTGGCAAACATGGTGAAACCCTGTTTCTACAAAAAAATACAAAAATTAGCTGGGCATGGTGGCCTGTGCCTGTAGTCCCAGCTACCCCGGAGGCTGAGGTGGGAGGATGGCTTGGGGCGGGGGTTTCAGTGAGCTGAGATTGTGCCACTGCACTCCAGCCTGGGTGAAAGAGCCAGATCCTGTCTCAAAAACAAACAAACAAAAACCAAAAACCAGATTTGTAGTTTACCTGTAAACTCAAAAACCAAAAACTCGGAGGATCTTTTTGGTTTTTAACATTAAACATTTGCATTAAATAAAACAATATTTAAAAAAGGTTGGCCAAATCAATTAAACATATCAGGTGGGCTACCGGATGGAGAGGTGCTGTGCAACACTGTTTTGGAGGTAGCCCTGGGCCTCTTACCATCCACCATCCCAAAGCAACACAGACTACCAGGGAAAGGAAAAGCTATTATATTTTGGAAATGCTTCCTTTGATTTTTTTCTTTTTTTTTTTTTTTGAGATAGAGTCTTGCTCTGTCGCCCAGCGTGGAGTGCAGTGGTACGATCTCGGCTCACTGGAACCTCTGTTGCCCGGGTTCAAGTGATTCTCATGCCTCAGCCTCCTGAGGAGCTGGGATTACAGGTATATGTTACCACACGTGGCTAATTTTTGTATTTTTAGTAGAGATGGAGTTTTGCCATGTTGGCCAGGCTGGTCTCAAACTCCTGACCTCAAGTGATCCGACCACCTCGGCCTCCCAAAGTGTTGGGATTACAGGTATGTGCCACTGTGCCTAGTCTCCTTTGATTTTTATAACATAAAATGTTACTTGAACAGGATGTTTCCATGGGTTAAGACAGAAAACTCCTATGTAACAGGAAACAATGAATTCTACCACACTCCTTTCAGGTAAACATTTTCTGATCAACCTGTACTTTGGAAAGAGAACAACCTAACCCAATTCTGTTTAAAACTTAAACTTAAAATTATCCTCTAAACATTCTTTCAGAACTAATACAAGTGCTGGTAAGGAGATTTTTAAAGTCAGTTTTGAATGCCTAATTTCCAAATAGCCTTGGGGTGGTGATTAGGGTAAAATGTATGTAGGCTGTCCTAGCTATCTGATTGACAACAGGGATTTTTCTTTTTCCTTCTTTGGTTTTATATAGTATTGGCATTGCTTTTTTCTTTTTTTTCTTTTTTTTTTTTTGTATTGAATGGCAGTACAGAAGAGTAGTTGAATGGACATATTTTTCAGCCAGAACATCTAGGTTCAAATCTTAGCTCCACCACATACCACCCTCCATGATCTTAGGTAAATATGTAACCTCTCTGTGCCTTAGTTTTCTCTTCTAAAAAACAGAGATGGTGGGCAGGTTGCGGTGGCTCACGCCTGTAATCCCAGCACTTTGGGAGGCTGAGGCGGGCAGACCACGAGGTCAGGAGTTCAAGACCAGCCTGGCCAATATGGTAAAACCCTGTCTCTACTAAAAATACAAAAATTAGCCGGGCATGGTGGCATGCACCTGTAGTCCCAGCTACTCAGGAGGCTGAGGCAGAAGAATTGTTTGAACCCAAGAGGGCAGAGGTTGCAGTGAGCCGAGACTGCGCCACTGCACTCCAGCCTGGGTGACACAGTGAGACTCTGTCTCAAAAAAACAACAACAAAAAAACAAAAACAAACAGAGACGGTAATAATAATAACTTCCTCTTAGGATTAGGGTGAGGAGTATGTCCATTATAAAAACACTTAGGAGACTGCCAGTATACAGTAACCTCTATTAAATGTTAACTCATCTTTAATGTTCTTATAAAAAATTCATTCTTTACTTGCAAAACGTTGCACATGAACCAGTCCAATGTCCATAAACAGTGAACAGCCAAGTGAACTATACTCTTTTTCTCTCTATATAAAGACACAGCAAAGACCTGGTGCTGGTTGTAAGAGGTATCCACACTTGGGTTTCAGAGGATCCCAAAGTCCTTGAAGTGTGTAAAAATGAGTGTATTAAGTGTGAATGTATATTCTCCTGGAGAGGGATCTATAGCCTTCAACAGAGTCATAAAGGGATCTGTGACCTTCAAGGATCCAAGTATCATTTGGAATATCATTTCCAAATACGCCCTTTTTGTGTATCTTGATTGCCTCACTATTCTTAAATTGTATGCTTGTTTAAATGCCCTTTTCAGTAAAAACATTTGCACAGCTACACCAAGTTAGAATTTTATTAAGCTCCCACTTCTTTAGTTTTGACCTGTGGCTTTCATTTCAGATTCCCATCAGTGTATTAGAACAAATTCATTTTCTCATAAATATGGGCTTAAAAATGAGTGTTTCTATGAATAGTGCAAATATAGCACTCTTCTTTTTTTTTTGAGACGGAGTTTTGCTCTGTTGCCCAGGCTGGAGTGCAGTGGTGTGATCTCAGCCCACTGCAACCTCTGCCTCCTGGGTTCAAGTGATTCTCCTGCCTCAGCCTGCCGAGTAGCTGGGATTACGGGCGCCTGCTACCAGGCCTGGCTAATTTTTTCGTATTTTTAGTAGAAATGAGGTTTCACCATGTTGGCCAGGCTGGTCTCAAACTACTGACCTCAAGTGATCTGCCCACCTCAGCCTCCCAAAGTGCTGGGATTACAGGCATGAGCTACTGAGCCCAGCCACAGCATCCTTCCAAATGCTTCTATCTGGTCCCAAGAGCACTGATCCTGGAATAGCTCTATGCCTAGTTGCTAAGAATTCCAGAAGAGGTCAAGTCACAAACTTTTAGAACAAGTATAAATAAATACCTCCAAAAATTCAAAATAAGATTTTAATTCTGCTGTAAAGCAGACAATTGATTTTTGTTATTGACTACCTTTCTCCCTTTCTTCAGACAGGTGGGAAACCATTTAATTTTTGCTTCTTTGTAATGTTATTTCCTTCTGCCAATGATTACAAAAGTGATACTTATCTGGGTTATACTGTAAAAAAGCAATCAAAATAACTTTCGTTTAGTCCTAGCTGAGCTTAGTATAGTCTGAGACAGGACCCAGTTCTATATGACCAATAACAAATCAGTCTACAATCTGCAGCCTGCAATGTTCCATCCACACGTTTACCTGTGAAGCAGTCAGGTTGGGAGAGGCTGCAGCTGACTGCTGGGCGTGGTGGTGGTGGTACTGCTGCTGCTGTTGTAGTTGCTGTAGTGGTTGCTGCTGTGCTGTTTGTAGTTTGTTTTCAGATTGTGGCAATGGCTGTATTTGGAACTTGTCCGGTTGTTCTTGCTTTACTATCAGGTTCTTCCGTAGCTGTTCAACTACTCTTTTCTACCAAATGAAGACAAAAAGAAATAAAATATATTAGAATACTGCTCTATCAGCTGCATAGAAATATGCTCTGACATCTTTCCTATAAATAGCTTCATCTAAAACTTATTACATCTAAATTTACACAGGTTCTACATATGAAGAGCTTAAAGCAGTTAATATACATTATTGGTAATATGAAACTGATGGTGTAAGAAATGTTTTATATATAAAGGGCAACTGAGGCACACAAATGAAAAATCTGAAGGAGATCACACAGCAGAGCTCAGATGTCCTATTATTAACTTAGCATGCTGAGGGCAGTATACAACATAGCCGTAAAAAGCAGGACTCTGGAGCCATCCTACTTCAACTCCAATTTCAGTTTTGCTACTCACAGCTCTAAGATGTTGGGTAAGTTTGTGAACCTACCTGTGCCTCACTGTCTTGCTCTTTAAAATGAGGTGGTTAACAGTACCCTCGAGGTTCTTATGAGCACCAAATGACTTGTTATATGGAAAGTACTCAGAACTGCGATTGGCACATTGTTGGTCATTATTATTATTATTAGAGACAGTGTCTCTCTATACTGCCCAGGTTGGAGTACAGTAGCTATTCATAGGTGTAGTCATAGTGCATGCACTACAGCCTTGAACTCCTGGCATCAAGCAATTTTCTCACTTCAGCATCCCAAGTAGCTGGAACTACAAGCACACACCACTGGGCCCAACTTATTATTTTTTGCATATGATAACAGATACTAGCCATAGTAATTTTTATTAAGCAAACACCATGTATCTGTCCCAGCTGAAAACATTAAACAGATCGTTAAACAAAGAAACCTTGATCCCAGTAATATGCCATATAAACAACAGACATCCTAAATTACTGAAATGTGTAACTCATGAGCAGGACTTCTTTGCTGGGACAGGTTCTGTGGAGGTACACACGTTTGTTTAGGCAGAGTAGGGATTTAACTGCGTGGAGTGAAAAATTAAAGTCAAAGTTCTTCAAACTTTCTAGGCCTTGCTCAAATCCAAGAGAAATGTGTTTCTGGATACCTTCATTATTATAATACATTTCAACAGCATGTAAGCCCCATGAGTGCAGGGGCTTATTTGGTTCACAACTATACTCTGCACTTAGAACTATATTGCTGGCCGGGCGCGGTGGCTCATGCCTGTAATCCCAGCACTTTAGGAGGCCACGGTGAGTGGATCACTTGAGGTCAGGAGTTCAAGACCAGCCTGGCCAACATGGTGAAACCCCATCTCCACTAAAAATACAAAAACTAGCTGAGCATGGTGGCACACACCTGTAATCCCAGGTACTCAGCAGGCTGAGGCAGGAGAATTGCTTGAACCTAGGAGGTGGAGGTTGTAGTGAGCCGAGATCATGCCATTGTACTCTGCACTCCAGCCTGGGCGACAGAGTGAAACTCTATCTCAAAAAAAAAACAAAAAACAAAAAACAAAAAACTATATTGCTGAGTAAATGTCCTTGTTCTCTTCACATGATGTGTAAAGTGGTGGGACCAAAGACCAACAAATGGCTCATAAAGCATATAATAACTATTCGGGGCCATATTTGGGCTCTGACTCTCCTGCCCTAATGGGAGGAAGAAGGTATAAGCAGCATTCCTCTCATACCTCATACACTTTCAAGTTAGTTCATTAGTGGAGATGTGCTATTTCTGATAAAAATAGATTGTGATTTTCTAATATAGATTATGAATGAAGAAAAGGAAGTGAACGAAGAGCTTTAAATAGTTAGATGAAACCATAAGAGCCAGGTTAATTCTCAAATGCCTGCTTATGGCTCTAACCAACTTCATCCCCCATATTCTCTAAAGAATCCAAATCTGTGGATTACTAGTTTAACATATTTGAACATTAAAATATGTATAAAATGAATTTCTAAAACCTTTAAGTAAAAAAAAAATGTTTTCTTGAGAGTTGTTTTTGTTTATTTTTTGATTTTTTCTCTCTTTTTTTTTTTTGTTTTTTGTTTTTTTTTTTTTTTTGGTTTTTTTGAAACAGGGTCTGGCTCTGTCACCCAGGCTGGAGTGCTGCGGCACAATCTTGGCTCATTGCCACTTCTACAGCCCAGGCTCAAGCGATCCTCTCACCTCAACCTACTGAGTAGCTGGGACTACAAGAGCGTGCTACCATGCCCAGTTAATTTTTTTATTTTTTGTAGAGATAAGGTTTCACCATGTTGCCCAGGCTGGTCTCAAACTCCTGAGCTCATGCAATCTGCCCACCTTGGCCTCCCAAAGTGCTGGGATTATAGGCATAAGCCACCACGCTCAGCCGAGAGGTTTTTAGAAAAATATTTTTATTATTGATTCTTTTCAGACAACTAAAATATCACATAAAGGTCAATTTTGGGGGGAAAAAATTCTGCTATGCATTGTATTATGCTAGCACTGCCTCTCTGAGTAAACATTTTTTAAAAAATGATGCAGAGTTTAAAGTCTTTGCAGAAACTATCTGCAGAATAATAAAAATGCAAATTAATAAAATATCAAATGCTTACAAAAATTAACTTTCAAGTCTTCAAAATTCTATTTCTCCAATATAAAAGGCAGAATAATTAAACTGCTGTAGTTTAGGAGAAGGTGAAGTAATAGCAGTGGTGCTGCAGATAATGTTGAGAATCTCATGTAAATTTTATTGCTTGGTGACTGCTGGAACATTTAGACATTTAAAAATTAAATAATTATTTAGAGTTGCTTTCAGTCCTCCTCCCCATCAGACATCAAACATACTAACGAACTAGCTAACGTGCAGCATCAGCAGCCAGAGAAAGGAACCCTAAGAGCTCTTTCAAAACAAAAACAACGAAAAACCCAAAACAGATCAAATCAGAGGAAGGAGATAAATCAGGAGGAAATAATACAATGTAAACATGACACCTGCCAAAAAATAAACTTTGGACAAAAACAGCACAGGAAACTAATTACTATACCAGTCACAAAAGGAAAGGGTGTTTTTTCTCCTCTATAGCCATCCTTAGGAAACACAGTGTGCTCTCCTACTCACTGCCTAGCTAAAGTACACTAGAAGCAAGAAACAAAGCCCAGAACCCGTTTCCAATGTCATGTACAACAGAAGGGAACAGTAGGGAAAGCAGGAGCAAGGGATGCGGGCTAGAGTACTACTCTTCAGCCATATGGCTAGAGCAAGGTGACGACCAATCAGAACCAGAATCAGGAGCGTGGGAGTCAAGTGAGTCACACTGCATTCACAACTGCTCCTCCCCCAGGACCTGAAACAAAGCCGTGGAAGCTTGGGGTGGGGGCTGGTGGGGGGACACGATCAAAATACTTGCAAACTTACATCAGTCCTTGAGAGGAGGGAAAAAAAAAAAAAAGGAAAAAGAAAGAGAAAGAGCTCTGCATTACAGGTCAGATCATATGAGCTGGGTAAAGCTTTCTTTAAAAGATAGCTTTGGTATGTCAAACTGCCACTCAGAAATGAATTGTCCCTTACTCCTTGCTGTGTTCACCAGATTAGAATACCGCGTGTGTGGTTATACATGTCTGTCACTATCTGTGAAAAAAAAAATTTTTTTTAAATCAAGATTTGGAGGAAGCACTGATGCCCTCTGTCACTTAAATATAGATGACTGCACTTAGAAACCAGTAACTGAAAGCCAGGTGAGCTCTGCAGCAGAGGTGCTCCTTAGGTGTGGGGGCCCTGCAGGCTCTTCCAAGGACTGGGAGTAAAGGAGAGTTGCTGTGCATATTAGCTGGCTTTTCTAAGTCTCACAATCCAGTCTCATTCTAGTTCAGTCTTGCAGCTCTGGCAAACAGCACTCAAATGACTTCAGAGGGACCCCGGATTTAGGTCAGTACCACTTCTGGGTGGCAGCAAGAGAATACGGTGAAAATATGTCAAAAATCCTAGCTGTGTGGTATCATCCAAGGTTCTCACTGCCCCCTATACAAAGGATATCCTCTCATCTCCACAGGAGATGAGCCTATATTTTTACTACTATGTGTTTTAAACGAAGAAGTCATGACTGCTACTGGCACACATGATTTGATATTTTCAAAGGCATTCACATATAATGGAGATCTTTAAATGTTACTAACTGTATTGGAACATTATCCTGAAGCTTTGAGAAAGGGCTAAATTTCACAAACTGGCCATTCATCATTCACTGATAAGTTAATGAGAGTTGAAAGAGAGGGAAAAAATCAGGGAAATGAAAAAAGAAAGCTGGCAAGAACAAAGGCGGAAGGGAGAGAGGGAGAAAAAATTAATAACTTATCATCTTTTCTTAATACATTTCTATGAACAATAAGCCAACGTGCCAGGCCTCCAGAACTGCTAGTACCGCCCCCTTCAATCCATCTGTCAAGAACTGCTCCATAAACCCAGCATGTAACACGGAGCCTTAGATTCCCTTGACATTTGCATCACTGGGTTTCATCAGGGCTTGTTCAGGCAGAAGAGTTCACAGAGCCTCTGACACTTCAAGTCACAGTTTCCAAGACAGGTAGTCACGGTGATCAATATTGTGACATTCAGCGATACTATCAACGTGTTCACACGACAGCAAGACAGGTCCTGAAGAAAAATACGGAATTTTATAGGTCTAATACAACAGAAAACCAGGTTAGTTTTTCCACCATTTAAGTCAATCGTTCCATGTTCCATGGCTTTCGTCAACAGAGAAGGGAGACAGAGAGATGGAGGGACTGACCCCACCCCTCCAATCAACCCACCAGTTTATTCCTATCAAAAATTGCTCCCACAAATTTTACAAAGCTTCTCTCAAAAGAAACTCCAAGACCTTGCCCTCCACAACTGGATGTCAGTGCTTCAGGTCTCTGCTTTTTCACACATTCAGTCACTCAACTGGTTTGTGCTCTACATGGCAGTTATCTGTTGCGTATCAATTATTAGAGGGCCACACCCACTCAAGACATCTTCTTACACAGTATTGCCTTAAAGATGCATCCTTTTATTCCTTCCATGAATCAACATGCAATCTAAAAAATACAACCTTCACTCTTTACACCAGAGGCTGATAGACTTGTAACTTTTCACAAATCCAGAAAGTTATCAAATCTTACTCAAAATCTTTCTAGGTCTTCGGACGCACCAATTGCTCAAAATGAAACCAAGGATACTAAATTTTACACGTATGGAAAAACTAACCTGGAGAAATGTTTATTTGTTGATGAGATCAGAACTTAAAGAGAAAAAAAAGACTTTCTACTGTCTAACTAAAACTCAGCCACTGCATTGAAAAGTCACACCAATATTCATCAACGCTGAGGATGCAGGAAGGAGACAGGGCAGTCTTCAGAATGTGCCACAAAATTATCCTCTAAAGAAGAGGGGATGTGTGACTGCCGTAACATTAGAGACAGAATTACAATCTAGAGTAAAAGGTATGTATTGTTTAATGGAAACAGAAACTAAGTGAAGATTTCACCATCTTATGAGCAAAAACACAGAATGCCATTTTATGGACAAACACACAGAAGAGAAACTCAAGATAAACTCCCTCCTTAATGCAAGTAAAATTCAATAAGAGAATCTGCACTGCAGTTATTGGAGGAGATAGTCCAGGGGAGACACAGGATAGAATTCTAACAGAGGACGACGGGGAGGAATACTGGTGGCAGAAGCTATAAAAATATACTTAGCTAAAATAATTGCACTTTCTTAATTTTGTAAGATACTAGCAAGTTTTCCCCAGACTCTCTGAGATTCACAAAGAATTAGACGAATAGTTTCTTTCCCTTTTTAACCTCTTTTAAAAAGTACATATCCTTTTAAAATACCACCTGTTTGACAGAAACAGCATCTACAACCTCATCTTACACAATGAACTGGATACAATGTCTACAAAAGAAGGTCTCTTTCCTAGTTTTGAGATTTGGGGACATAATTATTTTAGAGTTCTCAAGTTGTCATGGAATTTATATAGTACAAATAAATTAACAACAGCAGCAGTTGTAATTACCAGAGATTTTTTTCAGTAAGATTTAAAATTCTGTGCATGAATGTTTAACAGATGGCAAAGAATGCATATATCATGGTATTGATTAGACTTCGGCTTACTTTTTTAATTAAAAAAATATTCTTTGGGGTTTATTCTTCCTTCAAAACACACACACACACACGCACACACACAGAGGTATTTACATCAATGGATTTTACATCCCACCTCCACAGGAGATGAGACTCTTTATTAATATCATTAGGATTTACAGTCTGTCTCTCTAAAAATTTAGACTTTAGACCTTTTATTTGCTAGCCTGATTGAAATGCAGTTTTCTTATTTAATTCACTCATGCTCTAATAGGTAAACTCAACCCCATCTTCCTCCTAACTTGATATGTATGACTATAAAAGACTAATATTGGTATAGTCAGACTTTGCCTAAATTTAGGGACCCTTCTAAAAACCTGGGACTGCCTTTAATTTGTGTCAAACAAGAGAGAGTGTCGCTGTTGTACTCAAGAGAGATGTGACCCCTAGAGAGTTACAGATTCTAATATGTAACATATGACGATGCTATGGTGAAACAGTATAAACACATAAGCTGCAATCGAACAATGCATACTAGGAATGGTAGTTGTAATATATTTATGTGTGATAAAAGACCTAAAAGTCCAGACGGCTTACATTCAAGTTTTCTACATTTCTTTGAAGCACTAAACTATACCGTCCTCCCTCCTTCAGAAAAATATTGGGAATCAAATTAATTAATGGTGGGGAATGCTTAGGAAACTGTCAGGGGCAGTGTGAAAAAAGGGATAGTAACCAATGAATAACACAATTTGTCTAGTATGAATTTTTAACTCAGAGCAACAGCTAATTAAATGTGACTTTTATTTCCAATGTCAATTATATTTCAATCACTTGATTTTTAACATCTAATCATTTTAATGCTAGTTCAAACTGTTTGGCTATTTTTTTTTTTTTTATGAGAACTGCCAAAAAGAAAGTACAGTATCAAAGCGAATGCTACCTGTTGCCTTTTAATCTCAGAAATCAGATATATTAAGGTATATATCCCTGTGGAAATCTAGGTACATCCCAGATTTCTTATACCTCTATGGCGGTTCAGGGCCATAATTATGAATGCATAAAATAGATGCCCAATTTAAATGTAACCCGGGCCAAGCACAGTGGCTCATGCCTGTAGTCCCAGCTACTTGGGAGGCTGAGACAGGAGGATCCCTTAAGCCCCGGAGTTTGAAGCTTCAGTGAGCTATAATCATGCCACTACACTCCAGCCTGGGCAACAGAGCGAGACTGTATCATAAATAAATGTATGTATGTATGTAGGTATGTATGTAACCTGTATGTATGTATGTATGTAGGTAGGTAGGTATGTAACCTGACCCATCAAAGACCCTAGACACAGTAATGAGGACTATGGGGAAAAAAACGTAAGAACCATTTATAATCTGCACAATTTAGCTGTTTGTTACCATAAAAAAGCACCTGAGGCCGGGCGTGGTGGCTCACGCCTGTAATCCCGGCACTTTGGGAGGCCGAGGCAGGCGAATCACGAGGTCAGGAGTTCAAGACCATCCTGGCAAACATGGTGAAACTCCGTCTCTACTAAAAATACAAAAAATTAGCTGGGCGTAGTGGTAGGCGCCTGTAATCCCAGCTACTCGGGAGGCTGAGGCAGGAGAATTGCTTTAACTCAGGAGGCGGAAGTTGCAGTGAGCCAAGATCGCGCCACCGTACTCCAGCCTGGGTGACAGAGCAAGACCCCGTCTCAAAAAAAAAAAAAAGCACCTGAATCATTGTGTTTGGACCACAATAAGATATATCATAGAGGCTATTAATTTGTAAATTAAGCTCCAATAGAGCAAAACGTCTGTCCCTCTCTGTCTGTTTACAGAACACCGCTGCACATACCATCAGCTTGTCATTCATCATTACATGGCTGTATCCCACAACCTAAAGGCAGCACTGCCTTGTTAATATCAGAATTGTCTTGGACACTACAGAAATTCTCCCATTCCTCTGCACTGTAGCTGCTGTGGTTTTCCTCACAAGAGAATGCTGACTGGAGATGGCTGCACAGTAGCTGTCCCTGACAAGTTGGATATGAAAATACAATTTAAGTACAGTGATGATGCTAAATTGGAGGAGGGGAAAGAGGAACAAAACCAAAGCCCCTATCATTTTACGGAACACTGCTCAGATAAAACAAATTGTTTTACCTACTCCAAGCCCTAGGTACCATTTGAGATAATGTAGGAAGTCACATTTTCACAGAAACTCAAGACAGAATCAGATGCTAGAAGAGGTAAATATAACAGATTATTTAACCAAATTCTATGCAGAATACATCCACTAAGAAATAGATCCATTATTTTCAAAGATGAAGATACCTTTTAAGAATCCTCAATTCTGTAAGTTTTCTTAAAGGACAGAAAAAGACAATAATATTGGAACAATATATTGTAGCAGGCAGTATATATCATGTAGAAAATATTATATGATGAAATGTAATATTTGCCTTACATTTAAACAAAAGTAACGCTTGTAAATAACTAAACACTGGCATTTTTAATTGGGAAGTATTTTAACAAAAGTACATTCTTAATATCACACTCTTGATGCTTAAAATCATAATTTTAAAAATCATCTACAGTAATAGCACAGACACATAAACTTTAAAAGATTCTAAAGCTGCTAGGCCAGGCGTGGTGGCTCACCCCTGTAATCCCAGCACTTTGGGAGGCTGAGGCTGGAAGAACACTTGAGGCCAGGAGTTCGAGACCAGCCTGGCCAACATGGCAAAAATCCCGTCTCTACAGAAAATACAAAAATTAGCCAGGCATGGTGGTGGCACAATTGTAGTCCCAGCTACTCGGGAAGCTGAGGCATGAGAACTGCTTGAACTCAGGAGGTGGAGGTTGCAGAGAGCCATGATCTTGCCATTGTACTTCAGCCTGGGCGACAGAGCAAGACTCTGTCTTTAAAAAAAGAAAGAAAAGATTCTAAAGCTGCTGAATGTTACCCTCTTAATTTCACAAAGTATTCCTAATTTCAGTAGTTAAATTTACCATCAAATATTTGTTACAATCACTTAAAGAAAAAAATGAACAATGTCACAAATTTACTTTCTGACAAGACCCCCTCATCAGTTCCTCACAAGTGTAGCCTGCCAAAATGATGGCTGATTAACTGCATGGGATTGGCTCTTCCAAGACATGTGACAAAGGATAATCTGCACTTTTCTGTATTTATCTGAGTTTACTTCATCAGAGACACAAGAAACCTGAACTCATCTTTCAGAATTTCAGAACACATTTGCTTTTGTTTGTTTTAAATCATTAATACTAGAAATCTTATTAAAGAGAGACGTTCAGCAATGTAGAAGAAAAGCATGAACGATCTCTTAATGAATAAAACGAATTTGGTTAAAAATTTAGCTGGGGTGGGCCAGGTGTGGTGGCTCACGTGTATAATCCCAGCACTTTAGGAGGCCGAAGCGGGCAGATCACGAGGTCAGGAGATCAAGACCATCCTGGCTAACACGGTGAAATCCCATCTCTACTAAAAAAAAAAAAAAAAAAATAGCCAGGCGTGATGCGTGCCTGTAGTTCCAGCTACTTGGGAGGCTGACGCAGGAGCATCTCTTGGACCCAGGAGGTGGAGGTTGCAGTGAGCCAATATCGTGCCACTGCACTTCAGCCTGGGTGACAGAGTGAGACTCTGTCTCAAAATAAATAAATAAATAAAAATAAAAAAATAAAAAATTTAGCTGGGCACAGTGGCTCATGCCTACAATTCCAGCACTCTGGGAGGCCAATGCAGGAGGATTGCTTGGGTCCAGGAGTTCGAGACCAGCCTGGGCAACAAAGTGAGACCCTGTCTCTACAAAAAATATGAAAATTAGCCAGGCGTGGTCGCATACACTGGCAGTACCAGCTACTCAGGAGGCTGAGGCTGGCTTGAGCCCAGGAGGTTGATGCTGCAGTGAGCCATGATCGTGCCACTGCACTTCAGCCTGGGCAACAGAGAGAGACCCTGACTCAAAAAATAAATAAATAAAATTAAAAGAAAAAGAATTTTTTAAATCTTAAGCATGAAGAAAAACATTTTTCACAGGTGATGAAAATTACAAAATCTAATTACAAAATCTAATCCACAAATTTCTACACAAATATTTACAGTCTTCACACCTGAACATACACATGTATGCACCCACTAACACAAACATACACACAACCCCTCTCACATTTTAGAAAGGATGGAATGGCCACAGTAAAAATCATTTATAGCATTTTCATCTTCCTTTTTTTTCCAGACAGGGTCTCACTCTGTCGCCCAGGCTGGAGTGCAGTGGCATGATCAGGGGTCACTGCAGCCTTGACTTCCTGGCCTCAAGTGATCCTCCCACCTCAGCTCCCCAAGGAGCTGGGACTACACGAATGCGCCACCATGCCCGGCTAATTTTTTGTATTTTTAGTAGAGACACGGTTTCGCCATGTTGCCTAGGCTGGTCTCAAATTCCTGGACTCAAGCGATCAACCCACCTCAGCCTCCCAAAGTCCTGGGATTACGGGTGTGTGCCACTGCACCTAGCCCATTTTCATCTTCTTCCCGTATACGCCTAAGTACTGAAGCTGTGATTCATGCTTTTACTATATTGTTCTCCAGTTTCTACATACAGCAAAAGTATTGACATGCAGGGTCAAAAGAGGACACTACAATGAACATAAAGTCAGTCCCTTGATTTGTTTTTTTTTTTTTTTTTAAAGAAAACTTTATTTTTAGAGCAGTTTTAGGTTCAGAACAAAATTGAACAGAAAGTAGAGTTCCCACATACTCCTGGCCTCCTCACCCCACATCTCCCCACTATCAACAAGATACACATAGCAGAACATTTGTTACAATCAAACCTACACTGACACCTCAATACTGTCGAAGTCCACAGTTTAAACTAGTGTTCACTCCTGATGCTGTACATTCCATGGATTTAGACAAACATATAATGACATACAGCCACCAATATACTATCACACAAAATAGTTTCACTGCCCTGAAATTCCTCTATGTCTGTCTACTCAGCACAACCTTCCCTCACCCCCTGGCAACCACTCCTCTTTTTACTGCCTCCATAGTTCTACCCTTTCCAGAATGTCACAGAGTTAGAATCATACAGTATGCAGCCTTTCCAAATTGGTTTCTTTCACTCAGTAATAAGCAGGTAAGGTTTCTATGTTTTTCATGGCTTGGATAGTTCATTTCTTTTTAGCTCTGAATAATATTGCATTATCTGAATGTATCACAGTAGTACCTTGATTTTTTCCATATGGTCTAATGTAGTAGCTGGTGAATTCTATAACTGTTACATAAAAACAAAGTAATAATATCAGATGGATATTACTTGCCAGGTAGAACAATGAGGCTCTGAGTAAGTAAGTGACTAAACCTAGGTCACAAATCAGGGATAGAATCAGACTTAAAGAGTTCCAACTCCTGATAACTAATTCCATATACCCACCTCAAAGCCCCAACACCAGTATCTGGCTTGCTGGTAAGGATCTGGAACCCTCACACCTGTAATACAGCTGCAGTAAGCCACAAAAATATATAGTTAAAACCTTAAAATTATATATATATACACACACACGCATGTGCGCACTTTCTCTCCTCCACTCTGCTTTTAGAAAAAATAAGTAGAGAGGCAGTATTGTGCTGTAAAAATAATACAGTGGGTCGAGAAACCTAGGTTCTGTCACTAAACAAGGTTTGTGACCTTTGGTCAGTTATTTACCCAATCTTGGTCTCAGCTTCTGCACTCAGTCTCTAAATTATCTTCTATTAGAATTCTATGAATCTCTGAACGGCAAAAATACAACTTCCTGATGTATATCTTTACCTCTATAGCACTGTACAGAGAAAAATGCTCACAAAGACGATCCTGACACACCCAAAGAAGCTAAATCATTAAAGAACAGTTTCATTCAGGGGTTGAAATCTCACTCACATGAACATGTAAACTGATGATTACATTTTGCAAGAACATGTAATAGGATGATTACCTATTGCCAGGCAGGTAATATTAATACAAGAGAATGAAGCAGGCCAGGTGTAAGATACTAGGCATGATAGGGACTGACGTCAACTGGAGAGGTAGTACCCTAATAACACTAATCAATGAACTGCTTTTAATATTGTGAGTCAAACAAAGTATCTTTGCTGGTAGATAAAGCCCATGAGTTTTCAACCCTCAGACGGTAATTACACTCACTGAACTGTAACTACTAGGAAAGTGGAATTAGACATTACTTAGAAAATTTTTCAGCGGGCACGGTGGCTCATGCCTGTAATCCTAGCACTTTGGGAGGCCGAGGCGGGCAGATCATGAGGTCAGGAGATCAAGACCATCCTGGCTAACATGGTGAAACCCTGTCTATACTAAAAATACAAAAAAAAAAAAAAAAATTAGCCGGGCGTGGTGGCGGGCACCTGTAGTCCCAGCTACTCGGGAGGCTAGGCAGGAGAATGGCGTGAACCTGGGAGGCGGAGCTTGCAGTGAGCTGAGATCGCGCCACTGCACTCCAGCCTGGGCACTGGGTGACAGAGCGAGACTCTGTCTCAAAAAAGAAAACTTTTCGACATCACAAGGTGAACCAAAAATGATTTTAGATAACCAGAAAATTCAAATGGCCTTCTGACTCATCAAAATTTTATCATAATGAAAGAGCTGGGATATGACTTTAGTGGGAAAATGCACAGACAAAAGGCAAGTTATGAATGAGATCTGAGAATACGGTAAGATAAAATATCTGAAGACACAGGGAAACACACTATATACAAAATATAACAGTGGAAATGAAAATGGTAGTAATATGTTTCATAATGGTGCCTACTTTATCAAAACAGCTTAAAGTACCTTACATATAATTTAACCCCCGTCACATAAGACTGACACAAGGATAAACTGAAATCCTTTCCTCTACCACTGAACCGCAGCTACCTCAAGTGGTGGAGAAAGGAGTTGTTTAAAGAGCTGTAGAGTAGAGGTCAGAAAACTGAAAACTACCTTGCTGAAGCTATCTAGGGAATTACAGTAAGCAAAATGTAACAATCTCACTTGGAATCCAACCAGAACACTGAAACTAACATCTTTTACATTTAACTGGTTCTCATTTCTGAGTACTCTGATTTTTCAAAATCACTTAATTTACATGATTAAGAAAAAAGAATTCATGTTATAAACATATGACTATTTAATAATTTTTTAAGAACCTTACTTTCTGAGTAGACCCTAAATGAAAAATGATGGTACTATTTTCCACAAATATTTCCTAATGATGTGATTTTTCTGTGTGCTTGTGTAAGTAATCACATATTTACACAGCACTTTACGATTGTAAATTTTCAAACCCTCTTATCAAATAAGACTCTCAGAACTGTGTGGGGCTAATTATGTTAACTGTCACTGATTCAGATGGGGAGAGTGGGGCACATGGTGATGGGTAACCAATGAAAAGTTACACAGTTCTGTGATAGTAAACCTGGGACTAGAATATGGAATCCCTACCCTCTGGAAAACTAGTTTGAATGAAGCTCTGTTCACTAACAAAAAGCTGGAGCTCATTTTTCTGAGCCAACTTTTCTGGGGCTGACAGGAGGTTGGGTGGCATCCAAGCAGACTGACTGAATGCAGAGTACACTAGTATGGGGAGCTGGGCCAACAGGGAGAGATGTCCCTTTCTGGTCATAGTCTCTAGATACAGTCAACTGCCAGGAAAGAGAGTCAGGCTGTTGAGATCCAAGGAAGTAGAGTAACCTATACAATAAACTGACAGGGCCAAGCAGGAGAGGAGCCAGTGGATGCAGTGATGCTGGGAAACGGGACAGTCAGGGATGAGGCTCAGGCAGCTGGAGAGGTGGCTCTGGAGCCTGCTACACCGACAGTGCCTATCTGAGGTGAATTTCCTAGAAACTGCTCTAAGTACTTGGAAGGGCTGGGAACGTTCCTAAAGGGACTGGGCAGGGCTAGATAACTTGCTCCGAAGTGCCAGGGAGACTGTACTTCTGTCATCCAAGACGGTCTCTTTGGCAGGGCAGCTAAACAGGGATAAATGCTGGAGCCAACCCAACAAGAATGATATACTTCCTCGTCTACAGAGTACGATGGACAGTTTTAAGATTCTGTTGCTAACCTTCCAGCCTCAAGCCAAAAACTTCAATTCTGGAATAATGACTTCAATTTTAAAAATGGAATGGACACTGGCAACATTTAGACTGGGTAAAGTGTTGGGCTCTGGTGGGTTTTTAAAGAAGTAAATCATAGCAAACTTTACTTGCCATCCACTAAAGCTGGATTTAAAAATTTGATTCACTAACAGATTTATCTTACTGCCATAAAAAGTATGTAGCTATTTGTCTTTTGAAAGAGAGCTCAGGTAATCAAAACCCATATGCAAAGGGGCTGCAGAAATACCATTACAAACCACACAGAGAGGTTTTAAAACCAGCCTCCCTGCTTTCAGAGCTGCTACTAGGAATCCTGGCTGCCCCTCCTCCACCTACCAGGCAAGACCAGGGCTCAGTCAATAAGACTGCTGTGTAAGTGACACAGCCATCACTTCTGCTTAGTCTCCACAGACCTAATGTATGTGATGCTGAATTTACTTATCTCAGTAGGCAGCACAGCCTCACCAAGAGTGGTTATGTTTTAGGCTTTGTAAGAACAAGATGTCAGGGGTTTTGCTGTTGCATCATTCTGCAACACCTTATTTCAACTCTGTGCTGAGCTGGCAAAAGCGCTAAATCAACCCGGCTCTGCAACCCAGCTCGCTTAGCTTACCCTTCAGATGTTCCAGTAGTAGGACGACTTTGCAATATTCACTGGCAACGTGACACACTAGTAACAGTTTGTCTAGTCATCACACGCTTTGAATGTCTCCCTGGTATTTCTCTGTCCTTGTCCCTCTGTGCTGCATTTTCCTTACTAAATACTTCTGATAATATTTTCAACCAAAGGACACAAGAATCTAACTCCATCTTGAGCCCACGGAAATGTGTATAATCTCTGTGCTATATGCAGACCTGGGAGAAAGACCTAATTGTCAGACTGTACCTAAGCATCCTAGAGTCTACTCTGCTTAGATGTTGAGAATGGGAAGAGACAATTATTTCCCTCCCCTTTATAAGAATACAGCTGATTTCAGGTTGGCAAATGTGACAGGCTTGCTTGGAGAAAGCATGGATATTTGTTGTCTGGTGGGATACAGTGGAACGAACCCACTCATCGGCAGGCTATCAGCTTTTGCCACTAATCAGAGGGGAGAAAGCACTTTTAGGAAAAGAAAATGGAACAAATTGAGTGGAAAAGAAGAAGTGATGCAAAAACGCAATGTTTAACAAGCAGCTGCTCTTGGCGGCTGAAGGTGCTCCTGTCCTAACAGAGACTCCCCTAACAGGAAGGAATCATTCCTACACAGGGGTGCATACCTATACTTCACAGCGTGTTTGTTTGTGTGACAGTTATACTGTCGTAATTTGAGATGGTTAAACCTCTACTCCAGGGTTTATAAAAGATCAGAGCACTTGTCACTCTTGGTGCAGGTAGAGTGAGATAGAGTGGTTGAGCAGTTCATTTTTCTTTATAATTACACTCCATTAACCTTCCACATGAGAGCTCCCCTGTGCTTTCAAACCAGCAGCACCAACTGGCTGCATTTGATAAGGCTCTACAGAGTCTGCAAGACCAGCACATGTAACAAAAGGAAGACTTTAATACTGCAGACTTAAGCAGAAGCTGAACGCAGCTCTGTTACTTATTGGCACACATATTCAGCTCAATTATACATGTGTAGACAAAAACAAACCAAAAACATAAAGCTGGAAACCAGCAAACAAATGATGGGAGCTTATTTAAATCAAAAGTGATTCAAAAACCTTCTGGTAATCTTCATAATATTCAAACCCCAAATTCATTATTATTTTCAGTGTGTGTCTTTTTAAAAAAAATAATTTTTATTTATTTATTTAGAGACAGGGTCTCCACTCTGTCACCCAGGCTGGAGTGCAGTGGTGTGATCATAGCTCACTATAACCTCAAACTCCCGGGCTCAAGTGATCCTCCCACCTCAGCCTCCCATGGAGCTAGAGCTATAGGCATACACCACCAAATCCAGCCAATTTTTAAGTTTTCTGTAGAGACGAGGTCTCACTGAATTGCCCAGGCTGGTCAGAAACCCCTGGCTTCAAGTCACCCTCCTGGCTTGGCCTCCCAAAGTGAGCCACCATGCCTAGCCATTGTTGTTTTTCTAACCTTTGATAATGTGGCATCCTATTAAAAACACAGGATCTCGTACTCAATGTACTAAAGCTTACAGGTTGACACATTATAGAGTGATCTATATTACAATTAGATCACATTGGTGTCTACAAGCTACATGTGGTAATTTACTTGCTAAAGCAGTTCTCTTTATGTATTGCTCAGTAACTCACTTAAAAAATACACTGGTTAAGAACTAGCACTAAGTCTGTCTCTATCATCCTTGACAGTGGCCACAAAAATGATTTCCCTTTTTGAGAGGGAGAGAGACAGAGAGAGAGAAACGTATTCCATTAATAATGCATTCTCCTGGAGTTTTTAATGCAGTGCCAGGAATGCTACTTTCCATATGCACAAAGGTAGATTAGTGCTTTTTCTACCCTGAGCAAAGGCTAGGTGTACATGCTTGAACAGATAAAATGAAAGGCAATTTTGAAAGTAGGTGTTGGCACAATTAATCTTGAATAAGATCCCAATTATTTGGGAAACAAAAGGTAGCTGTATTTATAACTCTGCCTTAACCAATGGCATTTACAGCCTTCACAGCATCTCAGAATAAAGTTTCCGTCATAGCAGTTTGTGTTTCTGAGTATATCCCTAACCACGGTAACCTAAAAAAGGTCAATAGTTATCCTAACAATACTGCTCACTACTAACTTACTTTCTTTGGGCACAAAGGTATCCATTGTAAATGTTAGTCCATGGTACAGTGAATGTGATAATCACAACATTAAAGTATAGGAACTCAAGTGGTACACCAATTTATTCACCAAATGCCATATTTAAAATACTTTTCTAGAGATATAAAACTATCACAAAATCTTGGTTTTGAAAATTAATAAGACGCTTAGTATTTCTGAAAGTGGCAGAGAAATGTTTGTTTACATTTACATTTTGAAGATGGATGATTAGATCTAGGAATTCTACTACACTCTTCCTTTTTCCTATGCTTGATGTATGAAACAGAGGGATTTTTTTCCATGAATGTTTTTCCTTTGCTTAATACCATTACAAACTTACATTGCTGTATGGTTTTTTTATAGGTACGGGTTTCAGTTTGGCCGACTCTGACCTCGTGATCCCCCCGGCCTCCAAGTGTGGATTACAGGTGAGCCACCATGTTTTTATGACACTTATCACTAGTGTATCCCTTTTTAAAATGCTTTTCTTAACCCAAATATCGATGTGTACTTGCAACTAACAGGACTATACTTCTTAAAATCCACATATAAAGGACATCATTTTACTATTTTCTTGCTGCACGTTACATGCTAGAGGATTCAGCAAAATGATGTTGAATAACTGTATATGCCAAAAGATGAAGCCAGCCCACGCCTACGTGAAACAGCTCCCAAAAATGTTGGTTTCTCAATGTCTAGATCCAGTGACAATCAGATTTCTCCTCTGCCTAAAAACATTTTTCATTTCCCAATGAATAGAATTTCTTTCACTAAATGCTTGTTTTGCTGCCTTAAGAGTGGCAGACAAATTAAAATTCCACTCTATAACCACTTTAAGAATCAGACAAAAGCCAATCTACCTGTTCGGGATCTGTTGTTCCGACTCATCGTTGGGCCATCTGTTTATGTGTGCTGCTTGTCTCACGGTGCAAATCAACCTGCTGCTGGGCAGACCTGCCTCATGCTGCAAACTCATTCTGCCATTTCAACCCCCCTCACCAGCAATAGGTCCTCTTATCAGAACCTAAAACTACCACTTCAATCAACTCGAGTCAGACCTTATTCTACTGCTCTTGTATAAAAAAGTGATACACCACAGGCCCATGTGCAAACAGGTCACCTCTGAACACTGGGCTCATAAGGAAGATGGCAGCACAGTTTTGCTCCTACCAAAACATTTTAGTACCATCAGTAGCAAGCAGCCTGCTACCCAGGAATATACATGTACCACTGTGGAGAGAGGCTAAAAAGATTACTGAATCCCAGAGGACAAGAATATGAACTACAAATACAAACCATTCTAGTCGTCTTTGTTTTAAAGATTGGTAACTTATTCACAGCTAGGTTTCCATCTGTGTTATTAGCACATAAACTTAAAGCAGTTTAGAAAAGGTTCTCGGAACATCCTTTGAGTCATCCACAAATATCAATTTGCCTGCTGCTTTGCAAGCACTGTGCTAATCACTCTCTCATCTTAGATGTGAAAGGATGTTAGGGCCATGGATAGACTGGTAGGCAATATAAGGTTTGAAGACAATATGAAATGAATATGCCTACTGAGTATATAGTATTATACTAGATGTAGTATATTAACAAGTTAAATTATTTAAGAAGTTTCTACATCTGTTTTAGGAAACAGAAGATGTACATGCAAAATAACTCTACCATTTCTTTTTCTTTTTTTTTTTAAACGGAGTTTTGCTCTTGTTGCCCAGACTGGAGTGCAATTGCGTGATCTTGGCTCAGCGCAATCTCCGTCTCCCAGGTTCAAGTGATTCTCCTGCCTCAGCCCCCCGAGTAGCTGGAATTACAGGTATGCGCCACCATGCCCAGCTAATTTTGTATTTTTAATAGAGACAGGGTTTCTCTATGTTGGTCAGGCTGGTCTCGAACTTCAGACCTCAGGTGATCCGCCTGCCTCGGCTTCCCAAAGTGCTGGGATGCTGGGATTACAGGCGTGAGCCACCACACCCGGCCTTTTTTTTTTTTTTTTTCTTTTTTTGAGACAGTCTCACTCTGTTGCCCAGGCTGGAGTGCAGTGGTGCGATCTCAGCTCACTGCAGCCTCTGCCTCTTCGGTTCAAGCAATTCTCCTGCCTCAGCCTCCCGAATAGCTGGGATTACGGGCACCTGCCACCATGCCTGGCTAATTTTTGTATTTTTTGCAGAGACAGGGTTTCACCATGTTGGCCAGGCTGGTCTCAAACTCCTGAGCTCAAGTGATCTGCCCGCCTCGGCCTCCCAAAGTGCTGGGATTACAGGCGTGAGCCACCATGCCCGGCCAGAACTCTACCATTTCTTACAGAGTATCAGCAAAGAAAATTATTAGAAAATTTTTAAAACTATGTAAACAGAGAAGAGAGCAGTAAATAGAGAAAACAGGACCACAAACAGAGGTCAAGATCAAACCTGGGAGAGTATATATTTTGTGCAATGCTAACTCAAGGAAACTTTTTTGAGATTAAAAATAAAACTTGGTCTATCAATAATAATTAAAAATTTTTACTTTGCAGAAATAGAGTAAGGCAAGTTTCCCTGCTAGTGGTTGATTATAGGTCTCTAAACAGATAAACTATATGTACCCAGTGAAATGGCACATAGTATATATTTCCACCGGGTTCTATTCTTTACATTTAGAAGACTGTTCCTTGAGACTAGAAAGTAGAATTAATCTACCTTGTTTCTAACAAATGTACTTCAAAATGCAAGCTTATTTTGAGAAGGGAAATTTAAAAATATATCTGTAGAGGACAAAAAATATATAATTTAGGAGGAGCTGAATATTTAATGGATTAGTGGGTTAGAAGAGGAAGAACAATGTCGATAACATGCAGAAATACATCTAAAAACACAGATTTGAAAGAACCAAATATTATGTTACTTATTTAGCGATGACAAAGCATAGAGATGATAAGGGACTGATACCTACATGAGAATTTATGTATCTCAGTGGGTGAGAAATTCGTCGTGTTTCATTTTGTTCAAGCACCTACTGTCTCCAGTGTATACAAACATCGTGACTTTTCTCTTGAGGATGAGGCATAGCAGTGGTGAACAGGAAGGCTTGTCTTATCCTCTGTGCTAAGAGAAAGTCGCAATATTCTGCAAGGCTGCAACATGACATTTACTAAACAACCAGCAACATCTCTAGTCTTTTTAAACAACATTGATAAATAAAAATAATGATCTAGGGGAGATTCTAATTTTTCGATTAACTAGAGAGCTGAGGACAGTACATTAGCCCTTTTAACTGCTTGATAGTTGTAAGCAAAATAAGACAACACAACAGTACCAGGCAAATTGTTAGTGAAGGCAGCAAACTATAGAGAAGAAACCAACATATTTAGCGAGAAGAAACTGCTACACTATCTCCCACACTACGCTATGCAAACAAATTATTCACTTCTACAATATGCCAAGGAATACAGTGTTATTTAGAAAATATATTCTCTCACCTCTAGCTGTAACAGCAGCTAAGCACTACCTCTTCTTCATACTCTACTGAGAGTTGCAGGATCTCTCTCATCAAGATATGATAGTACTCACAGCACTTCTGAATTCACTGCTGAAAACGACCATTAGCTGCGATATGGGACTAAAGACAAGTACACAATTACCGGGAACTAGGTAACAGTCAAATGGCGAATAATTTTAAATCGCTTTAAAGACTTTATAATGTTTTTCTTTTGAAAAGTTGTAAAGACACTTAAAATTGACCAATGATCTGTCAAATTCAATTGTCTAATGATTTTAATCCAACCCCTCTGAAACATTCCTATTAAGATATAAATTTATGGCTGGGCATGGTGTCTCACGTCTGTAATCCCAATACTTCGGGAGGCTGAGGCAGGCAGATCACCTGAGGTTTGGAGTTAGAGACCAGCCTGGTCAATAGGGTGAAACCCCGTCTCTACTAAAAATACAAAAATTAGCCAGGCGTGGTGGCGGGTGCCTGTAATCCCAGCTACTTGGGAGGCTGAGGCAGGAGGATCGCTTGAACCCAGGAGATGGAGGTTGCAGTGAGCCGAGATCGCACCATTGCACTCCAGCCTGGGCAACAAAAGTGAAACTCCGTCTCAAAAAAAAAAAAAAAGATACAAATTTATATGTCAGTTTTTCATTGTTTCATGTTCAGAGGTCACTGTGTCATCGTCTATATTCAAAACCTATGTTAAAATAAGAATGTGACACTCTAAACTCTAAGTAATGCTACAGCAATAGCTCAACATATCTTAACCATAAAATCAGACATTTTGCTAACACAACTGAAATAACTCACTGGAACTTACTAACATAGCTGCTTCAGAAGCAGAAACATCACAGACGTCTAAGAAGAAAAACTTAAAGCCATGTATGGTTCTGGTAGAGAATCTGAAGGGAATGTGGAAACTGAAAAAACATCAAGTTTAAGTCAAAGGTTCTGTGACCACTAGAGGGGCTGGAAATGGGGCTCTAAGATGTTCTGTCACCAGGTCCAATGACAGCACACTAGATATCACCGTATCAACAAATTTCTATTCTGATAAAGTATTGCCATGTACTTAGCCAATGCGCCTGTAGATTATAATGAGATAAGCCCACATTGATATAACCTAGGAAATAAATAACAAGACTAACAATGGAAGCTCCAGTTGGTGTCTGGCTACATGCACCACAGCATCAACAGACCACCTAATAACATAGGGAGGAAAACAAAAACACTGCATTTTTGTGTAAGAAAAGAACAGGAAAAGGATTAACTACATTCTTTCCCTCCATGCTTACATTTTTAAAATTCCATTAGTATCTTGCCAGATTTTCAAGAGAAAGGCTGTGTGCATCAGAGTTAACTGGTATGATAGGCCATGGGAGAATAAAACCAATAAGAAACCTTTCTGTTCTGCACTTCACAGGGCTGTCACTCGTACTAGAAAAACGTCACTTTGAAGCCCTGTTTGCATTCCATTTTTAACTAGAGGGAAGAGGATGGAGGTCTTTGGTTTCTATGACAACCCAGATGGGCCATAATACAAGATACTTACAAATGTTCAATTGCAGGGATGCCAAATCAAATTAAGGCAGAGTTAGCACTACTTCATAAAAACTAGATGGGGAGAAAACAAAATACTTATGGCAAGACGATGCCATTTCTAGAAGTGGTTCGGAAGGATTTCATGAGAAAATATAAAGAAAAGAGTGACTATTTTTAGTGAAAACAAAACAGTAAAACTAATATATAAAAATAAAGCTCCAATTTACATGAGTAAATGCTTTCATTAAAATTTAGACTACTGAAAAATTACTACTTCACTTAATGTTTTTAAACACTCCCTTTCAAATAACATGATATTCATTAGTGATTTAAATCATTACAATCTGGCACACTGGGCTTGGTTTTAATGGTGGGTTGAGCTCCTTTGGGCAACTTTTTCTTTTGCTCCATCCTCACCATTTGTTCCTATATTTGGCCTTTATAACTAGAATGCATAGTCCTCAAAATATTTGTGGACTAGCTAATGCTTCAGAAATAAACTAATTTGTAACTTGTACTTCACTACAACTTATAAAATTTATTAACTTTCCAATAATAACCTACCATATCTCTTTCCATTTATAAATGATGATTTATTTGAGAACCACCCTCAGCAAATACTTCTAAGCTTTTGAAAGCACTATTTGGGGGAAAAAAAATGGGAATTCACACATGGCCTTTTTCATTTAAGGGCAGAAAATGCTGTATATTCAAACTTCATAAGGGAACTTATTTAAGTCACAGATATTACCATTAGACAAAGGGGATGTCATATACACCTTTAAGGGATATAATGAAGAACTTTGGACTCTGTTCCCATAAAATGTCCTATGTGTGCAAACGTATACAAAAATTTTGCACACATTTCAGGGAATTTAGAGGCACCCCCCTCAAACCCCTCCACAGAACTAGTTTTATCTTTATTCAAAAGTCCCTTCTTCCCCAAGGCCAAAATGTGTAATGAAAAAAAAGTCTCTAGAACAAAGCAAAACAAAAAAACACCCAATGTATTTAACATTAAGTAGATCATTGGTGCCTTTTTACTTAAAACACAGCTCAAATAAAATGAATTCAAATAAAATGAATTAATTGGATAAATATTTGCTACAGAAATTTTACTAAAGATTGAATACTATGATTTCTAACTCTTTTGGATTTGCAAAATCAGGTAAGTTTCTGTGACTTTCTCTTCTCCCCCAAATAGCATAAACCCATTTAAAATTATCTTGAGACATTCTGAGACTATAAAAACAGGAGTAGAATAATTTCCTCAATAGAATCTTTTTAAAGCTCAGATTATTTCTTGCTTTGAAAAGAAAATCTGTATATGAGAGTGCCACTAAAAAAAGTCCTAAAAACTTTGTACATATACTGTATGGAGGAAAGAGCTTGGGCTAAAGGCTAACATTTAAAAAAAAAAATGCTAAGTTTTCTTTTCACACCATCTATGTGTCTAGTCATCACTCAGCCTCTCTTTGGTGTTAATACTGTTACAAAATGAGGATAATACCTATCCTCTCCCTCACTGCTAAAAGAAAAAAAAATTTTATAAAACTAAAGAGTTATAAAATATTCAATAGTACTAATAATGACACTAAAACAAGAAACTGATAGCTTAAAAATGCTGATGAACTTGATTTTTAAAACACCATAAAGCTGCCCTGCTGCCCATAATGATGATGACATTTTCACGAAGGGCAGAGTGAGAAAACGCTACAATTCTCACTAGGATGATGACTAGTACTTATAGAAGATTAAAAATAAGAATGATATATTATGTAGAAGAGAAGTAAAGATGGAAGTATGAGTATGGCTCAGCACACTACAGAGCACATGAATTTTAATTTGAAAAGTACTGGCAAGGCCTTGCATGCAGGCCCACACAAGTGCTTTTAAAAGCTTCATTACACTCTGCAGACATTTGCCCTTCATCAATTGCTTCCTATGCCAGGATTTCCTTTTTGAGTGTTGCAACCTAATATTCTTCACCCAGGCAACCACAGCCTATTTTGGAAAGGTTCCCTATTTCAGAAGCCTCAGTGCTGTTTCCATTTGGAAATACATCTTTATGAAAATATGTATCATCCTCAGAACAAAAATGCTTCAATATATTAAGTTTCAGCTGTAAGTGATATTTTTAGAAAAGTGGTAATTTCAGAATCTCTGCTTCAAAATTACAGAGTTGGTTTTTTTAAATGGAGTCACAAAGTAGAAAATTAAAAAGATATACCAATGAATAAAATCCTGTCTCCCCTTTTTCTTATCCCATTTCATTTAAAAATGTTTAAATTTATTTTCCATAGATTCTTAAAATCATTGAATTATGCATACTGGTAAGAAATTTCATCCAATATTCATCTTCATAAAAACCAAATAACTCAATGCAAAAGAGCTCTTAACAGTCAATTTTCTAAGAAATGGTCTGACATCACAGACGGTGTTTTCTATATAACAAAGTGAATCAATTTGAGATGTCTTGGACACTGCAAAAAACTTGTACTTTTGACCAAAGGAAATGGATTTCACTTTTAATAGATAAGAAATAAGAGACACCGGGGCATGGGGAAGGGGTAGAGGAGAAAAGGAAGTCCTTGTTCTAAGATTATATTAAAAGCTACTTAAAACATGTAAGTGACAATATTTCATAAACTGAAATATTTTATGAGTAGCTATGACACGATACTCTCTATTATTTTCTTCAACATAAAAGTTTTAAAGAACTGTGCTCATTTGACCTCTTATCAAACAAAAACTCATTTTTCTTCATATTGGTTTGCATAGCACAGACTATTACTTTTTCATAGCACTTAAATTTTACTGTGGATGAGGGCTGTATCTGCCAGGCCTAGAATGCTTTCCATTGAATTGTCTCCTCAAGACTAAAGGACTCATCATCAAAAAGATGTCTTCGTAAAATACAGTTTATGCCTCCTGAAAATACCATCTCTCCCTCTCTTCCATTCACTACACACATACTTACATGTGTTCAAAATTTACTCCCCTTCTTTATCATGGCTACCCTCAAGAAAAACACAGGGAAACAGATAAGCACTACACAACAACGTTCACTTTTTCCCTTTACAATAATATTTGTCTCTTACTGCAATGTCTCTGAATATGGAAAATGAGATTATGCAGTTAAATTTTAACACATGCACGTATACACCCAACTAATACAGCAGTCCCCCCCAATCAGTAATTTCACTTTCTGCAGGCTCAGTTACCAAGAGCGACCGCAGTCCAAAAATTCAGGTTGGGCTCTTTAATCTGAAAAATCTGAAATCCAAAATGCTCCAAAATCCAAAACTTTCTGAGCACTGACGTGATGCCACAACTGGAAATTTTCACACCTGACCTCAAGTGATAGATCATAGTCAACATGCAGTCAAAACTTTCATGTACAAAATGATGTAAAATATTGTATAAAATTAATACAAATTTATGCTTGGGACCAGAAATGTTTCAGATTTTGAGATTTTTCAGACTGTGGAATATTTGCACAATATATTTACGCCTTGTATATACCAAATAATCTTAGGCAGTTGCTTTTTCTGGTTGAAGGTTTCTAAGATAATAAGAAAAGCAAAATCCTCATTTGCAATATTAATTTAATGAATGGGCACCAAATGTTCAGACCTTCCTGTTCTGACTTATAAAACAGGTTATTTTGACTCCATTGGCAAATGCCCCTGATTATTCTCAGCTTTTTATTACATACTAGGTAAATGAAACGATCAACGATCCTTTTACTAAGAAATGTGAACTGCCTTATACTGGAATAGTTAAATAAACATTAGGGGAACCATCAGCACCAGCTACTTACTCCCTATGAGCAATGAATAAAAGAATAATATTTGTAGCACAATTAAGCCTCCATAGCTCAAGATGGATCATCCCATCAATTCTGAAACAATTTACTCTAGCTGTATGAATCTGATCATAAAGAAAAAAGAAACAGTTCTAATGAAATGTGGAAACGCTTTTTTTGCATGTGAAACGTATTTATTTCTTTAAAAAACTTCAACTTCAGAACTCTTAAGAACAGTAAGAAAAATAAAACATATAATTTTAAAAGTTTAATTATTTGGAGCCTACAAATGCCTGTGGAAAAGCACAATTTTAAACTTTGAAAATGGGCTGGTCTAATACAAAACAGTCTTTGTAGATAATAAATAATTCAAATTCAGACAAGAGAGAATTAAAGAATTGGGATGTTCACTGTTATTTTACATTTACGATTAAAGAACCAGATTAACTGACAAGTAGACCACTGTTGACATAGTTCCTATAAATAAGAGCCAAATGATTTTAAAATTAAATGTTATAAGCTTCATGCTTTAAAAAATGTGTGCTCCCCATTTTCATTTGTTTTCCAACACTTCCAGAAGCCCAAACAAGAATTACTTTAATAGGGCAAAAAACCATGAGAAATCAGTAAATTCTTAATCTTTCGGTTGTATATACAATTAGGGCAAAGGCTAAGTCAAATCCAGAATTAATAAGCACCTAACGAAATACTGCAACTTGTTATAGTTCTTTAGTTTGAATAAATCTGCCCTCAGTGTTCTATCTTCCTAAACTTTCTGAATAACCTCCACAAATCACGCTATATAAATAACAAGGAGTCTAAAAGTTTACTGCCACACTCACTCTCTAAAGATACTAAAATCAGTTCATCTACACAGGCAGCTGTCTGCCTGAGCTAGAGGATGAAGTTATGCCTTAATGAATTAACGCCATCTAGTGGGATCAGTGAGATTTCAGCTGAAACTAGTTTACAACAGGTTACTACAATCTATTCAGCTGGTCAAATGTCTTATTTAAAAAGATACACTCGTATTAACTACTGAACTGTCTTAAATGCCTATTAGAATGTGATATACTTGCCTACAATAAAAATGGCACAAAAATATTTTAAAACCAACAAACCCTCCCTTGGAATAATATTTCTATTCTTTCCTTCAAAGGCACAAAATACAAATCAACAGGTACTAACAATACGTATTTTCAAAGATCTCAGAAAACGCGAAGTCAAAGTCAGAACAACAGTCAGTAAAATTTAAAGATAACAATAACGAGAGCTATTATTTACTTATTAGGTGCCTAGCATATGCCACACACTTCACAGTTTTAATCTTTAGAGCTTTCCTGCAAGCTCGTTTGACAGGTGATTTCCCATTACAAAAACTCTTAAATATAGAGTGACTAACTTAAAAAGTGATCTTTCTTCCCTCCAACCAACCATAACGTGACGAGACATCTATCAACACTAGCTCACTGCATACCTACCATGTGTTCAAAAACATACAAAGTGATCGTGAGGTTCTAAGAGATGAAAAGAGCCCCCTGACTTTTCAAGGAATCCAGGTAGTGCTGAAGCCAGGAATCTGTGGCATTTTACAGAAGATACTTCCATCTACCTTTCTTCTTCTTCTTCTTCTTTTTATTTTATTTTATTTTTTTGAGATGGAGTTTCACTCTTGTCGTCCAGGCTGGAGTGCAATAGTGTGATCTTGACTCACTGCAACCTCCACCTCCCAAGTTCAAGTGATTCTCCTGTCTCGGCCTCCTGAGTAGCTGGGTTTACAAGTGCCCACCACCATGTCCAGCTTATTTTTGTATTTTTAGTAGAGATGGGGTTTCACCCCGTTGGCCAGGCTGGTCTCGAACTCCTGACCTCAGGTGATTCGCCTGCTGTGGCCTCCCAAAGTGCTGGGATTACAGGTGTGAGCCACCGTGCCCGGCCCCATCTATCTTTTATGATAGTTTTACTGTTAATTTTATTCACATTAAAAATAAACTGCTGGCATGAATATTAAATCCATCATTTTAAAATTTATTTACATTAATTTAAATCAAAAAACGATTGAAAGAAGTGAGATGTGTACCCTTTACATAACCTAACAATGGACATATTCTTAATTTCCATTAATCTGACTTATTTTTATCATTTTCAAATTTTAGAACAAGGGACTTTTCCATCTTACTCCTCAGTGGAATGTCAGTCTTTAAAAAGGTACAGGATCTATCACAATAATCCGTGTTATTATGTTATTTTCATTTTTAATCGCATATCTGCTTCTTCTTTTTCTGTTTGTACTTGGGATTACTATGCTCCGGGTAAGAACAGAAGGGAACTAAAGTAAAATGTGTTTAACGTTGTTCTAGCCACCGATTGGTAGGTGAAAATTAACACGAAGTGAAGTTCAGAAAGCAACCTGCAAACTATCCCATTTTCCATTTGGGAATGTTAACTTTAACATTTCAGCACCTTCCCCTACAGCGTGTATTTGTTTACTCACATACACCCATACACTCCATCATGTAAAATGCTAGACTAATCTATAATGTTCAGATGATAACTCAATAAAATCTCAAAACATTTGTGAGGTCTTCAGTTGAAATTTTCCTCTGTGTGTGTCCTTATTAAAGAAAACACAGAGCAGAGTTCCACACTGTGAAGCATATCCAGGACACTATGGACCACATATGGCCTGGGTTCTGAAAAGATGAGCTAAACTTAATCAAAATTCCTCTCTTGCTTTCCTGAAGGACTCAGGAAACGGGCAGCATACATCTCATCTTGACCCAGATTTGCTTCAGTAGAGAAGTGCCAATGTCTTGAAAGCTACTCCATGGGTCAAAGGTAGAAGACGGGGAAAGAGTCTGCTTTGATTGGCTGTCAAATTTACCTGTATATCTAGCAAAGGAAAAGAAATGGCAAGATGTGGTGGAAATGTGACTCGGTTTGTGTATGAAACCCTGGTGCTGCTGGACAAGTCACACTCTCTGAGTTCCAGTATATTCATTTGTAAAATAAAATGAAAATAATAATATAATGTATGTTTGTTTACATATCTCATATAAATAAATCTGAATATAATTTTTGTTAGATTTAAGTAAATAAATGTAAATTCAACTGCAAAATGTCATGTTTGCAACTGTAAAATGTGAATGCAACTACAAAATAATCTTGTCAACCCTATCCGCTCCCATTCCATTACTTATTTGACCAGTGTTCACCCTCCATCTTAATCAGATCCTTCAATCAGACTGGACTCCTCCCTGCTCAGTGAACTCAACAAATTGGTCCATTTTTTTTGGAGATGGAGTCTCACTGTTGCTCAGGCTGGAGTGCAGTGGCATGATCCTGGCTCACTGCAACCTCCACCTCCTGGGTTCAAGTGATTCTCCTGCCTCAGCCTCCCGAGTAGCTGGGATTACAGGCGTGCACCACCATGCCCAGCTAATTTTCTGTATTTAGTAGAGACAGGGTTTCACCATGATAGCCAGGCTGATCTCCAACTCCTGATCTCAGGTAATCTGCCCACCTCGGTCTCCCAAAGTGCTGGGATTACAGGGGTGAGCCACCACGCCTGGCCATTAGTTCACATTTCTAACCTTCTGTTGATGATGTTCCCTGGTCCTGGAGTACCTTTTTTCTTTCGCCCAATTCTGTTTATCCATCTACCTTTGAGGGTTCTGATACATTCCATTTCCTTTATAAAACTTTTCTTGACTCTACCTGCCTAGAATGATCTGTGAAAACCTATTATACCAAGTGTCTGAACCATACAATTTAACATCTAAACATGTAACGATAATAGCAGCTGCACACATTTTATTATAGTACTTACTATAAGGCAAGCACAGTTCTAAGCACGCTATGTATTACATAATTTAATCTCAAAGCAATCCTAGGACTTATGTACTATATAGTATGCTCTTTTACAGATGGAGAAACTAAAGCACAGAAAAGTAACTTTCCAACACTCCAAAAGTAACAAATAGCAGAGCCAGAGCAGACTTCCAACTTGGGCAGTTTGGCTACAGAGCCCATCCACTTAGCCACTGCACAATACAATTAATATAATTCTGCTCGTTCATTGTGTTCTGCTTTGTCTTTTGGTCCAGAATGTGTGGTTACTCAGGATAACAGTCATTTCATCTGGTATAACTCTTTCATCACCTTGCATTTTTCTGGCTTACACAATTAGGCGCTCAGTGCTTCCTTGAAACAGATAAAGGGGCCGTCAGTCACCTAACAGCATTTTCATTAAATAAGTATCCTAATTTGTTCAGCTTCTAACAAAAGATTATTCCTGCTTCTATCCCAGAATCGAAAATTTTGGGGAAGTCTGAGGAACATTCATTTAGTCACTTAACAATATCACACTAGAAGAAAGGGGAGAAAAATATGCCAAGTTTGAGAGCCACTGCAGGAATGAGAACAATCATTTAAAGACAAAAACTAAAGCTCTCTCCTGATTTACACTCATGAAGCAGTCTCCTGGGCATTTCTAAAGAAAATTAGTAATGGAGATTTAATAATTCAATGATTAAGTCACTTGGGACCAGGAACAGTCCAAAATATACAACTATTTTTAAAATGTCAGCATTTTGTAAATATAACTGACATTACAGTTAACAAAGGCTTTTCTCTTAAATACATTATGTTACTTATACCTCGCAACAATCTTGGGAAGATACTTTACAGAAGAATCACATGAAACTCAAGGAGATTTAGTAATTTGTCTAAAATTATACAGGTAAGTGGCAAAGCCAGAAACCAAATCTTTGTTTCCTGATTCTAATGCCTGAATTTCTTTCTGCTTTACGACATTGTTTGGGAATAGTGGTACGAGTAACTCAAAATTAAATTATATTTGGCACTGGAGTATGCTTTTTGGGGTCTCATCTTTTGGTAATTCATAATACTGCAAGTCAACCATCACAAAACAAAACAATCTTGGCTGTGGAAGAAATAACAGGTTTTCTAAGCCAGCGTGCAAAGCCTTGACCCACAGAAGTTAGAGAAGAACAAGGAATCAAAATAAATGTATTTCTGTGCCTCTCTTTTCCCCTTATCTTGGAAATTCACTGTGTCTCTCCCTAACTAACTCTACACCCCTACCCGGTGGACTGAGGATAATAATGATCAGTTCATTCATAAGTCTGAATTGTTGGGGGCAATTAAAGTAACCAGGCAGTGAACAGCATCATACCAGCTCCTTTCTCTCCTACTATAATAAATAAGCATGATCAAGTCTCCTCTGTATAAAAAACTTTCTCTTTCTCTCTCTCTCTCTCTCATACACACACACACACACACCCCTCTCAAAAAAGTGATCAATAGAGTGCCCAACAGAAAATAGGCATCTGCTCAATTATAGTTCCCTTTCCCCTTTATCACAAAACTTCTTAAAGAAGGTACTGGACTCTTTGATCTTGCCACTAGATTGTGGGCTCCTTGAGGGAAAGAATTAACTGTTTTAATTTGTAACTTCACTAAAAAGTGGAAAAAGCCTTTTTTCTTTTTAGCGAAAAAGCTTCGCTAAAAAGCCTGGCTAGTGGTAGGGTGTATAAAAGTGTTCAATGAGGTTGGGCATGGTGGCTCACACCTGTAACCCCAGCAGTTTGGGAGGCGGAGGAGGGCAGATCACCTGAGGTCTGGAGTTCAAGGCCAATCTGCCCAACATGGTGAAACCCTGTCTCTACTAAAAATACAAAAATTAGCTGGGTGTGGTGGTGCATGCCTGTAATCCCAGGTACTCAGGAGGCTGAGGCAGGAGAATCGTCTGAGCCCAGTAGGAGCAGTGAGCGGAGATGGTGCCACTGCACTCCAGCCTGAGTGACAGTGCAAGACTCAGTCTCAAAAGAAAAAAAAGTGTTCAATGAACCAATTGTTGAAGTAAGAAGACTGGCAATTTCTAAGATACTTTCTCGCTCTGGAAATCTAGGATTTCAAGACATGTCCCACTTGGTGGTACTAAGCACTGCTTTTCATTTCTAAATTCAAGAAAGAGTTTTGGTTTAGGTCCTTTCTCTTTTCTGACTCCTGCAGAATACAGATGTTCTTTCAAGCAATGTTATTTAGCTAACAAAAGTTCCCTAAAGCAAAATAGTGGATGTCCATGAGCTTGGCAGGGGGGAGTTTTAGAGTTTTTATTTACTGCTTGATTGCAAAGAGAAAAGAATCACTCTTAACTCTTACCTTCTTTTTATTCTGTCTATGCAACACAACAAAACAAAAAGAGCAAAAACTTCTTTAGTGTAACACTAATTTTAAAACATTATGCACAAAAATTAGAAGCAACCTGCACACTCTAGGTCCTTCACTCTATCTAGATTTCCAGATGACTATCACCTTCTTTACTTCCTGTCCATCCTGGGACCCACGATAAACCACTTCTACTATGTTCTCCCTCACACTAGACCCCTTTTCCTTTTGACCTTCATAATCCCTAGTCCTGAGCTGTTTGTTACTACTGGAAAGAATCCTTCAACCAGGCCAAAGGCTCTGCCTGAAGTTCATGCCATCTTTACCCTAACCTTCTAATCATCCATGTGTGATCATCTATCCATTTCCCTCAGAAAGTATTCAAATCTTTGTCTTTCCTGACCTCTTTGTGCAACTGCACTATTACTGACCATGCTCTTCTTGGGCCTCTCTGCTTTCCTGTCACCATCTGCTTAATTCTCTTTCTCTTGGCCCTGAATGCTCCTTCTTAGACCCTTTTATATTCAGATGCTTTTCAAGTTTCTGTCTAGGCCTTCTTTGTTTCCTCCCTATAGTCATTCCCTGGATAACAACATTCAGTCTCAATGAAGCAATTATCTCCTTCACAAACAGTGAAGGGCCACACACCTTGGACAGAATTCTGGCCCTCATCACTAGCTATTTGGTCTTACGCAGGTTAACTCACCTCTTAAACAGAGATAAAAGTAGCTACCTCAAAGGGCTGTGAAGATTAAATGAGGTAACATATATCATTATAAAGTACCTAGCACAGTGCCTAGAACATAGTAGAGGTCAGTAAATCTGTATCTCTAGCGCTGGCCTCTTCTGCAACCCTACACTCACATTTCTAATTGTATGATAAACATTTCTATCTTAATATCCCACCACCAACTCAAATCTGGCCTGCTTAAGACCAAACTCATTGTCTTCCGTCTCTTGCAGTTTCTCATCTTAATGATACCCTAAGAGCTCATGCTGCGATTTCTAAGCATATTTACTTCGTCACATTCCCCCAACTCTTTACATCTAATTAGTCTTTGCACTGTCTTGTACTTCAGTCCTCATAGGGGGGAAATTTACCGTCAGTCCCCCTTATTCTTGGGGGATATGTTCCAAGACCCCCAGTGGATGCTTGAAACCGCAGATAGTACTGAACCCTATATATACTACGTTTTTTCCTACATATTCACACCTATGATAAAGTTTAATCTGTAAGTTAAACTTATTTAAACCCGGTTAAACTGGGCATTAGTATATACCCAGTAATGGGATTGATGGGTAAGAGATTAACAATATCTTATAATAACACAATATTATATACTATAATAATGTGAGATGAGTGGCATAGGCACTGTGAATAGAAAATTCCAGAAAAAATAAACCATAAGGTTTAAACTGCATGCTTAGAGTAGCCTGATGAAATCTCTCCCTGTCCCACCCCTCCCCACCCAGATTGCCATTGGTCACTTAGTGGCTATCTTGGTTATCAGATCAACTGTGGCAGTATCAGTGCTGTGTTTCAAGTAACCCTTATTTTACTTAATAATGGCCCCAAATCGAAAGAGTAGTGATGTAGTATTTTTGGGCCTCAGTTGACCGTGAGTAACTGAAGCCACAGAAATGGAAACTGCAGGTAAGCGGGGGAGTACTGTGTAATGTCTTCCTAACTGATCTCTCCCCATCTAAAGTAGATACAGTCATGTGTTGCTTAATAACAGGGATACGTCCTGAGAAATGTATCCCTAGGTCATTTCATTGCTGTGTGAACATCATACAATGTACTTAAACTTAGATGGTTCAGCCTACTACACACCTAGGCTATATGGTAATAGCCTATTGCTTATGGGCTAAACCTAGGAGCATGTTACTGTACTGAATACCATAGGTAACAATGGTAAGTATTTGTGTATCTAAATATATCTAAAAATGGAAACACTACAGTAAAAATACACTATGAAAGATGAAGAATGGTAAACCAGCTTGCAGGACTGGAAGTCATACTGGGTGAGTCAGTGAGTGAGTGGTTAGTGAATGTGAAAGCCTAACACGTTACTATACACTACTCTAGACTTTATAATACTGTATACTTAGGCTACGCTAATTTTAATTTCTTTGAAAAACATTATAATTATATTTATTTATTTTAGATTCAGGGGGTACATGTGCAGATTTCTTATAACAGCATATTTCATAATGCTGAGGTCTGGGCTTCTATTGATCCTGTCACCCACATGGTCAACATAGTACCCAACAGGAAGTTTTTCAACCCTTGCTCCCATCCTTCCCTACTCACTTTTGGAGTCCCTAGTGTTTACTGTTCCCATCTTTTTTTTTTTTTTTTTTTTTTTTTGAGACGGAGTCTCGCTCTGTTGCCCAGGCTGGAGTGCGGTGGCGCGATCTCTGCTCACTGCAAGCTCCGCCTCCCGGGTTCACGCCATTCTCCTGCCTCAGCCTCTCCGGGTAGCTGGGACTACAGGCGCCCGCCACCACGCCCGGCTAATTTTTTGTATTTTTAGTAGAGACGGGGTTTCACCATGGTCTCGATCTCCTGACCTCGTGATCCGCCCGCCTCGGCCTCCCAAAGTGCTAGGATTACAAGCGTGAGCCACCGCGCCCGGCCACTGTTCCCATCTTTATGTCCAAGTGTACCCAATGTTTAACTCCCACTTATAAATGAGAACATATAATATTCAGTTTTCTGTTTCTGCATTAATTCCCTTAGGATAATGGCCTCCAGCTGCAGCCATGTTGCCGCAAAGGATATTATTTTGTTCTTTTTTATGGCTGTGTAATATTCCAGTGTATATGTACCACATTTTCTTTATCCAATCCACTGTTGATGGAAACCTAGGTTGATTTCATGTCTTTGCTACTGTGAATAGTGTGGCAATGAACATACAAGTGCAAGTGTACTTTTTGGTAGAATGAGGTATTTTCCTTTGGGTATATATCCAGTAATGGGATTGCTGGGTCAAATGGTAGTTTTGTTTTTAGTTCTTTCAGAAATCTCCAAATGGCTGAGGCTGAACTAATTTACATTCCCACCAACAGTATATGTGCTCCCTTTTCTCCAGAGCCTCTCCAACACCTGTTATTTTTGACTTTTTAATAATAGTTATTCTGACTGGTGTAAAGCGGTATCATTGTGCTTTTGATTTGCATTTCTCTGATGATTAGTGATGTTCAGCATTTTTTCATATGTTTTTTGGCTGCTTGTATGTCTCCCTTTAAAAGTGTCTGTTCATGTTGTTTGCCCACTTTTATTAATGGGGTTATTTATTTTTTGTTGTTGTTGATTTAAGTTCCTTACAGATTCTGGATATTAATCTTTTGTTGGCTACATAGACTGCAAATATTTTCTCCCATTCTGTAGTTTGTCTGTTTGCTCTGTTGATAGTTTCTTTTGCTATACAGAAGCTCTTTAGTTTAATTAGGTCCCAAATGTCAATTTTTGTTTTTGTTACAATTACTTTTGAGGACTTAGCCATACATTCTTTGCCTAGGCCAATTTCCAGAAAAGTATTTCCAAGGTTTTCTTCTAGGATTCTTACAGTTTGAGATTTTAAAAATGTATTTCTTCATTAATAAATTAACCTTAGCTTAGTGTAATTTTTTTGCTTTTATAAAGTTTAATTTTTAAACTGACTCTTTGTAATAACAGCTTAAAACACATTGTACAGTTGTATAAAAATACTTTTTTATCCTTATGTTTTAAGTTTTCTATTTTTAAATATTTAAACTTTTTGTAAATTTCTAAGCATTTTAATTAAAGACACAAACACACACATTAGCCTAGGCCTACACAGGGTCACAGTCATCAATATTACTGTCTTTTACCTCTATACCTTATCCCACTGGAAGGTCTTCATGGACAACAACATCCATGGAGCTGTCATCTTCTATGGTAACAATGCCTTCGTCTGAAATACCACCTGAAGGACCTGCCCGAGGCTATTGCTGTTTTACAGTCATCTATCTATCTATCTATCTATCTATCTATCTATCTATCTATCTATCTATGGAGAAGGAGTATATTCTAAAGTAATGATAAAAAGTAAATACATAAACCGGTAACATAGTCATTTATTATTATCAAATATGTACTGTACATAATTGTATGTGCTATAGTTTTATATGATTGGCAGCACAGTAGGTTTGTTTACACCAGCATCACCACAAACATGAGTAATGTATTATGCTACCAAGTAGTTATGATGGCTACTAGGCAACAGAAAATTTTTAGCTCCACTATAACATTATGGGACCACCATCATATATGTGGTCTGTTGTTGACCTAAATGTCTTTGTGTGACTGTAGATCCTTTTGCTAGTAGAACAATCTTTCTCAAAAAGGGATATCACCACATCATTTCTTGACTTAAAATTTCCCAGTCTTCTCCCTAAACTCTCAGGTAAGGCATCTAAGGCCCTTAACAACTATACTTCACCTCCCATTATATCCATTCCTTCAACCACTCTGAATTATCTGCTATTTCCAGAACTCAAAATGCTTTTTCCTGCCTCTGTACCTTTGCTTAAATTATTCCCTCTCTCATGCAACACCTTTCCTACCTATCCAAACCTTACCCATTCTAGAAGACCCAGATCAAACACCATTTCTTACATAAACCCTTCCCTAATCCCCTACTCAGGATTAATATCTCCCTTCTCTGTATTCAAAGAGCACCCATGTACAACTTTAAAATGGCACATGACAATCTATTTTACACTGCAATTTGTAGCTTATGTTTTTCTCCTCTACTATACTGCCAGCACCTTGAGAATGTGGGGAGACTAGGTCTTGCTGATTTTATAGCCCACCGCCTGGAGCTTGGCAGCCCTCACAAATGTTTGTTAAACTGAACTGAATGCAGACCTATAGCACTTAAAAAATTAAACAGACACGACCTCAACCAATGATCAAAATTTATATCAGCAATTCTGGGGCAAATCAACATGATGTGCCCTGACGTGATGAAGTCACAAGGTAGTGTTCTTACTAAAAATGTTTAACCTGGAATTTTTTTTTTTTTTTAATTGAGATGGAGTCTCACTCTGTCGCCCAGGCTGGAGTGCACTGGCGTGATTTTGGCTCACTGAAACCTCTGCCTCCCAGGTTCCAGCGATTCTCCTGCCTCAGCCTCCCGAGTTGCTGGGATTACAGGCATGTGCCACCACACCCAGCTAATTTTTATGTTTTTAGCAGAGACGGAGTTTCTCCATGTTGGTCAGTCTGGTCTCAAACTCCCGACCTCAGGTGATCCGCTCGCCTCAGCCTCCCAAAGTGCTGGGATTACAGGCGTGAGCCACCACGCCCGGCCTACATCTATTAATTTTTAAAGGGCATATTTGCTATCTTCTCATAGTTCTAGCAAAGGAATAAATGAGATTTGTTTTTTTAGCACTCAGAATGACTAAAGAAGTAGGAGATATTAAAGTACATTGAAGGCTAACAAGACTGTAAACTACTGTTTGCAAATAGTACTCGGATGCGTTCTTTTCTTGCTTTGGGTATGTGGACTGATAACTCTGTCTCTCTGTGGTGGTAGGAAGCTCTTTGGTAAGCTGAAACTCCTGACAAGGAAGAGCTCCATATTTGTAAGTAACAGTTCAGGATTTGCCCTTAAGGGGGAAAAAAAAAAAAACACCTCCCCCATCTCCTCAAAAAAACCAAACTGGAAAAGAAATCATTATCTTTACTCACTAGAATATTTTCTTCCAAATTTCTATAAAATTAACAAAGATTACGTAAATCAAATGCAAATGATTTTGTCCCTAAAAACTGTTCTTTATAAATACGTACACTGATAGGAAAAACTAATCTTTCCCCTAGAAATAAACCAAGGTCCCACAGAAAAGGCTGTCAAACAGCAAAGCACAGTGTAAACAGCTACCCAAATTGCTCTTATTACTTTGCCTTTTCAACTCTGTAATCTCAATTGGAACACAAAATGAAAATTTATTATTTTGGTTAAATTCATTACTCTAACTAGTTGTAGGGGCTAAAAAATGTGTCCTATGCTTCAAAAGCTTCCTTATAAAAGCATCAAAATGTACCTCCCCAGAATGCCCAATGATCTGTTAGCTGCGCATTGTGAAGGTCTGGGCTCAAGCTCAGCACCATCTTCAGGAGAATGTACAGTATAGTATTAACACTTAGCCTCTGGTGTATTTGGCCAGTTGGGAAAAATCTATAGGGGAAAAACAAAAGAATCCCCTTAAAACTGAAAGAAATTTGTCTGAAGACTTCAACTCTCATCAATTCAGAGAAAACAGCTATCCTGAAATAGCCGTCTGTGCATAATTTATGTGTCCATTTAATTGCCTTTTAAATCCCACTAACCTATTTGACTCAATTTCATATGGAAGAGATTCCATACAGGTACGTATGTCACATGACTTGGCAAAAGATAATTTGGTAAACATGAACAAAATCCTGATATGGACAACACATTTTTTTTTTTTAAAGTCAAGAAAACAGAGACAGCAATTGATAGCTGTAGAAAAAATGATGATGCTGTACCAAGAATAACTGTAGGTAGGAGCAGATGGTGATAACTCACTTAATGGCACTGCTTACTGCATACCATGACACGCTCTCACAGATGCACATCACCAATTTCTAAAATAACATCTCAGAGGAATGCAATCCAATGCAAGACTTTTTATGACAAAATCAATGTATCATACCGTAAGCAGCAAGAACACACACATCAGGTAAGAAGCTAAAACTGTGTTTAAAGACAAACTCATTTGGTCAAAATAAGGCAAGAAAAAGAAAGGGGGAAGAAAATAAGCCTTTCTCATTCTGGAAGCCTAATCTAATTTTTTTTTTTTTTTTTAATTTGGAGACTTTGAAACTCACAGACTCCATTTGCAAACTTTTGTGGCTATTAATTTCTCAGTTATTGGTTTTTCGCTTTATCTTCTCTAAAGAGGAAAAGAAGAAACTGCTTTTTAATGCTTTCTAGAAGATAGGGGAAAAGAATGTCATTTTTAATGGTACTTTTTGATTAGCTTGGGATCTGAGTTCCAAATAAAGTCACATCAAAATTAAGTATCATGTCAAATGAATCATCTTAATTTTTTTCACTTGAGAACTAACCCAGAAGCTAACTTTCATTGGTAAGCATGTACACCATGCCAAAAAAATAAGATGGGCTTTTATAAACTAAGTGGGAATGAACCAGGTCCACACAGCCCTAACATATGGCCAATCCAGGCAAAGCTGGCTAAAAGCAGGGATCAGAGCAATTTAGTTAAACACACTCTACCATACTCCTGAACAAGTTCTGGAGTAGATATTATGGAGTACTATGTTCTTTCTGATGCTATAAATTGCACTCTATTCACCTGTGACCAATTTGCCCAAGATCCAAATGCTCTACTTTTACATTACCTTAAGCAATCAGATAGCATTCCAATCTTAGCAATGAAATTTAGTCCTATTAGTCTCCGGTTAGATTTAACTGGTTCCTTTGTTTTTATATTTCTGCTTGACAGTTAAACAGTAGCTCTGCTCTAAAAATGATAACACGACATTGCAACACAGAAGCAAGTAAGACATAATACGTCTGTGAGTTACATCTCCTAGGTAGAAAAAGACCATACAACCATAAGAAGCAGGAAAGCCAAAAAGCTTAACTTTCAGGGCTCCTAATAATCTTAATCATCATGTCATCTCATTTCAAATTGTGTTCTGTTAAGGGCATTTTGCTATTTTCTGCATTTTGACTCTTTTTTTTTTTTTTAGCCATCATTATGAAGAGACCTGAATGATGGGAACTTAGGCCAGCTATGAAAAACAAAGATACTATCGTGAAGGCAGGTTTCTCACCTCTCCATTTTATTTATCCTGGTTAATGACCACCAGTAAATGGGCAACTCTGCCACTCAAAAGTAATCAGGCTGGGATATATGATTACTTTTTCTTGGATTTGATCCCTATTTTGTGGCATTGGTGGTGTCATTTCCTAATGTCTTCTTTTGTTCCCTGTTGACATTCTCAGACATGGCATTTCATTCATACATCTGCAGAGTAAGATCCTATGACATGTTTGGGGACAACACTAGAATTCCCTGAAGTGGCTGCTAGTATCCTGCAGCAAACCAATTCTTCATTAGAACTGCCACCGAGGACCAGGAGCGCCTGCTCTGACACTGTTCGATGGGTCTTTGCGCAGCAGCAGGAGGGAAGCACCGTGTACATATGCAGCGGGTGGAAGTGCTTACCAGGCTTGTGGATTACTGCTGTATCTTTTAAAGCAGGCCCTGGATACAACTAGCTCCCACTTTCACTTTTTCTGCTTCCCTTGCGTCTAACACCATCTGATGATCTGGAATATAAAATACTATCCTCTTCGGTCCTATTTAGCTCTGTAAGTTATGAAATTTCTCAAATATTAACAGGACCCAGAGTTCTCTATATTTTATCTTTTGGGGACTGCACCAACTGTACCGACTCCAAATTCAAAAACAACCTGTTTTGAATGCTGATGTCCTATAAAGCCGTGATAGCTATGGTTGAAAAACATTATTCTTAAACTAAGCATTTCAAATACAGACAGTCCCCAACTTACAATAGTTTGATTTACAGTGGTACCAAAGCAATATGCATTCAGTAAGCTTCTCAACTAACTGATGATGGCGTTATGTCCTGATAATTCCATCTGAAAAATCCACTGTAAACTGAAAATATTCTAAGTCGAAAGTGCATTTTCCACTTACGATAGTTTCAATGTTATGATGGGTTTCTTGGACCACAACTCCATCATACACTGAGGAGAATCTGAATATGGAAGGGACCATTAGATGGATTCTTTAAAAACAAAAATGAGACAAGGTCTTGCTCTACCACTCACGTGGGAGTGCAGTGGCAGGATCATAGCTCACTGCAGCCTTGACCTTCTGAGCTCAAGTGATCTTCCCACCTCAGCTTCCCGAGCAGCTGGAACTACAGGTGCAAGCCACCATGCCTGGCTAATTTTTTTTATTTTTTTATTTTTATTTTTTTTTTTTTGAGACGGAGTCTCGCTCTGTCTCCCAGGCTGGAGTGCAGTGGCGCAATCTTGGCTCACTGCAAGCTCCGCCTCCTGGGTTCACGCCATTCTCCTGCCTCAGCCTCTCCGAGTAGCTGGGACTACAGGCGCCCGCCACCACGCCTGGCTAATTTTTTGTATTTTTAGTAGAGACGGGGTTTCACCGTGGTCTCAATCTCCTGACCTCGCGATCCGCCCGCCTCGGCCTCCCAAAGTGCTGGGATTACAGGCGTGAGCCACCGCGCCCGGCCAATTTTTTTTATTTTTTGTAGAGATGGGGGTCTCACTCTGTTGCCCAGGCTGGTCTTGAACTTGTGGTCTCAAGCGATCCTCCTGCCTTGGCCTTCCAAAGTGCTGGGATTACAGGGATGAGCCACCGTGCCTGGCCATTAGACAGACTTTTAAAATAACCTCACCACATTTTAAACTATTAACAAGTATACACCATACCTCCATCAGTATTGTCAATCTAGAAACAGTATTCATCCTGGGCCAAGCATCACCAAGGGTGCCACAGAAAGCAATCAAAGAGACCCTTAACGCACGCGTGCGTGCATGCATGCGTGTGTGCGTGTGTGTGTGTTCAGAGACAGGGTCTCACTCTGTCATCCAGTCTGGAGTGCAGTGGCATGATCATAGCTCACTGCCTTGAACTCTTGGGCTCAAGCGATCCTCCTGCCTCAGCCTCTCAAGTTGCTGGGACTAAAGGCACACACCACTATGCCCAGTTAATTTTTATGTTATTTTATTTTTTTGTAGAGACGAGGTCCCACTTTGTTGCCCAGGCTGGTCTGGAACTCCTGGCTTTAAGCGATTCTTCCACCTCAGCATCCCAAAGTGCTGGGATTATTAAAGGCATGAGCCACCATGCCTGGCCACTTATCTTCTTTGAATTCACATTTCAAGAATTCCTGAGGAGGGGCAGAATAATTCACTTTGGAAAGGAAAAAACCACCACGGGAACAGAAAATACAGGCATCACACTAGCAGGAAAGGAAAAGATCTGTGTGTGTGCAGTGTTCTAGTGAAGCAGAGATAACTAAGCAACATTTTCTTTAAAGAGACATAAATGCTGTAAGGACAGGAACAAGAGAATGACGTAAAAGAACTAAAAATTAATCATAGGGTTATTTTTCTATTATAGAACAAAACCATGTACAGTTTGTTTCTTTCTTTTTTTATTTAAGAGACAGGAGCTGGTTGTGGTGGCTCATCCCTGTAATTCCAGCACTTCGGGAGGCCAGGGTGGGAGGATCACTTGAGATCATGAGTTCAAAACCAGTGTGGGCAACAAAGTGAGACCCCCATCTCTACAAAAAAATTTAAAAATTAGCCAGGTATGGTGGCTCACACCTGTAGTCCCAGTTACTTGGGATGCTGAGGTAGGAGGATCACTTTAGCCCGGGAGATTGAGGCTGCAGTGAGCTGTGATCCCATCACTGCACTCCAGCCTGGGCAATAGAGTGAGACCCTGTCTCTTAAAAAAAAAAAGAAAAAGAAACAAAAAGACAGGGTCTCCCTTTGTCACCTAGGCTAGGTTGCCGTGCCATGATCATGGCTAACTGCAGCCTCAAACTCCTGGGCTCAAGCAATCCTCCAGCCTCAGTCTCCCAAGCAGCTGGGACTACAGGCACATGCCACCATGCCAGTGTAGTTTAACATTTTTTTTTTTTAGAGATAAGGTCTCACTATGTTATCCAGGCTGCTCTCTAACCCCTGGGCTGAAGCGATTCTCCTGCCTCAGCCTCCCAAGTAGTTAAGCAGTTGGGATTACAGGCATGATCCACTGTGCCCGGCTCACATACTGTTAGTTTCCTTTCTTTTTTTTGAGACGGAGTCTCGGTCTATCACCCAGGCTGGAGTGCAGTGGTGCGATCTTGGCTCACCGCAACCTCTGCCTGAGTAGCTGCGATTACAAGTGTGTGCCACCACACTTGGGTAATTTTTGTATTTTTAGTAGAGATAGGGTTTCGCCATCTTGGCCAGGCTGGTCTCGAACTCCTGATCTCAGGTGATCTGCCTGCCTTGGCCTCCCAAAGCGCTGAGATTATGGGCATGAGCCACCGCGCCAGGCCTTGTTATTTTCTATTATAGTATATTTAGGCTAAGGTCTCAGACCTTGAGTGATACGTGGACAATCTGGAAAAGGAACAAAAATAATTAGAAAAAAAGAGAGAGGAAAAGTTAAAGGAATTTGCATTATTTGGTCTGTGAAAGAAGCCAGGGACTTATGAAAGGATGCAGTTTAAGTGTAAGCAATGGTTTCCCAGCCTTCTATAAGGCAGGCCAGGGTCTGGCAGAGAGACAGCTGATGGCTAATTACTGAGGCCCCTTCTATTTTGAACATTTTGTGAGTCTGTCTTGCATAGGACTATTTTGCCCAGAGCAAGAAGTCATGAGCAGAAGGGATTTAGGTAACATTTCGGAACCAGACTAACATTTGGGAAGTGCCAAAACCCATTTCCAAAACCAGGTGAAGAAATTAAGAAAGAAGACTGCTCTCTTTCTAGAAAGGGTTAGGTCAGCATTCCTAAATTGTGTCATATGGAATACTGGTATCCCCTCAGATATGAAAAGGTGTGTTCCTGAAAAAGAGGTTAGTAAGTTTACCAAATATCAAGTTAAATACACTTAAATCGATTTTTACTAAAGGATTCTTTATCTTCAGTTGCTAATGTGTGCTAAGAATCACTGAATGGAGGCCAGGCCAGGCGCAGTGGCTCACGCCCGTAATCCCAACACTTTTGGAGGCAGAGGTGGGTGGATCACCTGAGGTCAGGAGTTCGAGACCAGCCTGGCCAACATGGTGAAACCCTGTTTCTACTAAAAATACAAAAATTAGCCAGGTGTGGTAGCGGGTGCCTATAATCCCAGCTACTCAGGAGGCTGAGGCAGGAAAATTGCTGGAACCCAGGAGGCGGAGGTTACAGTGAGCCAAGATCGTGCCACTGCACTCCATCCTGCGCGACACAGCAAGACACCATCTCAAAAACAAACAAACAAACAAAAAGAATCACTGAATGGCATAGAGCATGTAGCAACCTATCACGTGGGAACACTGATGTTCTAAGGAACACAGTTTGGGAAATACTGGATTAGTTGCAATTGATTATGAAAGCAAGGAAAGGGCAAGGTGGTGTCTGCGGATATCTCCCAGCTTAATGATTTTATATATTGGGCTAACTGAGTTGCTGGTCCTCTTTCTTTCTCCTCCTTCCTATCACGACCTGATCCAGGCGTAAGTCTACCTTCCATTAAATTATTATCTTCTCTGACTTTCCTATTTCTCCCACTTCCATGTCTAGGCTATCAAAACTTTCCCTCCCTCTCTCCCTACATCTCTTTCTTCTGTCCTTCTCTTTTTCTTGTAGCCTCCTTTCTCCCATGAAAGTGCTTTCTGCTTGTTATTAAGCAACATCACTTTTCTTCCATTAAAACAATGCTTTCAATTGCTTTTCACGTAATATTGTTTCTCTCTGATGTAGCCATCTAGTTTTGATTCTCTTCTGTTTTTTCCTCTATACTTTAATTACTTGTTTAAGACTTAGGGACTTTTGGGCCTGGCATGGTGGCTCATGCCTGTAATTCCAGGACTTTGTGAGGCCGAGGCAGGTGGATCACTTGAGGTCAGGAGTTCAAGACCAGCCTGGCCAAAATGGTGAAACCCCATCTCTACTAAAAATACAAAAAGTTAGCCAGGCGTGGTGGCAGACCCCTATAACCCCAGTTACTCGGGAGGCTGAGGCAGAATAGCTTGAACCCAGGAGGTGAAGGTTGCAGTGAGCCAAGATTGTGCCACTGCACTCCAGCCTGGGCGACCAAGTGAGACTCCATCTCAAAAAAAAAGAAAGAAAGAAAGAAAGAAAGAAAGAAAGAAAGAAAGAAAGAAAGAAAGATCCTAGTTCGAGACTAGTCTATAAAGCCATCATCCCTTATTGTTGAACATCCCTTCCAATAAATAATTTCTCACAGGAAGCTACTCAAGATCAGCATTATGCTATGCTGTTCCATCTTGCTTCTTAATCTTGTCATTAACACTATTAGCCAGCTGCGTAATGGTGTTCTAGAAACTTTATGAAAATAAACACACGCTGCCTATCCACAAGGAGCTTTCTCTGAAAGAGATAACAGTGACAGGAATATGTTGGAGGAAAATAATTTTCTCTGGGGCATATGTATACAGATTAAAAAAAAAAAAACAACTTTTCTCCATCTCCCAACAGAGATAACAGTGACAGGAATATGTTGAAGGAAAATAATTTTCTCTGGGGCATATGTATACAGATTAAAAAAAAAAAAACAACTTTTCTCCATCTCCCAACAGAGTATGATTTTATATCACAGACACAAAGAGGTGGAGTCTTCTTCTGTCTTATCCCCATTGAATTTCTTCTTTTCTCAAACTTAATATGTCCCTTTCACACAATATGACCAACAGGAAAGTGAACATTTCAGTTGGTTTTTAGGTCAAATTCAAATACTTTCTGATGAAGTAGATATCTCCTTTCTTCCTGTTTTAGCACCAATTCTAGACCTTCCCTGATAATAGATTAGGTTAGCAGAGATGTCATCTTCCTGGTCTGATCATTTTCTTAATCATGTATAGTTCTGGACTACAAAAGAAAAATTCCTTTACCTGAGAAAAAAATGATTCTCTGGTATCCTAAGAAAATTCCAATTTCATTATGCTTTTTTTTTTTTTTTTTTTTTTTGAGACAGAGTCTCGCTGTCACCCAGGCTGGAGTGCAGTGGTGCGATCTCGGCTCACTGCAAGCTCCGCCCCCCGGGGTTCACGCCATTCTCCTGCCTCAGCCTCCCGAGTAGCTGGGACTACAGGCGCCCGCCACCTCGCCCGGTTAATTTTTTTTTTTTTGTATTTTTAGTAGAGACGGGGTTTCACTGTGTTAGCCAGGATGGTCTCGATCTCCTGACCTCGTGATCCGCCCACCTCGGCCTCCCAAAGTGCTGGGATTACAGGCGTGAGCCACCACGCCCGGCCTGATTATGCTCTTATAATCTCATTTTAAAAAAAACTCACTTTGACTCAATTTCAGGGCTACAGAAAAGTTGTAATGGCACAGAAAATTTCTATATACCTTTCACCCAAATTCCCCCAAAATGTTATCTTTACCACATTTGTTTTATTCTCCTCTCTTGCTCTCTCTCCACAAACACATAATTTTTCTCTGGAATTATTTGCAAGTCGTAGGCATAATATGGCTTTTCATAAGACAGAGTCATGGGCAGATATGTGATGGAGCAAGTATAGATGATGGGCTGTGACTGCTCACAGCCCACTGTAGAGTGTTTTCAACTTTTATTGTAGGTGAAAATATTTCAAAATAAAATGTTGAGGGGAAAAATCAGAAAATCAACACTGATACAATACTATTATCTCCAGACTTTATGCAGATTTTGACAATGTCCCAAGAATGTCCTTTAAGTAAAAGAAAGTCTCAGATCATGCCAAGTTATCTAAATATATCCTGGCATCAGAGGAAGTTGGCTTTCTGATTATTCGTACTTAGGTGAGAGACCTGGGCTAAGGTTAAACCAAAATAATAAAATATCCAAAACTTCGTTATATTTGGCTTTAAAATTTTCAGTCCTTTGGGGATAGATATATCTATAAAATTATGTTTTGACTAAGTTTTAAAATTAAAATTCCACCCCAGCTCAGTAGCATGGGATATGTTTTGTAGTAAAATGTGCCTTAGGGGGAAACTGCCCGAGGTGGAATATTGAGGTGCAGACAATCCGTGATGTAGATATCATGCACAAGGTACATGAAAGCTGACAATGCATAGGACTTAGAATATCATTTCAATGCTTTATGATCCTTTGCATAAACAGGTGTCAAGGTTATTTTTATTAATGTACCTTTTTTTGGCCCTTTAAAATAAACCTAAGGGAGAGCATTGAGGCTTTTTCCCTTGTGGAAAGCTTTAGCTACCTCTTCTCTACCCTTTTCGCCCCTCAAACAAGTTTATGTGGTAAACTGTTTCCATATTGAATGGCTGACTGCCTTTTATAATCTGAATTAGAAAATGCAAAAAAAAAAAAATCCTTTAAAGTCAAACAGTGGAATTAACATATGAGCAGAGCTCCTGTGGGCATTTAAATCCGTAATTAAGAAACCTGAGACACGTTGGCTTGGCAATCGTTATTGTCTAACGTGCACAGATAGCCAAAAGGTACTGAAATGCGACATTCTGTCCCACATGACTCACTCACTCAGCAGAGCCAGCATCACGAAGAATGCTGAGAAGGCCTTACATCTTTAAATGCCTGGCCCACCAAAGGTCTTCTCCCAGCATTGAAAAATGCCCAGAGGTCCACTGGAGAGACTGTTGAGTGTTTGGAACACAGAAAATCTGCTTTTGCTAGCATGCTCCATTTTTATGTAGGAAAAGGAATCCTTTTCTGAAAAATTAAAAGTCTGAGAGCAGGAACACACACGCACACATGCACGCAAATCATCATTCCTATCTGATGTGTGAGAGCACAGCACACAGCATAGCAATCTAGCAACGAGCCTCCCAGATTATAAATAGGCTGCCAATCCAAGCAGCAGCTGTCTCACATCACTCTGCTTTTTCTCCCTGATTTTATTATATTTCAAAGATGATGCACTGATTTCTACAAGTTTTCTCCGTGCTAACAGGTACAACATGCACAGGCCAAGGAAATTTGTTTTTAAGATTATTCACATCAAACAATATTCCATGCTAATCTGCCATTGTTTACCTTATTTATACATGTATAAGGGGTTTAACAGGTTTGCACTCCTGCATTTTTCTGTTATAAATTAAGTCCTCAGTATTATAATTCTGCACTCAATCGCAGTCAACCAAGAAATTGCCTTTATAAAGGCAACTGAGCACCCTGCCCTTTCTGGGCTGGGAAAACAGTACTACCTACACCTGAATGCAGATGCCTGCACAGGAAACACACAAAATACAATGCAATTTGATTAAGTCTTTAATGCACACAACTCTTTCAAGAATGAAGCAAGCCAATCAACAAAATGTACTGCTTAAGATCTTTAAAATACCCAAGTGCTAAAGACATTCTTCTTATTCACCTTCCATCACATGAGGACTAACAAACGGAGCTATGAGAAGACACCTATTGTTCCCATATGGAAAAGCTACTGTCCCAGGAATCAGTATTCAGGGGATACCTGTTAAAGAATGATTTATATCTTCTTTTTATCCTGTTTTCAGCATATAATTCACACTGGAAAAATACTTAAGCCAATATTTTACTTTATTTGTAGTAAGTACATAGAAAATTCTTATTTGAACATCTCAGAACTGTCACTCCCTATCCATGACATAGCCTATCTCATGCCAAAGGGAAGCAGCTGGCACCTACCATTTTATTTGTCAGAAAGGAATTCATTTCACTACAGCCTAATAATACAAACAGGGTAACATTTGCTACAGTTGAAATTTAATAGGCTGGTAGCTAATTCTCTAAATGCTTGAGTTGGAAATCTCTGGGGACAATTTTTTTTTTTGAAAGATGGGCTTGAGGGGATACAAAAAAAAAATTGAAAAAGTTGTGCAAAAACTGCATTTGTATTCCTATCCCAAAATTTTCAACATTCCAAAGAGTTTGGTGTCAGGATGCAAAATTATTTCAATTTTCAAGTACATGTACTCAGGGCTGTCCCTGAACTTTTAAAGTCATGGTTCTTTTGAAACAATCTCATATTAATTTCTATAAAAATAATAATACTATACATCAAAATATTAACAGTTGAGTGTTAAGCTTATAGGCAATTCTCACTTTGCTGAACTGGCTGAAGGTTTTATGATCAAAACATATTATTTTCATAATTAGAATAATAATTATACAATCTACTGCATTTTGAGGGAAAAAAAGTTTTTCCCTCCTGAAACTCTAAGACTTCCTGATTCTGTTGTAATTCTCACTTTTAAGTTTATATGCTAAAATATTACTTTATACTTTAAAAGCTAGCCTTTTTTTTTTTTTTTTTTGAGACAGAGTCTTGCTCTGTCGCCCAGGCTGGAGTGTAGTGGCATGATCTCGGCTCACTGCAACCTCCGCCTCCCAAGTTGAAGTGATTCTCCTTCCTCAGCCTCCCGAGTAGCTGGAATTACAGGCACCCGCCACCACGCCCAGCTAACTTCTGTATTTTTAGTAGAGACGAGGTTTCACCATGTTGGTCAGGCTAGTCTCAAACTCCTGACCTCGTCGTCCACCTGCCTCGGCCTCCCAAAGTGCTGGGATTACAGGCGTGAGCCACCACACCCGGCAAAAGCTTGCCTTTTAAGGCATTTCTAATTTTTTATTTGCTTCAATGTGTATTACTATGCCCCAAAGGACTATATGAACACAAGTTGACTACGGACTGTTAGATCCTCTTTCATTCTTATTGGATCTACAAATTGTACCACAAGTCCAATATTGCTGTAATCATGGTTTATTAATCTGACCATTACCTTTTCAAAACAAAATGTAGCTTGCAAAAGAGTGGTATCTGTCACAATAAGCTAAACCTTGTGGAAATTAAGGGGTTAACTCAAGAAGTCAACGATAACTTCTTGTCTCTTAATCTTTGGTCAATGTTTTGCATTTAATGTTGTGGAAATGCTCTTTCACTGATTAATTCTACTTGATACGACTTTCACAAAGTCTAATAATTACTTGTTGAATTTTTCCTCACATAATAGGTTCCCAAAACAATATTTTATTTTTTTTCTAGAGGCCCAGCTAAATAACTGTTCTGAAAACAGACTTGTTTTTATTCTATATTCCCTTTGAGTTTAAGGGTTAAAAAAATTCTTCACTGGCTGGGAGCAGTGGCTCATGCCTGTAATCCTAATACGCGAGGAGGCCAAGGCGGGCAGATCACTTGAGACCAGGAGTTCAAGACCAACCTGGGCAACATGGTGAAACCCTGTCTCTACTAAAAATACAAAAATCAGCTGGGCATGGTAGTGCATGTCTGTAATCCCAGCTACTTGGGAGGCTGAGGCAGGAGAATCACTCGAACCCAGGAGGCAAAGGTTACGGTGAGCCAAGATCGCGCCACTGCACTACAGCCTCCGCCGCAAAAAAAAAAAAAAAAAAAAAAAACTGACTTCATAAACTATATTTTCTTAAATATGTACAACCTAAAAACCTAGCAATAAATTTCATGTCATTTCCAATAGTGCACCTAGCTTAAAAATAACAAATGTCCATTAGAGTGCTTTTAGTTAAAAGTATTTCAACTTTACTCCACCTTACCTATCCTGCAGTTATACCGTAAAAATAACAACAAAGGCATAGAAGAAGATAAGAATGTGAATCCCTAATTGGTAGGTAAAATAGTTTTATACTTATGAAAGTGTTTTAAAATTGAAGAAATAATTTGTATAGTCTTTATAACTTGATTTGATAAATATTCTCCTCACTCAAATTTATTTTCAAAACTGAACTGTATTACGCTCTGTACAACAAGAGAGCCCTGATACATACAACTAATACAGTAGGTTGTTATTCATTACAGTCTTTGGACAAAGACTCAACGCTAAACAATACAGCAAACTGCTGACTCTATCTGGAGAATATCTTGCTAATACATTAAAAGCTACTGCAGGTCTAGAATCCCAGGCTCTGAAAAGAGCTTATCCAGAGAATAAGACCAAGGTACATTTTTAGTTTCTATTCTGATTTCTTTAAAAGGGTGTCAAGACAATATAAAATTATTTTTTCTCTCCATAAGTTCTCTTGCTCCAATCAAGAATGCTTCTTTCATAACAAGACGATCCTGCGCGATCTTGTATTCTTACCAAATTATTTGCCCAGGTTTTTATCATTTGTCTTCTAATACTATGATCAAGAGATTATTCTTTGAACCAATGGGGGCTAATATCAGATTTCAATACCAGCATTTTAAAAAAATCCAAAAAGAGACAACAAGGAAAGTATTCTTTTTCAGTCTCAAGTGGATAAATAAGCTACTTTTCATTAGTCTGTTCTCTGAATGTTACTAAAATTTAACTTTTATACCACCATGAACACAAAATTCAAAAAGATGCTTTAATCCTAAAACACATATTTGTATCTTTTAAACAACTGCATCATAAACATAATAAAACCAATTTTCACTAAATCTCAAATTTGCATTCAAATATTTTATGTTCCCAATCAACAATATTTACTTCAGTTTTTTTTTTTAATTTGTAACTTTAAGGTGGTGAAGATCATTTCTTCTAAACCACATAGTGTGTGTGTGCGTGCGTGTGTGTGTGTGTGTTTCCAGTAGCAATTTCTACCTTTTGGGGGAAGTGGAGGGGACTGACCAGAGAAATTGCTGATTTTAAAACAGTAGCATCTATCAATATTTGCTCACAAATAAATAAATGTCCTAAAATGCAAATAATGCAGAGCCATAAGGCGCTAGAGCCTATACCAGTGAGCGAACTTTTACAGGAAATTCATGTACGACAAGGGATCACGTAGTAAAGCTGTGTTCCAGTGCTATACATTTTTAGCCACTCAAGCTCAAAGCCTCAGTTACTTCTCATTCTTTCTTCCTCTACCTTGTGGCCCAGTTCGCAATAATGCCTAATCCTGTTGATTGTTCTGCAATAATGTCCCTTCCAACCTCTTCTCTCCATACCTTTTGTCCCTTACCAGTGTCAGAAATTGTTTCCTTAGCCTTAAGCCGCAATAATATAATTCTAATTATACTCCCACACCCCATTTCTTCCTTTCCATATAGCACTGCCAGATTAATAGCAAGAAGATGTAGCTCAGATTGATCATGTCACTTCCTTGGATAAACAACAACAAAGAATCACAGACTATTACTGTTGGAGGGGCCCAGGGTAGGAAGGGAAGGTAATGGGAGCTGGAGCCTGGAAACAGGAACCCGAAGATAGTACACAGGACCCATGAGGTGAAGGTCTGGCAGGATTTAACCTAATAGTTCATGCAGCCCGTACAAATTCATTCTTTTGCTTAAAAGTTGATAATAAACATGCATAATTAGGCAGTTATGTAATTTACATTGTTTAGTTAGTGGATTCTTTTCTCTTTAGATTAATAGGCGCTCCGAGGCAGGTCAAATCAAAAAGGTTTGGCTGAGACTCTTTTTTCCTCTGGCTTTGTCTGTTAGGTCTAATAGTGTCTGGAAAAGAATGCAATAATTTTTTTCCAGAGACGTTACTAACACTATACTCAAAAGCTGGAAGAATCTGTAAGTACTCAGGGGTGACATTCACTCAAGAGACTATGGAAATGGGGTGAGACATAAATGCTTGATTAAAGCTAGCAGAAGCATTATCAGGTACAAGGAACTGGATTGGATTGGGTCACACAGTTACCCAGTTTTCCCCAATGCACATCTTTTTGTTCTCTTCCACACTAACATGAAAACCACGGCTTTATTAGCTGATAACTTACACCACAGTCAAAGCCCAACTTTTAAGTGCTGCTTTAAAAAGAAAACTGTTTGAATCCCTACAAATTTTTCAAAAGGAGACACACCAGAGTTTGATTTAGATAGTCTAGAGCAACGTCCTGTGTCCTTAGGATCACCCTGCTACACAAAATGATGCTAATCTCACAAAAAATGAAAATATCATTATATTTTCCTATTTGTAAATATAATTTCGTTTCATTTTTTTCAAGAAATTAAAATATCATGTAATCCCTCTCAACCCCAGAAATAAGCTCCGTTATTTGTTTCTTTCTAATATTTTTCTGAGTTTATATAACAATCTGGGATCATATACTGCACAGTGTACTACCATGTCCTTCGTTTATTTAATAATATGTCATGAATACATTTCCATGTGAAAATCAGTATCATCTACTCCCTTTTCTTAACAAGTGCACTCACAAATACACCAAACGTTTTTTTCAATTCTCCACTATTATTAAAAAAAACTGTAATGAACATCCTTATAAATGTATCTTTATTCACTTACCTGAATCCTTCCTGAGAATAAATTCTTAGAAATCATGCTGCTGGGTTAAAGGGTAGCCTAATTTAAAATGTAGATTCCTATTCTAAAACTGTAGTCCAAAAAGGCTATATACTTTCGTCAGTAGAGTAAGCACTGCCTGTTTGTCTATCTCTTACGAGTACACAGACTTGATACCCTTAAAATTTATCAGTTTCATGAGCAAAAAAATTTCATTATTGTTCTAACTTATAATTCCGATTAATGAAACTGAGCATCTCTTCATATTTATTGTCCATTAATGATTTTAATATGGTTAATGATTCATACAAGAGTATAAGTGCATGTGCGAATGTACATATGAATGTATAAGTATGTATACATACATGTACATAGAATCTCTAATAAACAGGCTAGTTTTGGTATCTCTGAATCCCTAAAGGCCTCTCTCTAATTGCATCCCTCTCCTTCTGCCCAAAAGGTAGTTACTATTCTGAATTTTTTCTTTCTAACTTTACCACTTATATAATTATCCATATGTAATGTTTTATTAGTTTTTATGTATTCTGTGACTTGTATTTTTTCCCAAGTCTTATGAAATTCTCCATGTTGATACATATACCTGCAGTTCATTCATTTTTTAAAAACCATAGTATGGTATTCCACTGTAGGTGTGTCTCCTAATTTATTTATCCTATCACAGGATATTTGGACTGATTCCATTTTCTGTTGTTGTTAGTATTATTGTTGTTGTTGAGGCACAGTCTCACTCTGTTGCCTAGATTGGAGTGCAGTGGTGCAATCATGGCTCACTGCAGCCTCTGCCTCCTAGGCTCAAGAGACCCTTCCACCTCAGCCTCCCAAGCAGCTGGGACCACAGGTGTGCACCACCACATCTGGCTAATTTTTGTATTTTTGGTAGAGATGGGTTTTGCCATGTTGCCCAGGCTGGTCTTGAACTCCTGGGCTCAAGCAATCCACCAGCCTCAGCCTCCCCAAGTGTTGGGATTACAGGAGTGAGCCGCCGTGCTCAGCCCATTTTCTGTTATTATTAACAAGGCTGCTACAAATATTCTTATGCAAGTCCTTCTGTATGTCTGTAAGAGTGTCTTTAAAGCTGCACTGTCCCACATGCTACCTACCCACTAGCCACATATGGCTACTGAGCACTTGAAATATGGCCACCTCAAACTGAGATTGCTGCAAGCGTAAAATATAAACACCACATTTCAAAGACTTAAAATTGATTTCAACTCTGTTTACTTTTTTGTAGGTGGCTGCTAGCAATCTTTTAATTACATATGTTTTCCCTGTTCTATTTCTATTGGACAGTGCTGCTCTAGAGTATGTATCTAGGAGGAGAACCGGTGGGTCATAAAGTATACACATCTTCAAATTTGCTAGAAAATCAAAAATTGTTTTCCAAAGTTGTTGAACAATTTTATGTTCCATTCAGCAGTGTATAAGGTTTCTTGCTGCTTTATCCTTGCCAATAATTGTTGTTGGATATTTTACTTTTTGCCAATCTGTCAGAAGTAAAATGATATCTCACTGTGGTTTTAAATCTCATTTTCCTCATTACTAATAAAACTAATCATCTTTCACATATTTACTGTCCACTGATGTTTCTTTCTCTGTAACATATACTAGTATTTTTACTTCTTCTGTGAGTTGCCTTAATATTAGTGCCCCCACCCCCTATTGCATACTTTTCCCTTGGGAGGGTCATACTTTTCTTAGAGATTCATAAGAACTCTTTATATGTAAGACTAATAACCCTTTGTCACACGTGTTAAAAATATATTTCTTGAATTTTTTATTGCTGTTTTTGCAATTTTGTTTTTACTGCCTTTGCCTTAAATAAGGTTTCTCTTCTTTCTTTTATCCTCTTATGTTATTAGGTCCTTTCCTGTATGGTTTCTGGTCTTCTTACCATACTAAGGAAGGTCTTCCACACTCCAAGATAAAAAGAACAAAAAAACTGTTTTCTTTTAGTATTTTTATAATGTTATATATTAAATCTCTAATCCATTTTAAATTTTTTTTTAGTATGATGTAAAACAGAGATAACAGCAGACAAAAATTACAGTGACTATCCAGCTCATAACAGGTCTCCCAGTGGCTATCTATGGCTGTGCTATTTGCCTCCTTTCCTGGGGAGGCTTTCTTTTCACATTCATCCTTCCCCAAATCCACACACTGAGACACATGCACCTGCAGAAACCAACATGTCATATGTGTAAGAAGTCTTACATGACCCAGTTTCCTGGGATGTAGTGATTGGTCTGAGCCCTACAAGGGGATCGTGGGCATGTGACCCTGGCCACACAAATCAAAGTACTTCCTCAAGTATTTTCAACATGCCAGAGAACACTTTTCTTCAAAAGGTGACAAAACCTGGAAGCTGCTAACGGCTACATTCTCTGCCACACAGAGTTAGCCTACCGTAGGTAAAAATGAAGTGGAGAACATATGATATAAATGAAAGAGTAACTAGTCTATGAGGACTGAAGAGGTTTGCTGCTTCTTGCATTCCTGAGGGAATACTGTTCACCTATTCCCTCCTTTCTGTGATACCTTAACATCCTCCCAATATGTTGGCTCTCTTTTTGGCTTCACCTAGTTTGAGCTGAATGTGTAATTTGCAATCAAAACAGTCCTGACTAGGAGCCTCACTTCATATTTTTTCCTGAAGTGGACAGCCAATTGTTCTTATACCATTTCCTAAAAAAAATCCATCTTTCTCTACTGATCTGAACTATTATCTCTATTATATTAAATTCCAATTTATATGAATTTTTATTTTTAAGTTGTTTTGCTCTGCTAATCTGTTTGTTCTTGCCAGCATCATACCGTTCACTGACTAAACCTTCTAGTACGTTTTGATTCTGTTGGTTACTTCATTCACTTAATGTACGTATTGAGTACACTATGTTGTGTTAGCCAGAGAATATTCCCTTGAATAAGCAGCTGGAGTCCTGACTCTCACTGAGTTTAAAACCTAGAAGCAAAGAGAGACAAATCATTATGATAAAATACAATGAGTGTTAGGATAAAGGGAATAAGGTACACTAGGGTAAACATCCAACAGGTGGAGCTAACCTAATCTATAGGTCAGAGAAGGCTTCTAGGAAGAAGTAGTTTTACACTGAGACTTAAGGATGTGTATGAGCTCATCACCAAGGTGGGGAGGAGAACAGTGTCTCAGAAGGGAGACCAGTAAGTTCAAAGACACAGAAAGACTAGGGTCCATTTAGTTGTGAGAGAAGTTCAAAAATGTCTAGAGTTTGAAGAAAGAGAGAGAGAAAAGAGCGGTTGGAGAAAGTAGGTATGTATCATACAAATTTGCGAGCCATGTTAAGATTTTGGACTTGGTCCTAAGAGCAAAGAGAAGACACAGAGAGGTTTTAAGCAACCATTTAAACTTGCATTTTTGAAGATTCACTCTAGCTACAGTAAAGAGAAGGGAAGAAGGCTGGAAGCAAGGAGATTCAAAAAGAAACTCTTTAAATAAGGCAGGCAAGAGATAATAATGGCATGGGCTAAAGTAGTACTTATGGAAAGAAGATAGATTTAAAAAGATATCTACGAAGAAGACTGGCAGAACATGATGACTGAATTTCGGAGATGACTGAAAGGGAAGAATCAAGGAAGGCTTTCAGAGTCAACAATGATGTTTAAGATTCTGGCTTTTTTATTGTAGTAGACTGTGGTAAAATTTATAGTCATAAGGAACATAACTGGAAACACTGGAGAGAAAATAATGAGTACAGTTCAGGACATCCTGAGTCTAAGATGCCAGTACGACACTGAAGTGAAGTTGTTCAGCAGGCAGCTGGGCTAGAAATGTAACATTCCCCTTAATGCTTTTTCAAAGTCTCCTTGGCTACATCTGGGTGAACTTTAGACTCAATCTGTCAAATTCCCCAAAATATTCACTGGAATTTTGAAGAGAATTACAGTAAATTTATAGATTTCAGGATAATATACTTCCTTAAAATGTTCAATCTCCCCACCTAGAAAGAAGGTATGAATGATCTTCATTTATTTAAACTCTTTTATGTCCCTAAGTAAACGTAAAGGTACAGGTATAAATTTCTTGTGAAGTTTATTTCTAGCTTTTAAAAGGTTTCTTGCTTTTCTGACTAGACCATTTTTTCCACTTTTATTTCCTCACAGAGTACTGCTGACATAAAGGAAAGTTATTGGTTTTGATTTTACCATGTATATGGACACCTTACTATTATTATTTGTAATAAGAAAATTATTATTTTCCTGGTTTCTCTAGGTAGACAATCAGGTCATCTGCAAATAATGATGATCTACATCTGTTGTTCCAATAGCATTTTTTATGTTTAAAAAATTTTTTTTTTGTAGAGATGAGGGTCTTGTTATGTTGTCCAGGCTGGTCTTGAACTCCTGGCCTCAGGCAATCCTCTCACCTCAGCTTCCCAAAGTGTTGGGATTATAGGCAAAAGCCACTGCACCTGGCCAGTATTTTTCATTTTCTTGCCCTATGTTACTGCACTAGCTAGAATATCCAGAATAATAATCTTTTTTCCCTTGGTCAGTATAGCTAATAGTTTATTTTGTTGATCTTCTCAAAGACTCATTTTTTTGGTTTTATTTTAGTGATTCTTTAATTCTGACTAATTCGGTGCACATCCCTGCCAAAAAACTTTCAGAAAGGCTATGTTTGTAGTGTATTTTGTGAGTCCAAACGTATCTTTCTTTGCCTTTCCTAAGTATAAAATTCTAGTGTTACAATCCTGTACCCTCAGAGTTCTATGAAATTCCATTATCTTCTAGCATTCAGACCTGTTGATAAAAAATGGAGTGCTCGGCCTGGCGCGGTGGCTCATGCCTGTGATCCCAGCACTTTGCGAGGCCAAGGCAGGCAGATCACCTGAGGTCGGGAGTTCGAGACCAGCCTGGTCAACATGGAGAAACCCCGTGTCTACTAAAAATACAAAATTAGCTGGGCGTGATGGCGCATGCCTGTAATCCCAGCTACTTGGGGGGCTGAGGCAGGACAATCGCTTGAATCCGGGAGCAGCCTCTGTTGTGGTGAGCCGAGATCGTGCCAGTGCACTCCAGCCTAGGCAACAAGAGCGAAACTCCGTCTCAAAAAAAAGAGTGCTTATCTGATTCTTATCCTTTTATAAGTAACTTTTTTGGTGGTTGCTGTTTATTATTGAGAAGTTTGTGGGATTTTTCTCTTTACTTGAGAACTTGAACAATACTTAAAAATTTTAGCAACAGGATGAATCTTTTTTTTCCTCCAAACTCTCTTGCTTGATGCTTAGTAAGAGCTTTATCTCTTACTAAGATCTGAGGGCTTTTTCAGCTCAGAAATTTTTTCTTCTGAAATTCCTTTTAGGATCACTTTTCTTTTGAAGCTCCTATTATAAAATTTTAAATATCTTAAATCTAGTCTCCATGTTTATTTTCTCTACCAAATTTCCATCTCTTTGACACTTGCTTTATTATAGAATTTCTTAAGTTTCTTCTAATTTACTAATTCACCTTCTTGCAGAGCCCATTTTGTTATCCACCTCCCTCTATTGAGTTTACTTGTATACTCCTATTTCTCTCTCTCTTTTTTTTTTTTTAATGGAGTTTTGCTTTTTTTTTTTTTTGTCACTCAGGCTGGAGTGCAGTGGCACAATCTCAGCTCACTGCAACCTCTGCCTCCCAGTTTCAAGTGATTCTCCTGCCTCAGCCTCCCGAGTAGCTGAGATTATAGGCATGCGCCACCACACCCGGCTAATTTTTGTATTTTTAGTAGATACGGGGTTTCACCATGTTGGCCAGGCTGGTTTTGAACTCCTGACCTCAAGTGATCCGCCCTCCTCGGCCTCCCAAAGTGCTGGAATTACAGGCATGTGCCACTGCGCCCAGCCCATTTCATTCTTTCAATAACTATTTATTGAGCACCTCCATGTGCTACATACTATTCTAGGTTCTTGAAGGAGGTAAAGGAGTCAGTTGTGTGATTATCTTTATTAGTTTACTGTTGTTATGATATAATACCTGAAACTAGGTAATTTATAAAGAAAAGGAATTTATTTCTTACAGGCACGGAGGCTGAGAAGTCCAAGGTGGAAGGGCCATATCTGGTGAGAGCCTTTTTGCTCATGAGGACTCTGCAAAGTCCCAAGGCAGCACAGGGTATCACATGGCGAGGTGGCTAAGCATGCTAGCATATTGGCTCAGGTCTCTCTTCCTTTCCTTATAAAGCCACTAGTTCCACTCCCATGATAACCCACGAATCCGTGGATTGATTAATCCATTCCTGAGGAGACAGCCCTTATGATCCAATCACCTCTTAAAGGCCGCATCTTTCAATGCTGGGGATTAAGTTTCCAACGCATGAAACTTGGGGGACACATTCAAACCACAGCACTATCAAAGAGCTTTCTAAGCAGAGAAAATAGTGTTATAAAGACCTAAGGTGGGAGCAAGTTTGACATGAACAGAGAACAGCAAGGAGCCCAAAATTACTGGTGCAGAGTGAGTGGGCTGAATAAAAGTAGGGAAGAAGGATGGGTTGTGGGTCTGACAGACAACTCTGAAAACTTGACTTTTATTCTGAAGGTAATGAAAATAGCCTATTTTTGTTTTACAGATGAAATAATATGCTCTCAAATCTTACTGAGAATACTAATGAAACGTTTAAAAAGTTATCTCCTGTTTTCGTGCATTCGCTGTTTTAGTATAGGTAGGGTGGAGAATTTGTTTCGATTACTCAGCTTCATTCCCCACTTTCAATCTGCTGATTCGCTTCATAGAACTGGTAACTTTTTCTTGTCTGCTTATAGTTACAAATAAAGGTTTAGCTAAATCAATATATGCGTGGCTGTAAAAAGTCCAAAAGTCTTTGTCCCAGGCATAGTGGATATATGGGGAAGCCTGAGAATAGTCAGGTAAGTACAGGGCCCACCTTGAAGGAAGTAGCTCACCATGGTCTTTATAATAATATTAATTCTCAGGAAGCTTGCAGGTGTCAGCACGGAGAATTCTATCTTAACCTAGAGTTCTATACCCTAACAGTCATATTCCTCCTATGAATCAATAATAACTTAAAAAGCCGGAGAGAAATAGGCTCAATTTTAGATCTACAAAGTCTGAATTAAGTTTGATATTGCACTCCACCCTTCTCAGTAGTAAAGACAAAAGGTCAATATTATAAAGAGCAAACTAAAATTACAGATCACTATCAGGATCTCAGTCAAAACTGCACAATCTGCAGCTTTCTAGAGTCCTTGACTAAAGTCAGAGGAAATAATTTTAAAATTTCCCTAAGATTAAAAATATCTGCATGAATGAAAAATACTGAGTACTTATCAATCTGTTTAGCTTTCTGCATCTTCCCAAGACTTCCAAGTAATACATCTATTTTTAAAAACCCTCAAATGAGTTTATTCTTATTTGATACAAACAGCATTTTTTGGGAAAAAGAGATTAGGCCTTTTATAAGCCTAAAGCACATGTAACTGAAAATGTTCCAGTAGAAGAATGCAACCTTCCAAGTCTTTCTGTGCTGGCTTCTGAGTATGAACTATGCCAGATATAACAGGGTTACTAGATGTGGTTTCTTCTGAACAACCTCTGGCAGTAATCCCAAGTGACTTTTCACTCTACTATTATACTTTAGTGGGTAGAACATAATACAAGTCACACAGGAAACAGAGTTTCATTAAACATAATGGTCCCACCTCAGTGGAAAATAGAGGAAGGATGGAGGCAGGGTGGGGAGGTGCTGGCAGAAATACCTGCACTACAGTGATGACACTACTGGTAGTTATAAACAAAGAAAAATACTATTTGGCACAGACAATAAAAGTTTTTTTAGCATTATTTAATTCCAAAATAACTTAGCAATCTAATTATAAGTAGAAGAGAAAATGACTGAATAGTGATATTTAAAAAGTGGGGAAGGGTGACAGCTTGGGGCTCTGTAGCCCTTGTACAATGTAAAATGACTCTGAGAGTAAAATAGTGGATTACTCATTATTGCGGTACATTAGAAAATTAGGGTTTAGCAACTAATACAATCTAGTGCACTAAAAATAACAGTATGTGCTGAAGGACTGTATTAAAAGGTCCTTCTGGTAACAAACCCTTGGTCACAATTCCATCCTGAAGCATCTTACATGAAATTGCATACTATGTTGGAGAGCAGAGGATTCTGTATATGTTCATATTTAAATACCACTGCAATTTTTTCTTATAACACTGATTCTTTCTCATGAATTGATTATTTAAATAGCAAAAGCCCAAGAATAGCTCCCCCTTTCCTCTTTGGTTAAATATAAATCTATTTCACCCTTAGAACTACACTGACAGGAAGACTACACACACACACACACACACACACACACACACACACACACACGCGCGCGCACAATTAAGGTTCTTGATCTAGCCAGAGTAAGAGTTTCCCAGGTTGGCCCCATCCTTTGTCAATGCACTAGATTTGAACATGCCTCTACAGTAAATAGGTCGCCCTCACTGACTTTTCATGGTGAATATAATAAGGCAAGCACTAGATGCATGGACTTCTTTCTCTTTTTTTAAACATGTATAAAAATCCACCTTCTTATTCTCTCTTTCCCCATAGCCCACCACCACAGTTTCAAATACAGAAGCAGAAATAGTCACTTTTTTTGTAACTGAATTTTCTCAATACACACAAATGCTTTTTAGAATATATAGTAATATGTCGCTAGAAAAGATAAAAAGTAAGGAGGGTGGAAAAGATAAGTCATTCACAAATGAGATCTTATAAACATTTAGGATGTTCAAGGAAATTATGACGTCAACCATGATTTGGGCATTGTGCGTACTTCTTTCGAGCAATAACATTTTTTGTTGCACACTACTAAAGACAATGAAAACTGATTATTTTTTAGTCATCTGAGTCAAATGTATATTGGGAAACCAAGGGGTAATCTGAAAGTCAGAAGTCTCTTCATCTTGGTTTCAATTAGAGCCAGGCCAAAATAACCTGCTTCTTTCTGGGGTAGTGTGATTTATTAAGTGATGTATGTATGTCAGGATTCCAAAGGTACAGGTCCTACCCAATTTGTTGCTTTATAAGCATACTCCATACATGAAGACCCAGATTTAAAATAAAGAAAACATTTATTTTTAAGGCTTTTTATTTTGTAAAATTTCAAACATACATAAAAGTTCATAGTATAGTGATCCCTTTGATAAATCAAATACCTATACACCCTTCCACGCTCCCTAAACCATCACACATCTTTCTTCTCCCATGAAACATCTGAAAGTGCGCCAGATGACATTAGTACATTTAACCCTTAAATACACCAGTAGCCATTTCTATTACAAAAGGATCCTGTGTCTTATAGTAAAGACAGAGCCCAGAATTCCTCAAAATTTTACCCTATGAGATTCTGGGGACAGGATTCATCTCTTCTATTTTTAAAATCCTGTATGCCTGTTTAAGTGTTAAAAATGGCAATTTTCCTACTAAATATGATTTGAGATTCACAAAACATTTTCTGGAACACAACCATTGTCTATAGGAAGTTGAATAAATAATTCCCCAGAAGCACCAGTTCAATATTATCCTGGTTATTTTTTAGGGTGCCAGGCAACTTAATATAATAAATATTTTTTATAAAAAGCAAGCACATCTTGGGGCCTGTGGGAAAGCCACATGACAAAACATATTTGTCTCAATAAGGCATATTCCATATTTTTACGAATACTTGAACCAAACTTTAAGATTGCTGGACAGGTATTTTGCCATTTTAAACTGGGAGCTAGAATTTGACGGTAAACCAGAAAATCCTAGAAGCAGCCATATTAGTATGTGTGATACTGCAACTCTGGAAAGTTCATCACCACTTGAGCTGGTCTACACTGAGGTACAGGACAGGCCAGGGACACGTTATGAGACTGGACTAAAATCACTGAATGGTTTTCATAAGTCCTAGAAAACTAAAGAAAGAGATTGGTGAAATGTATAGCACGTCTCCCAAACAAGCAACCTGAACTCTCTCAATCTCATCTATGTCTTATGACTAGGACATGGTGCTAGGATCTGAATGTTTGTGTCCACTCAAAATACGTATGTTGAAATCTAATCCCCAGTGCAACCGTATTAAGAGGTGAGGTCTTTAAGAGGCCATTAGGTCACGAGGGCCCTCCTTTATGAATGAGATTAGTGTCCTTATAAAAGAGGCCTATGAAAGCTTGTTTTTCCCCTTCTGCCATAGATAGCACCTTCTTGCTATGTCCTCACGGCAAGGAGGTGCTATCTATGAAGCAGACAGCAGGCCCTCACAAAATCTGCTGATGCCTTGAACGTGGACATCCTAGCATCCAGAGTTGTAAGCAATAAATTTCTGTTATTTATAAATGATCCAGTCTATTTTGTTATAGCAGCCTGAATGAACTAATACATGTGGTAATCAGGATCTCCAGATCTCTCTCCATCTAGAATTCCTATTATTACTCTAACTCTCCTGCCTTTCTCATCCTACTGTCCTTCCCCTCCTTTCCATAAAAGATACCTGAAATTTTAATTTTGTGAGGATAAAAAGATGGCATTCATGTTTAAATGCCATTTGGGTCCTTCAGAGGTAAGAAATTCAATCAATGTAAAGTATACTTTAAATAATAATTAAGCAGAAATAAATGATGTGGGAATAAGACTGACAACCTATCAATGATGCTATTCTATCCAGGGACTTCTTTCAAAAGTTATCATGTCCAAATAGAAAAATAAAACAGATTTATGCAATTGTGGAATTTGTTCAGAAACACCATGCATCTGAAGACACAGGTTACTTCTGTTTACTCGCATCATCACCTTTATCAATACAAGGTTTTCCTCAAATTAATCCTTTCTGGTTAACATACTACATTCTATATCTAGAAAAGCAAACAGAATGGCAAGTAAAGCCCATATCACAGTCTATTAGTTATTAATATCTGCAATGCCTCTCCTTCCACTGGCCTAGTGAAGCTTTGGCCCCTGAAGTGATAAAGACGAGCTCTGCCAAACTGTTCTCCATCTCTAAGGCAGTATTAACACATTACGAAGTGCCAAAAGGGCCATTAAAAAAAAAACTGACCCACTTTTAGAAGTCAGCAGCTTTTTCCTTCTGGTGAAGTATGAATATTTAAATCAGGCAGACAAGTCAAGAAGCAAACATTCCATCCTGAATGCGATGTCTGCATCTCCCACTCAGAGATGAGAGGACCCGCTGTCATATACTCACATTGAAATGAATGCTCACTTTGGACTCCAGAAGGGCAGTTTTCTAATCATTTCACTGTTTTTCAGATTTGAAGTTCCACATTTGGATGTGAGTGCAGAAAACAGTAAAAGATGGATCGCAGCAACTGCTTTAAATTATATACTTAATGATTTATATCAAGCATAGTAGAATTTAATTTGTAAGTAAATCAAGCAAACTGAGGAAAGGTTAAGATTGTGGTTAATAGCTGTAAATTTGTTTTTACCTTCATAGAGTAACAATGCATTAGAGGAGTACTACATTTGAGAAGATGGTAAACTCATCATAATAAAATTGACTAGAATCTAGTTTCAACCTAAGCAGTACTGTTTAAATGAGATAAATAATAGCAACTATTAACACAAGATACAGGAAAACAAACTGGAAAATAAATCGAACTACTATTAAAAAGCTGTCCTATAGTACAGCTAGAGGTAACTTTTGGCTTTACTGAGAATACATTATTAAACCAAATGTACCTTAAATGAGCAGGAAAAAAAAAGAAAATTCATGCAAGGTAAAAGAAGTAATTAGAAATTTGAGGGTCAGCTGACCTACTCAAATCTATAATGAAAGCTTACAACAGAAATTCCCAATCTTTACACTTCCAGTGACCCCGGTACTACTTTTTCCCCTCCCCTTTCCACCCCCATTTGGATATCATATCCTATTTTCCAAACAAGCAGCATTTCAAGTAACAACCTGTGTAACCTTCACACAGGAATATGGAGGACTTCTCTTACTCTTTCAGGCAACCCAGATTAGGAAGCAATGTTATAAATCCATTTTGCTTCTGCAACGGTTATCCAAACTCTTTTAAACGTTAAACCTGTGCTTTCACTCATAAACATTCTCATTTCTAAGCAAACAGGCCACAATTTCACAATTAGGAAAGAAAATTCCTTTAAAGGAAAAAAAATCTGCTTTCTTAACTATATACCTGACTTCCTTCTACAAGATAAAGAACTGATTCAATTCTCTGATTATATTGCCTTAGCAAAACATACACACCCAAAAAGCAGACAGGCCAATGAAACCTTATTTCCTCCAATATAAACTCATTTTACCCTTCAAATGCTAAAGTATTCCATTCAAAAGACAGGAACTGGTCAAAGCTTTCAAAGCAAGTCTAGTTCTAGGCAAAGATAGTACGGTCATTTAAGGCCTTCTAGTACCAGGTCCCGTCATAACAACTTACTCCTATTTTTGATTGTGGCCCAACACTTTTTATGAAAAGTGTTAAACATATAGCAAACTTCTTATCTTTATTTTGTGTTCATTCCTATATCCCTGCCTTAGCCTGTGTGATTCCCCTGACTTAGAATGCCTCCATTCTTTCTGTTTCTGGAGTAAAGTCCCAACTGGGTTCCCAAGCTGTTCTTGCTTTCTCTCTTCTCATTATCTATACCACATGCTAACTCTTCACTATGTACTGCCCTGGTCTACCATGTGTGTTTATGTCTTTTTCCCTATGAAAGATCATAAGCATTAGCACACATTATTATACCAGGTATTAAAACAAAGGAGAGGCTGAAAATATACTTCCTGGCTGATTAATTTCATATAAAAATACACAGTCAAAACTTGCTGAGGGGAGTTGGGAAAGGTAGAGAAAGAACAGAGAGGTTGTCTGATTCAGTGGCTGATATGTTTTTAGGACACTACTATTACTCCAGTCTAATTACTTACTACATTTTACCCAAGTAAGCAAGCCAGGAATTGGAAAAAATTAATTTGGAGCTTCTAAAATTAGCATTTTATGTCCTAGTAAACAGACTCACAAGGGCGCAAAGCACTACAACGTATTCAAAAAAAGAATGGTTAGAAATCAAGATTCTCTCTCCGAGTACTTAGTTAAATGAAAAAGAGAAGGGGCCTAACTTCAAAGGAAATCACTATCTGTTCTCTAAAACACGTAGGTTACTAGAATTTTTGGAAGCCCTACTCTTGCCTTCTGTGAGTTTCTTAATCTCTTTCTGCTCCAAGACCCCTTTATGAGACCATGACAGCCAGGTGTCTTAGTAAGACTCTGCTCATGGTTTACCTTGAGATGTGGTCACCAGAAAAATGAGGACAAACTCCTCACTGGGTTGGACTCAATAGCCCAAGAGTTCACAATTGGCTCTGTTTTCTTGCTTACAGAGATAAAGTACCGTATTAAAACTCAATACATTTTGGGAAGAAAAGATAAAAACACAAAAACAGTCTGTCTTATCTTCAGAAATGCAATTCTCAGCTTTGTGAGCTCTGGCATTCAGCTAGCCAGACTACCAAGCTTATTTGAAAGCTGAAGGCTTTGCCCTGACTCCATCTTTTGCTATTTTCAGGGTTTGTTTTCATGAGCGTCCCTGAGCTTATGCACATGTGCTTCACTCAATTCACACACATCAGTGAACAGCAGCAGCAGAAATCCAGGTCCACAGCAGGAGGTTTAATTAACTGTACACAGGACAGTGCCAATAGCACTGGGGCTGTCCTCCTATGGGGCAGCACACCAACAAGGCTAATATGCAAGGGAAACCCACTTCTGGAGGCAAAAAAAGTATTTCTCCATCAAGCAAAATGAGAGATCAATATGGCAAAAGAGAAACCAAAAACCAAAACAAACCAAACGCAAACCAAAAAACCTTGCCATGACAGCCCCAACAAGAAACCAGAGCTTCTCTTCACACAGGGCAAGAGAAAAGCTAGGATTTAATGTTTTCCATTGTTTGGGTCAGGCTTCACTCTGCTTTTCTAATGGTTATTAGAAGCCATTCTAAGGCAATCTCACAGAGGCCTTTCTAATCATTTTGTGCATATATTTCTCTCATATATCTTCTCTGTCAAAAGGGTTGGTAATGGTATTACGCCACAAGACAAAAATAATATTAAATGATGATGGCAGCGGTGAAGATCTAGGTGGTAATGCAGACGGCAAAGGAGCTTTCCACATGTAAACACACTATAAAACCCAACAACACAGAAGGAAGCCTGCCTTCACTTTGTGAAGAGTGTCTGGACAAACGAGGGTAGTTTCCAAACACTGATCAAGGATTTCTCCCATCCACACAGCAAGACACCAGTTGGCACTGCTCCCCATGATGAAAGTTCGAGTCAAAAGTGTATATTCAGAAGTTTGAGCTGTTTGCTAGTCTAGATTGAGGATGACATGGGCAGGTCAAAATAAACAGCTTTACTTCTGATAAAGTTTAAGCTAATTTAAAGTGATTCAGGAAGGCTATTCAAACATTTCTCTCATGTTTAACAAGTAACAAATTTTTAGAAAATAAATGTAGCTGACCATATAAATATCACTAGGGACAAATTAATGAGCAATTGGTACAGTATAGACCCAGCCTGAGATAAAGGCTTCAGGCAGGTTACTTTGCTCTAGCTCTTTTGATACCAGTTCCCTATGTAACGCATAGGGATGTAGGGAGGATTAATTTGATAATGTCTGTAAAGTGCTTTGAACTCCTTAGTGAAAAGTGACATAAGTGGTTACTCTTATACACTGCTGGAGTTGAAAACATGAAAGAAAGGGAAAAACAATACTCCTTGATGGTTTATTATGAAGCATTTTTATAGGCTGGTAAGGTATTTTATAATTTTTTTTTATTAGTTAGTCCTTATTATATGCCCAAGAGATAGGAAATATTCCTGGCTTGTTCTTCTGGGTAAAGAAACCAAGACAAAAAGGTAAATGACTTTTAGTTAGGAAGAATTCTTATCTCCATTTTTCAGGTAAGGAAGGTAAGACAGAGAAGGTGAATGACTTTTCTAGTCACATTCAAGAACTGAAAGGGTTAAAGCATAATTCAGAGTCTGGAAGATATTATTATTTCTTTGCAATGTTCTGACATTGTTCTGACAAGAAGGCAGTGAGTACAACCAGAAAGCCTGAGATTAAATACTTGCTCTACCATTTCTTGGTTGTGTAAGCTTAAGAGAAGTCACTTTTTCTTTGTGTCAATTTCATCTGCATGGTGAGGTCCAGTGGGGATCAAATTACATAAAGCATGTGAAAACTCTGGGTAAACAATGGCACACTATGCAAATAAGTTATTACCATTATTAGGCTGGTATTCTTATTGAAAATATGGGTTCTCCTAGCCAGTACAACTTTGAATTAAAGACAATTCAGTGCCCTGAGACCAAATGAAATATGTAATACTTTTTTTAAACAGATTTATTGAGATACAATTCATATATCACACAATTCATCTATCTGAAGTGTAGAATTCAATGGCTTTTAGCATATTCGCAGTTGCACAACCCCAGAATTAATTCCAGAACATTGCCATTGCCCCAAAAAGGAACTCTGTGACATTAGTAGTCACTCCCCATTCCCCAACCACCCACACATATCCACAATTCCCCCAGGCCTGGGCAACCGTTAATTGACTGTCTCCAGGGAGGTGCATATTCTAAACATTTTTTATAAACAGAATCATACAGTATGAGGCCTTTTGTCATTGGCTTCTTTTACTTAGCATGTTTTCAAGATTCACCCATGTTGTAGCACGTATCATTCTACACGTAGTACTTCATTCCTTTTTATTGTTAAATAATATTCCACCAAATGGATATACCACACTTTATTTAACTATCCATCAGTTTATGGGTTGTTTCCACTTTTTAGGTGCCATGAATAATGCTATGAACATCCATGTAGAAATTTTTGTTTGAGGGCTGGGAGTGGTGGCTCACACCTGTAATGGGTCCCAGCAATTTGGGAGGCTGAGGCAGGCGGGTCACCTGAGGTCAGGAGTTTGAGACCAGCCTGGCCAACATGGTGAAACCCCATCTCTACTAAAAATACAAAAATTAGCCAGGCATGGTGGTGTACACCTGTAATCCCAGCTACTCAGGAGGCTGAGGCAGGAGAATTGCTTGAACCCAGGAGGCAGAGGCTGCAGGGAGTCAAGATGGCGCCGTTGCACTCCAGCTTGGGCGACAGAGCAAGACTCCATCTCAAAAAAAAAAAATCTTTTTTTGTTTGAACGTATGCTTTCATTTCTTTAGGATCTATACCTGGAAATATATATACCTAGGAATAACTGCTCAGTCACATGGTAAGTCTATGTTTAATATTTTGAGAAACTATCAGACTGTTTTTCAAGTGGCTGTACCATTTTACATTCCCACCAGCAATGTCTGAGGAATAAATAATTGAAGGTAGACCAAAAAAGGGAGACTATTAACTAGCTGTCTGTTAGGGAATAGCTAAACTAGCTCTGCAGAATGACAGCTTGTGTTACCGACAACAGGGATGACAATGCTTCACACCAAGTTTTAGAAAGGAGAGATTATTGTTGTTGGGGCATTTTCCTCCTTTTCTCCCCACTTGCCTAGGCCTGGTCCAGGCCAAGACAATATAAACAGCTTTTTACACACAAACTAATGTTGTTCCCATCTCTAAGGGAAAGTAATACAGAACTGTCAGAGCCAGGCTTTAAAAAGTCCTCTATCATTTCTCAAATCCTGATAGTAAGGCATGTTGTCCTTTTCAGTCTCTATAATTGCTGTGTAAAAGTTATGAAATTTCTTATGCCCTCACCATTCCTTTTGATCCATTAGGTTGAACCCGGCCCAAATACATACGTTCAGTAGGTCAAGCATAGGCTAGCGTCAACATAGTGTATTCCTGTATAGTGGCATCTGCAAGCCAAAAAGAACGGGTAGAGGGAAACAGATGGCTTCTAAAAGGGGAAGAGAAGAAAAACAGAAGGTCAGGTAGAAGAGGGTGTGGCGGGGGAAGGAGGGATAGAAAGAGGATAGGAGAAAGGAGAAGCATATTTCTGGTTTTGTTCTTCCCACCTGTCACAGCACTCTCCTTGCTGGTTGCCAGCATGCTCCCTTGCAAACACAGCTGCAAGTGACAAAGAGCAGCCACTGTCCTACTCAGGGGGTCCCCTCCACGTTCCATATTGTAAACTGTACTGAAATGCCAATTGCATACAAGAAAGGGAATTACACACCCATCAGTCACGAATAGCAAACTGCTGTCTATATCCAACAAATTAGCACTGAGAACCATAGGTTCCCTAAAACAACGTAAGACTATCCAGCAAACAGTAAAAAGCAACAGAATCAAGAGATTAAGTACTAAAAAATGTGGCTTATTTTAATTTTGTATATTTGTCAGACCTGTGATTAACTCAGTCAAAGTAGGACCATATTCTATCATATATTTCATGTAGTCAGCACATGTTCAATTTGCTGCAGGGCTCTGCTCTTATGCAATTAAAAGAAAATTAGCAAGTCTTTCCCCAGCAGAGTTAGCGATTGCCACGAGGGATTGCCACTGAAAGGAAATGCTTCACGCCAAGTTTTAGAAAGAAGAGATACTAGCTGTTGGGACATTTGCCTCCTTTTTTCCCCCTTAACTTGGCCTAGGCCAAAGCTACGGTAAAGGGAACATAAGCAGCTTTTTTCTACACAGACTAATGTTGCCAGCAGCGTTCCAGTGGCCTTGCTCACGGCAGGAGAAGGCGTAGGGACTAATACCACTGGGTCTTGTTGAAGAAAAGTGGCTGGCTTACTTTGATCAACTGAGTGGTGTGCTGATCAGTGTGATTTCCCTGTTCTGCTGACCGTGAGCATGTTGGGGAGAGCAGGAGAGCTGGCTTCTGAGAGGCCCATGCAGGGAGGCAAATTCCATAGCTTCCGAATCACAGAAAGCAACAAGAAATAAAAGAGGGCTGAACTGGAAGCAGACACCTTAATTCTGCCAGTATGTTACTTACTGATATAAGTATCACTGGGAGGGGAATTAAGTAGGTACTTCTGTAATTGTAATTCATCAATTGCAGTACTATACATGAAACTATTAAGCACAATGTTCAAGAGCACAGTCCAAGCTCCTGAAACTATAACTTACAATTGTTAATTACTTCAATTTGATGGAGAAGAGAAAGAATGGGAATTAATAAGATTTTTAAAAATTAAAATTGAGGAAACAGGAACACATCAGCCTATGCGGCTCTTGGCATCGTTTGAGACAAAGGAAGTATGTCCAGCAACTGAGTGTGTGTGCAGGACTACAGCTATGGCTTACACCCCTCTCTACTATTTGCCAGAGAGGCAGCTGCTGGATTAACATGAGTTAATCTGCTTGTATGCTACACAGATTTTTTTCTAGTAAATTGCAAAAATTTACCTAAAGATAAATATAGCAGTCTCTGAGTTCTCTGTCCCATTCAGCTGCTGCTGAGAAACACTTCTGTTATCTTAAATTTCATCAGCAGATTGTACTCCTTCCTGGGAAACAGCAGCAAAAAGTAGCTTTCTAAAAGCATAGTTAGTCTCTCTGAGGTAAAATACACCACATTTAAATGGCTTCTTCCAAAAAGGATAACTTTCCACCTTTCAAGTTTTAATTCTTGATAAATAAAGTATGTGGTTTCTTACACTAGATCTAATCATCGCTGCTTTAAAGAGTAAATAGTCAACTGCAAATTGAGCAAATTGCTTTGGCTATCCTAGTACCAGAAATGAAATGGATTAGGTCAGCAGGTGGCATGTCATTTCAGTGCTGCCTGGGGGCCCAAAATACAGTTAGGTCATTTTTATTCTTGTGACAGCCGGAATGAAAACCAGAGCATTTAGCATTACCTCCCACCTCCATTCTCATACCATCTTGGGCACAAAAGAGTTTACTAGGCCTTCATTTCCGTGTCCAGACTCCTTCTGGGGCCTCAAGAGATAAATGGGTTGAAGTTGCCTAAGGAAACCTGAAACAGAGTACTCTAACTTTGGTCTTCAGAAACACAAAGCTTCTTGTCTACAGAAGGAAAACTGAGTTCTCATTAACCAGCTGTTTTTAAGCATGCCAATGTGCAATTCCATTCCGTAGTACTTTCCTTGAAGGAAGAGAATGGTCATCATGCCTCAACTCAAGGGGGTGAGGACACTGGTCTCTGCTACCATGAAGGAAGATATTAGAGGAAGACGAAGGATTGGATGAAGGAATGGACTTAAGCTAAGAAGCAGAAACAAAGACGATGGGGGTGGGGAAACATGCAGAAGAAGAAAAGGTAAACTGGGACAAAAATTCTTCTGTACAGAAACCAGGAGCCTCTTGCAATGGTTGAAACATTTAAAATATCCAAAAATAGCTTTTCTATCAAGCCTCCTTTCCCCCATATGTGTTTCAAACTACTAGTAGAATTCCAAATACAAGGTAGCCTCCCAAAGTTTACTCCTATGAAAACAGTCAATGGAATAATCAATAGTCAATAGTCAAGGTTGAGATGATCCAGGAATAGCATATGATCCAGGCCTAAACAATGAGGGGACTCCAGTTCCCCGGCCACAAAAGGATGACTGATTCGAGAATGGACCTAAAAATCGTGCCCATGCTCTATGCTGGTACTTCCAGGAAAAAAACAAACAAACAAATAAAAAAAACTTTCCCTCTTCAATGGAGTTGATTAAATGGCAGGTTGTAAACCTAGAGCTGCCAGAGGCAACCTCTTCCAGTACAGGACAGCCTGTAAGCAAATGAAGCCAAAAGAGGGAGAAAGTGTCCTAAAGCTCCTAAATCCATCCATGCCTGAAAGCAGCTATATCCCTGAATACTACTTATATATACCAATAAATCTCTTTTCCTTCAACAACATTGAATTGAGTTTCTATCACTGGAAGGCAGAAGAGTCTTCACTCATATACCTACCAAATACCGACGCAACTAGCCACTCAACCTCACTGCCTATCAGTTTTCTGAACTCTGAGAAGAAAGAAAAAAGACCATGTTTACTTTACAGAATTGAAAACTGCTAAGTACTACACAGGAGCTAACAATATTTTAACTAAAACAGAAGGTAGGGATAGAAGAAGAAAGATCTTCATGGAGCTAAATTACTCCTAGCTGCTAGTGCTGATAAGAAAACATTCTATTTCTACCAGTTTTTCACCATGTGCCCCGGTGGAGCCTCTGAAATCTTTATCAAAGTAGTTAATCGCCTAGTAAGTCTTTAAATATTTTCCCTTTTACTTCCAGTTAACAAGGCTTTTCCACCTTCTTGGACATCTCTGACCAAGCCATCTTACCAGGCTTACCATGATGAATAAGCAAAGGCATCACAGAATGGGAAAATTAACAGTTCCATCTTCAAGGGGCATGTGTGTGTGTGAGTGCCCATGCAGATACACATGTGCTACAAGATGAAGTAGAAGAATAATTCTCACATGAAGGCAAATCAGGGATGAAAAGAAGCTACCACTACACAACAAGGTGAAAATCTCAGGGCCTCGAGTAATGTGCCCCTCCCAAAGCATTATTATTCTAACGGCAGAACTGAACTATTAGGATTACATTTTCAATTCGAAATTCATAATTAAATGTAATGTGTATTTTGGAAGTTGATTTAGTGTCCTGATAAATGTTTGGTTTCACAGAACACTAGATCACATCTCTCATGGATAGCAAACACTTTTTATAATATATGTAACTGATTTACAAAATATCAATATGAAAGAATTATTAGTGAAACAAATACCTAAAAGTAAAGGGTACTAACTTCTAGCCCTCTTTTGATATAACTGTATAAATAAAAGCAAGAAACGCACAACTAATATTTTGCAAGAGCTAGGAAGAAAAATCATAAATGTGCTATACTTTCAACCTCCAAAGTTGCTGGGCCTAAAGATTAAGTATAAATGAAATCATTCTTAAGAGGATATTTTATTTTAAGATGTTATCAACATCTTTGACATCAATTAGTCTTTCTTCATTATATATATACTTAGATGTATACCATGACTGGTAAAAAGAACCCCATGGCTCAGCATGGGGTTCTAACCTTAATCAGTGTTTCATACAGGCTGAACATTAATTTTTTTTGTTTCCCATCTTATTCAATAACTCATACAAAATATTCCAGATAAATGAGCTTCAATCCTCATCTTCCTCCTGTTCTTCTTGCTGGTTAATTTGGAAGTAACATAATTTGTAACTCCCTTTGCTGTTAGCAACTATGCGCAATCAATCACATAAATTATTCTTCTTCAAGTATTTTTTTGTGATATATTTCAAAAACCTTTTGGAAACAGGCACCTCAAAAGTTACCGTGACCTTGCTCTGCTGCATGTGATGATTATAACCCCTCCAATGAGATTCCAAACTTTCCATTCACTTTCTCTTGGAGAACCTACTAAAAATTGGCAGCATCCACGATTCCATGTGGACCTTGCTTCTTTTGCCCCCACTTCGCCACAATCTTTTTCACAAGCATCATCGTGGCAGTGGAGGAAGAAAGTTGAACATTAATATTTTAAGTAAATAAGTGATGCTTTTCTTGAGGCTTCTGAACCACTAAAATGTTTCTGAAAACTAAAATACACGGTAAAAGTTGTATTCCTCTAACTATAGTCGAAGAAGAATTTCAATCAACTCATTTTAAAAATTTTTCTAAAAGGAAAAGCTGAAAGTCAGAGTATTAATATGATAGCAACCCTTGAAAATTATATCACATAAAGTTTCTTCTCTAGCAAGATTCAAACAAATCATTAACTCTGACAAACTAACAACATACAGATTTGTCCCCAGATGATTCAGGAATAAAAATGCTATGTCAAATTAGCTTGGGGTTATCCAATTTAGTTCGGGCAATATCAAACAACTTTAACTAAAATCCACTTACCTACTCCTACACATCTTTTTATGCCTGGGCGCCGTTCTCGAAGATCCTGATTCAACTGGTCTAAGGTGTAGCCCTGTATGCAGGATTTTTCAAAAGCTTTTCATTTTATTAGGATACAAGCTAGGGTTGAGAACCAGCAGTTTACAAGTAGATGTGGCACTGGCCTTCAAATCAAAGACTAGATCTTACTACTCTGCAACTGTTGAGAAAAATCATTACTATTCAAATCACTATACTCTCACTAATATGCCACTAGAAGGTAAGTTCCTTAAGAAGAGAAGCCTTTTCAGCCTTGTTCATCATTGAGGCTGAGTGGAATGCCTCCAAATAATAGATACTCCATAAATATTTGTGAATGAATGAATTAAATGCTGAAAGATTACCTTTCAGCTCTATACCTTGAAGCAATACAGTAGAAGCTCTCTTAACCAGTAACGATTAGGACCAGAAGTTGATCAGATAAGGAAAAAAAGTCATACAAAGCAGGAAATCATGAAAATTTGATAAGCACACCTAACCATTTTAGTTTAGTTTAAATGAAACTTCATTTGCTAATCTTGTAATATAGGACCAGGCTTTCTGTTTATATGGATCTACAGGTTAGAGCACCAAAATGTCTTTCTTTCATAAACCATAACTACAATGCATCCTCTACTATTTCCATTTTGGACTTTTAAATTATGACGAGAACTTAAGATACTTTGAAGCAATCTGAATGTAGAATCCTTCTGGACATTAATAATTTACCCCATTCTGTTATAGATCTCTTACTCAAATATAACTAAGCAGCAAATTTTTAGTAATTTTTTTTATCATTTCCAAAGCATTACATTATGGATTTCATGAAAACAACTTGGTTTTTTAAAACTCATTGGTTTAATAATAGTTAATTAAATTACTATAACAAGAACAAATGGCAGAATCGAGTTTGGAAACAAACACAACTCACTCTTGATAACTGTTCTACAACTGATGGGAAAAGTGTAGAGTACACAGTAACCCACTAGAACTGGCATTCAGAATGAGGAGTGACAATTAAACCAGTGAGTCAGTTGAGACTTTGCTCTCCACAGAGCTTTTACTGTTATACAAATGCTAGCCACAGGTTTCTTTCCATTGACCTTTCCAATTCCCTAGAGCAGTCAATTCATCCCTTTACTAGTAGGTCATCTGAACTGAGATCCAACAAAATTACCAAGTCTATACATTACATCATCAAAGGACTGTCAGGCACAGAGGCAGCAGGAGTCATGGAATCTCTTAATGTAAACGCCCCAACAATTTACATCCAGACTCCCTGATTTACCTTTAAGGCATTTATAAGTTACATAGCAGGTGATTCATTGAAAATATAATACGATCTAAGCCTAAAATCAGAATTTTTAAACACCCAACACATTATTTTACTTGGAGTTAAAAGGATATGGCAAATTGAATAGTTTTGTTTTACTAATTCAGAATCAGTTCCCATTTGGCAGGTGTCTCAAATGAGGACACTGGCGACAAAGAACTGCTGCCACCAGGAGGTTCTTTAATGCACCTTTTATTGAAAGTCTTGAAATTTAAAATATTTTTGCTTCTTTATAGCTCATGCAATACTTTCTCAATGACAAGTTTTCCATGTAATCTGTTTTTTTTTAAATAAAGTTATTGCTTCTCTGTTTCCTATCTTAAAGTAACAAAATACCCTTTATGTAATTTAATGCTTCCAGTTTTGAATTTCATCTTATAAGGAGAAAATAGAACTATTTAAATTTTTTTAAGTTAGGTAGCAATTCAGCAATTTTGTTTTCATTAAGTCTTTCTCAAGAGAGTCAATAACTCCAATCTTATTCCATGGGACACCTGGCAGGGGATTCAGAGAGCAAAACAGACTTTGCATTTTCACTGGCTTCGGCTGTGTGGGTCAGTTTCTATGGCAAAGATAACTCCAATTATGTCTGGGTTAAATATGGAGGTGATGACAAAAGGAAAACTTTTACTTTAAGAACCTGTAAACCCCGATAGTTCTCAAATTAGTATGAGCTAATATCACAGTCAAGATTTTAAAACAAGAAATTGGACTTTTAAAAAATAGGCCCTTGTAAACGTCTTTCTAAAAGGAGGAGAATGGAGACAGGAGAAATTAACAGCTTCTGTTAATATCAAGAAATCTAACCTCGTTCAAGACAGACAATGTCATTTTTATTACTCATGAAACACTGTTTCACCTGTACCTTTACTTCACCAATAATGGCTCTCCCAATCAATGAATCAGGATTTAGTCGCAGAAATACAATGTAGATTTATTTCACATTTGCTGCTGCTTAAAAGACCCTTAGAGAGGGAAACTTTAAGATTAGCTATAGAATCCTTGTGCTTCCTGAAAACCCTGACACTTTTAGTCAACAATCCTTATGCTGTCCTCCTCCCCAGGACTCAGTTCCATAAAACAATTACATTATTTACAAGCACAGTGGGCTGAGGTGCTTTTTGCTTATCTATTTAAAAAACTAATCAAGTACCTCAGCTTAAAGATAACTGATTTTATTTGCTTTAAATATAGTAAAAAAAAAAAGTCAAGATGGTTATAGTAAGTGCTGAAAAGGTTAAAATGTTAGCACATAAAAAATATTATTGACATTAATCTGTTTTGGTTTATATAAAAACAATTGAGAGGTTTTTTTCCCCAAGTTCATTTTGTACCTAAGGAAACTAAGAGCAGAACAGTTTTTACTGGGTCATGTCCAGTGGGCTAGTAATGCTTAAGACTTTTTTATTTTCCATCTTGGAACTACATAAGCAGTTACCCTATCAATGTACACTCAACTCAGCTATAATCTTTGCATGTCCATAAGTTTTACGGGAGAGGGTTTCTCATCAGCCTTCGTCAGCCAGGATTCCTCATTTAAACCAAAAACACAAATATTTCGGTGACTATTTTCTCAATTATCAATCTAGATGCACAGGAGTGTTAATTCAATACATATAACAGATGCCAAGAGCGTTAGGGCTTAATTTTCCCAATGAACCCAGGCTGGTTTAGAAACTACAAAACAGAATGAAATGTCTTGACTTATAAAGCGAAAAACTGTACTTTCTGTTCTCCACGTTTTGCTTTTCAAATAGAGGAAAAAAGAAAGAGAACTGGTATGTCTTTTAAAATGTCATCTATAATATGACTCAAGCTGAAATAAGTAAAATCACCTAAAACCCTAACTCCAGCAGCAAGAGGTCTCACAAGTGCAAAAGGCACTAAGCTGTTCTAGAACTTACCCTAGCTCACTTGAAGGAGGACCTATGAAACTGAGATCGGGTCTCATGAGAAGGCACTCCACACTAACCTTGGCATAAATGCATCATAAATTTTCTAGATGAGAGCCGACTCAGAGGTGCCAAGTGTAAAAATATGGTGCTTAAGGGAATTTTCCTCTAAGACTCCAGTCTCACACAGACTATTTTCAACTTTGTCACTGGGTGACTTTAACTACTAACCTGACTGACAGGCACAAATCAAGAAAAAAAGTCTAATTTGTTTCTGGTGGAAATTCAAAACATACCTGTTTTCCTACTTTGCAAAGATTTTTCTGTCAGTTAAGTTTCCAACCTGGAGAACTCTAGTCCCCTAACATCTCACCTTGAACAAAGCCTTGTTAAATGTGAAGGATCTCACTTAAACCTGCAGAAAACAGAAACTAGAAAGTCATGGCCTGAACCCCTCCCTACACACTCTACTGCTGCCTTACCATGGGGGTAAGCGAAGGAGAAAGGTTAAACTGCTATTATTCTTAGATGTCAAGTATTACAACCTCACAACTTCCAATCATTTACTTAGAAAAAATGAATGGTGTCCAACAGAGGAAACATTATAAGTGTTTCCTTTTTACACTAGGCTTAACTGTGTCATACTGTTGGTAAAATGAAATCTGATTAAGACTTTGAAAGGATATTTTGAAGGGCAGTTCAAAGGAAACTCACCTTCTAACAGCTGACTAAAAGGAGCAGGCAGGAACTTAGTCTTGTAGGACTGATAGATTCTCAGCATCTAGAAAGGTACCTGGCACATAGGAAGTGCCTGATAATTATTTGCCAAATGAATTGAGGTTTAAAACTTTTCATTAGATTAAAGGTAGGAATTCCATCTAGCATGTTAAATAATTCTCCTTTAACAAAATGACTGACCCTAAACATGGACAGTCTTTCTAGAAAGCAATTAGGTAACATAAAAGGCTTCAGAAACTATTTAGGCTATCTGCCTACCTCAGAACTCTTTTCTCTGAGAGGGGCTCTCTGATCTAGCCATGTCTGTATTAGTAATATGGTCCCCTGGCTCAAAGCAGGCCTATTACATTCTCTTTCCAAAATCTGGAACGAGAACAAGCCAGTGAGTCTAGGACAGTATCTAGAATGGAGAAGATACAAACATGGGAACTTCGCAGGGACCAGAGCCTTTTGCCTGCTACGAGTACAGGAGAAGCTGAGAAAGTCAATCTCTAGACAGGGGAAATGAAGCAGATGCAAAGAAAGACGAAGAGACACAACAGACAGAAACTCCAGTTCCAGCCCTAAAACTGCCCCAGGGTCACCCAAGATGCCCTAATACAGTTCCAATAATTCCCCTTCATGATTAAGCTAGTTGGAGTTAGATTCTACTATACATACCAAAGAAGTCTTCACAAAGATATGTAGAAGCATCTATTTATGTATTCCTTATCTGATTTTTTTTACTTCTAGGAAATAAAATTACATAAAAATATTTATGTCCAAGGATGTACACTGTAGAGCTAGGCATACAACAGTAAAAAACTGGGAATAATTTAACTGTCTAAAAATAGTGAACTGATTAAATAAACCCTGTATGATATAGTACCCTCCTCAAATGATAGGATACTATCAAGCCATTAAAAACTATTATTCCTGAAGAATAATTAAGAATGTAAAGAAATGCTCAAGATATAGACAAAATAAGCATTTCTAAAATAATAAGTACAATACCAATCTCAATTTTATTTATTTATTTATTTTTAAAAGACAGGGTCCCACTGCCGCCCAGATGGGAGTGCAGTGGTATGATCATAGCTCACTATAACCTTGAATTCCTGGGTTCAAGCAATCCTCCTGACTCAGCTTCCCAAGTAGCTGAGACTACACATATGCCACCACACCTGGCTAACTTTTTTTATTTTGTGTAGAGATGGGATGTTGCCATGGTGCCTAGGTTGGTCTCAAACTGGCCTCAAAGGATCCTTCCGCCTCAGCCTCCCAAAGTGCTAGGATGACAGGCATAAGCCATTGTACCTGGCCTCCATTTTAGCATTTATTTATTTGAGACAGAGTCTCGCTCTGTCGCCCCGGCTGGAGTGCAGTGGCTCAATCTCGGCTCACTGCAACTTCTAGCTCCCAGATTCAAGCAAATTCTCCTGCCTCAGCCTCCTAAGTAGCTGGGATTACAGGCGCCCACCACCACGCCCAGCTAATTTTATTTATTTATTTCTTTATTGGGATTTTTAGTAGAGATAGGGTTTCACCCATGTTGGCCAGCCTGGTTTCAAACTCCTGACCTCAGGTGATCTACCCGCCTCAGCCTCCCGAAGTGCTGGGATTACAGGTGTGAGCCACTGCACCCAGCCCATTTTATTTTTTAATATAAATTTATGGAACAGAAAAAAAGACTCAAAGGATCTAAAACATGGAAGCAGGATCACAGCTAAATTTGATTTCTCTCTTTGCTGAATTTGTCAAATAAACATGCATGACTTTTTAAAAACATGGATGGGGTCTTGCTACGTTGGCCTGGCTGGTCTCAAACTCCTGGCCTCAAGCAATCCTCCCATCTCAGCCTACCAAAATGCTGAGATTACAGGCATAAGCCACTATACCCTGACCATGAATTACTTTAATAAACTTTTGAAAAACAAATGTTTAAAGAAATGATGGATTTAAACTCCTAATGCCAATATTCTAGTCTCCTCTTACAGCTCTAAGAAAGAAAAAAAGACAAGAAACAAGTTGTAATCTTAGCACATACTCATATAAAATTGTTATACTATATAAAATAATATTTTTTACTTAAGAATTCATTGATATTAAAAGAGACTATTTCTAAGTAGATGGAACCACTCATTGTGGTTCTTATGTGCATTTCTCTAAAGATCAGTGATGTTGAGCTTTTCTGCATATGATTGTTGGCCACATGTGTGTTTTCTTTTGAAAAGTGTCTGTTCATGTCCTTTGCCCACTTTGTAATGGGACTGTTTTTTTCTTGTAAATTTGTTTAAGTTCCATATAGATGCTGGATATTAGACCTTTGTCAGATGCACAGTTTGCAAACATTTTCTCCCATTCTGTAGGCTGTTTACTCTGTTGATAGTTTCTTTTGCTGTGCAGAAGCTCCTTAGTTTATTTGGAACCCATTTGTCAATTTTTGCTCAATTGCTTTTGGCACCTTCATCGTGCAACCTGTGCCCATGCTTATGTCTTGAATGGTATTGCTGAGGTTATCTACCAGGGTTTTTATAGTTTTGGGTTTTACATTTAAGTCTAATCCAACTTGAGTTTATTTTTGTATATGGTGTAAGGAAGGGCTACAGTTTTAATTTTCTGCATATGGCTAGCCAGTTATCTCAGCACCACTTATTGAATAGGGAATCCCTTCCCCATTGCTTGTTTTTGTCAGCTTTGTCAAAGATCAGGTAGCTGTAGGTGTGTGGTCTTATTTCTGGGTTCTGTATTCTGTTCTATTAGTCTATGCTGTTTTTGTACCAGTACCATGCCATTTTGGTCACTGTGACCCTGTAGTATAGTTTGAGGTCGGTTAGCATGATGCCTCCACCAGCTTTGTTCTTTTTGCTTAGAATTGCCTTGGCTATTCAGGCTCTGTTTTGATCCCATATGAATCTTAAAAGAGTTTTCTCTAGTTCTGTGAAGAACCTCAATGGTCGTTTAATTGGAATAGCATTGAATCTGTAAATTGCTTTGGACACTATGGCCATTTTAATGATTAAACCCATATTTAAGGCTTGTATTATTATATAAATAACATTAATTAATTGGTGAGACAACTATACTTCTTGTACAACATTTTGCTATTCCTGGAACTTAAAATTGACTTGCTTTGTCATTTGCTTGGTTTTCTATATTCCTACAATTAATTTTTTCCCATACTTTCCAAAGAAACTATAAAATGTCTCTCAATAATGGCTCAAAACACATTGTATGATATAATGGTCCACTTTCTTAGCTTTGTTTCTCCTAAGTCCTCCATCCTCCTGTCCAGCCTAAACTGGCTGTTTTCTAAACCTGTTGTACAACAATTATCTAAGTTTTTCCCTTCATCAAATGGGATTTTCTTTGATACTGGATTCCCTGTTTTCGGAACCAATGCCTTCATCTTTATTGGTTCACTTTCTCATTTGATGGAGAACCTCCTCCAATAGCTTCCTCAAAAAAGATGTATGGGAGGTAAGTTTTGTGACCTTGCATGTCTTAAGGTCTCTATTCTATCCCCTGACTTGATCAAGAGATGGGTTGGGTATAGAATTCTACACTGGAAATCACTGCTTTTCAGAATTTGTAAAGCATCATTCCAATGACTGCTAGCTTTCTTTGTTGCTGCTGAGAAGTCAGATGACATCTGATTCCCAATCCCTGCTTGCAACTTTTTTTTTTTTTTTTTTCCCTCTAAGGAAGCTTTTAGGATCTTTTATTCTTGTTTTGCTAAAGTTTCACCATGTTGTGCCTTGGTATGAGGGTGTGGGGTTTTTTTCATTCATAGTTTTAGGCACTCAGTAGATTCTATTAATCTGGAATCATATGCCCTTCGGTTGTGGGACATTTCCTTATATTAGTTATTGGATGGTTTTCTCTTCTCCATTTTTTCTGTTCCCTTGTCTCAGAACTTTTATTAGCCAGGCATGAGACTTTCTGGGTGACCCTCTTAAAATTTTTCTCTGTTCTACTGTCTATCCCCCTTTGTCTCTTCCAGATATTTATTGAGAAACAGCTCCAATTTTGTTTTCCAACCTTTTTTTTTTTAAATCAAGAATTGCTTTTGTTTTCTAATTGTTCCTTTATTTCTAGCATCCTCTCCTCGTTTCACTAATGCAATATCTTCTTTTACTGATCTAGGGATCTAAATTTATAGTTATTTTGAATGGTCCCTTCCAATTCTCTTGGCCTGTTCTGACTTGCACATTAGCAGATTCCCTTAAATATCTAGTGATTCTTGGCTATGTTCATATTTAAGATTGAAGCACTAAGAATGTGGAGCAGCTAGAACTCTCATACACTACTGAAAGGAATGTAAAATAGTACAACCACTTTGGAAAACACTTTGGCAGTTTCTTAAAAAGTTAAAAACACACCTACTATACAACCCAGACATACTAAGGCATTTACTGAAGAGAAATGAAAGCAGATCTCCACACAAAGACTTGGACATGAATGTTCAAATTAATGTTATTTGTAACAGCTAAAAACTGGGTTACAAAAAGCAGACCAGTTTTTGCCTGGGGACTGGATTGACAGAAGGATGAGTGAGACAACCAAGAACACTTCAGAGGTGATGCATATGCTCATCTTGATCGTGATGATGGTTTCACACCATCAAAAATTAGACTCTTTCAAGGTGTATCACTTATTTTACATTAATTATGCCTCAATAAACCTATAAGAGAGAAGTGGGGAGAGGAATAGAGACAAAGAGAATCAAAAATCAAAGTGGCTAAAAAAATGAGGTGTTCAAAATGAATTGAATTCTCTGGGGGCGCTGGCATGTTTATAAGAGAAGGGGCTCTTACTATTCTGTATACACCATATACCCTGTTTTCAGTGTACATATAGTCTATATACAGTGTAGCACTCACTCCTGCCCAAGGCTGTTACATGGTGCCTAATATCTCTGAGTTGAATGCCTCTCTGGTTAAATTTCTCTAGAGTAAGAATGGCAAACTTTCTAAAAATAACCAGATAGTAACTACTGTAAGGCTGTATATACTGTCTTTGTCATGACTACTTAACTCTGCCATTGTGGCACAAAAGCAGTCAGTCATAGAGAATATGTAAATGTAAAGAGTGTGGTTGTGTTCTAATAACTTTACAAAAACAGGTGGCAGGACAGATTTGGCCCAGGTTCAAGCCATAGTTTTACCAATCCCTGCCCTAGAGAATCATACTAGTCTTTCCATTTTTGGAGAACTAATCAATTTCTCTTCAGAAGGATACCCTGAAGTAATGGCTAAAACCACTTTACCCATAAAGTATATAATTAAGCAAGTAAGAGCTAGGGGAAGGGGGCCGGGCGCGGTGGCTCACGCTTGTAATCCCAGCACTTTGGGAGGCCGAGGAGGGCGGATCACGAGGTCAGGAGATCGAGACCACGGTGAAACCCCATCTCTACTAAAAATACAAAAAATTAGCCGGGCGTGGTGGCGGGCGCCTGTAGTCCCAGCTACTCGGAGAGGCTGAGGCAGGAGAATGGCGTGAACCCGGGAGGCGGAGCTTACAGTGAGCCGAGATTGCACCACTGCACTCCAGCCTGGGCGACAGAGCGAGACTCCGTCTCAAAAAAAAAAAAAAAAAAAAAAAAAAAAAAAAAAAAAAAAAAAAAAAAGAGCTAGGGGAAGGGAAGCTGTAAAAAGGAATACTAGAAATTTAAAGAGTTATATATAATTTTATCAGCTATTAGCAGGAGCTGATGAGGCTTAGGGGCAGCACTTTTGATAATCTGCAAATACTGTTTCATCTGATGAACCCACATCATAGGATAAGCAGAAATCAGTTTTTATGACAGATGTTTATAAATGTTACAATTAAAAGGCACTGGTGGATTAACTCAAAATCTTATGTGAATTTGTCTCAAATTCAAGACAAACTTCTAGAATCTCTAATAAATAAAATCACATACTCAGAAAAACAAATTTCAAGTTCTGTCGATTAACACTTGATTATTTTCCTTCAGGTAACAGAACTTTTCAGGGTAAGTTCATTTGTGCTTCTTGACTCCACAGGAAAGGAGTTGTTAATTTTTTCCCCAATTCCTATATTAGATGACTGAAGCACTAGATAAAACCAGATAAGTAATAATCATTCACTGTTCATAGGGAAAATTAAGTTCAGAACTGATCTCTATCTTTAGTATTCTTCTTGGTCAAAATGATATAATTTGTTTAGGCAAAGTGGGAGAGGTTTTTTAAAAGGCAATGGAGGTGGGAGCAGGAGAAAAGGTGACAACTGAACACATTAGTTGAAAATTTGTAGGGCCTCATTTCTCAGAGCAAAGGAATGTTTGGTGCTTCACTGAGAGAAACTAAGAATCCCTCTCTCCTTTTCAGATAGAGCTAGGATGAGAGAGGTTGGCCAAACCCTGCTGATTCACACAAACACTTGCTTCCTAAACTTGGAGTACATCAACTTTGGGAAACGTATCTTCTGAAAACATAATTTTGCAGGACAGCCTCCCATCTAACCAGTTACCATAAAAAGATACTAGTTAAAGAGTAAACTTCTTTTTCCTGTCTGGTTCTTACACCCTAATCTGTTGGGGAAAAAAAGAAGTGAAGGAATATATGATTTGGCCTGTCATTTAACATATTCAACATTTTAAAAAGGAGAAATCCAAAACACCATATTAATATCAACGATAATGATAGTTTATAGACAATTTTTAAATACCAAAAAATTAATAAAATAATTTGTAATTCACATTTGAAATAAATTACATTATTTTCTGTAATAGATTTACCCTTCTAATAATGTATTGCTTTGGCAAAGAGTAAAATTATTTTTGTACTCCTTGCCCTAAAGCAGGCTGCTAGCTAGGGTGGCAAAGGGAGACTTTTCTGAAATAATCCACAGAGCCAGTAACAAGCACTAACGATATATTATAACTTCATGGTATTTCAGCATGCATATACCTTTAGATATACATTATCCTTAATTTACATTAGTAGAGGAAAGTGTTATAGAGACAGACATTGTTAACTTTCTTGAATATCCATTCTTCTCCACCCTTTCTCTTCCCTGATAACAAAAAACAATTTTGTTTAGGTATCTAGCTTCCAAATGCTCAAGGAGAAAATCTCCAGCTCCAGGACGTAAATCAGTCTTGGACTCCTCCTTCTTGCCAGGAACTAGGTATTGGCATATGACAGAACTGTGGTCAATGAGATGCAAAGTCTGTTCAAAGGCTTATAATTAAAGTTTTCCATAATCATAAAAAGAGACATTTAATAAGAAATGGTCCTTTTTTGCCCCAGGATGTTGATGTGTGAAGATGTAAAGCCTGGCGCCACGGCAGCCATCCCATGACAACAGCAGTGGTTGCCGACATGCTGAGCAGGCAGTGCTGAAAGATGACCAGAATATGGGTCCTGATAGTGTTGCTGAGCTGCTGAACTGAGCAATTCTAGCAAATTCTCCTTATTTGAATCAATAAATTCACTTACTATCTTAGCCACTTTTAGTTGGGCTTTCTAACTACAACTAAACTATAGCTAAAAGCATCTGTACTGATACAATTATAATGTCTATATTACAGTTGAGGAAACCAGCTCAGAGAAATTCAATGGACACAAAGCCTGTCAGTGAGTAGCACAGCCAGGACTAGAATTTACTCCTTTTCTTAAACACACACAGTTGTTTAAGCGCCACTGTGTGTGAAGCACTAGGGTATAAAGCCGGTGTATAAGGGTGAAGGGATCACAGTTCACAGAGGCTTACAATCTAGAGAGGAAGAAATGACACACAAACAAGTAGTTAAAGATATGTGGTAAGCGCTACACAAAAGTCACAGAGCAAGGAGCTACTGGCTCACAGAAGAGAAACCACCTGACTATGCCATGAGATGTTAGGGTGGGCACATCCAAGAGATGACAAACTTTTTTTCTTTAGTGATTTAAAATTTCAAAAGACAACATCCTGTGAATCTGTAATTATTTCCAAGTAAAAAGTTTTTTACTACTTCAAAAGAAAGGGATGTAGTCTCGTAAACATGTTGAACAAAATAAGCCAGACAGAAAAAAGTAGGCTCTATTTTATTTGATACACAGGCAAAATTAGTCTATGCTGTTAGAGGTAACAAAGGTAGTTTCTCTGGTAGAAGAGGTAGTGAACTGGGGAAGGACAAAGGGATTTATGTTGTGATAGTGATATTCTGATTACTGATATAGGTATTAGTTACCTAGTGGTTTCAGTGTGTAATAATATATTTGAGCCATATGTACATAAATATAAATTAGATATTTATCTGTAAGTTATACCTCAACAGTTTTAAAAAATTAGTATGTGTTCCTTATAAAAAATAAATTCAGCCAGCCATTGTGGCTTGAACCTATAATCCCAGTTACTTGGGAGGCTGAGTCAGAAGGATCACTTGCCAGGAATTCAAGACCAGCCTGGGCAACAAAATGAGAACCTGTTCCTAAAAAAATAAAAATAAATTAGCCAGGCGTGACAGTGCATGCCTGTAGCCCCAGCCACATGGGAGGCTCAGGTGGTAGGATTACTTGAGCCCAGGAGGTCAAGACTCCAGCGAGCTATGATTGTACCACTGCACACCAGCTTGGGCGACAGAGCAAGACCTTGCCTCTAAAAATAATAAACAAACAAAATAAAAATAAATAAATTTAAATAATAAAAGCATATATAAAGTTAAAAGTGCCAGCTTTCTTGACCACCTCTCTTGAACCTCACTTCTTAGAGGCAATCACTGTGAATGGTTCTGTGTAAATAATTCTAGGTAATCTAGATATTTTCCCATGCATTTTCAAGTATAAATGACCATGAATGCGTACATACAAACACAGTTTTTTAGTATTTTGTATTTTAAACTAATATTGAATTATACTGTATGTCTGTTTTACAATTTGCTTTTTTTTTTTTTGTGAACAGGAAGAAATAACCAGTTATATTTTGCTGAATTTTCTATCAGGATTTTTTTTATCTAAATCCACTTTCATGCATGTATTATTCACAAGATTCTTTTTCGCTTATATTGTTTGGGGCTTGCTTTTTAAATATAACCTGATCATTTTTCAGTATGATTAATAATTCTTCTGTAATATTTCCTTTAATAGCTGCTGTGTAATTTTAATACATGGACACTCCATCAATTATGGATGCTGTTATTCACTAGTATGCATTTAGGTTGTTACCAGCTTTTTACCATTAGATACAATGCTGAAATGAATATCTTGATGTATAAATCTTTGTGTACATGCATGAATAATTCTTTTTTTTTTTTTTTTTTGGTACATGTGCACAATGTGCAGGTTTATTACATATGTACCCATGTGCCATGTTGGTGTGCTGCAGCCATTAACTCGTCATTTAGCATTAGGTATATCTCCTAATGCTGTCCCTCCCCCCTCCCCCCACCCCACAACAGTCCCTAGAATGTGATGTTCCCCTTCCTGTGTCCAAGTGTTCTCATTGTTCAATTCCCACCTATGAGTGAGAACATGCGGTGTTTGGTTTTTTGTCCTTGCAATAGTTTACTGAGAATGATGGTTTCCAGTTTCATCCATGTCCCTACAAAGGACATGAACTCATCATTTTTTATGGCTGCATAGTATTCCATGGTGTATATGTGCCACATTTTCTTAATCCAGTCTATCATTGTTGGACATTTGGGTTGGTTCCAAGTCTTTGCTATTGTGAATAGTGCCGCAATAAACATACGTGTGCATGTGTCTTTATAGCAGCATGATTTATACTCCTTTGGGTATATACCCAGTAATGGGATGGCTGGGTCAAATGGTATTTCTAGTTCGAGATCCCTGAGGAATCGCCACACTGACTTCCACAATGGCTGAACTAGTTTACAGTCCCCCCAACAGTGTAAAAGTGTTCCTATTTCTCCAAATCCTCTCCAGCACCTGTTGTTTCCTGACTTTTTAATGATGGCCATTCTAACTGGTGTGAGATAGTATCTCATTGTGGTTTTGATTTGCATTTCTCTGATGGCCAGTGATGATGAGCATTTTTTCATGTGTTTTTTGGCTGCATAAATGTCTTCTTTTGAGAAGTGTCTGTTCATGTCCTTTGCCCACTTTTTGATGGGGTTGTTTGTTTTTTTCTTGTAAATTTGTTTGAGTTCATTGTAGATTCTGGATATTAGCCCTTTGTCAGATGAGTAGGTTGCGAAAATTTTCTCCCATTCTGTAGGTTGCCTGTTCACTCTGATGATAGTTTCTTTTGCTGTGCAGAAGCTCTTTAGTTTAATTAGATCCCATTTGTCGATTTTGGCTTCTGTTACCATTGCTTTTGGTGTTTTGGACATGAAGTCCTTGCCCCGGGACGTATCTCAAAATCATAAGAGCTATCTATGACAAACCCACAGCCAATATCATACTGAATGGGCAAAAACTGGAAGCATTCCCTTTGAAAACTGGCACAAGACAGGGATGCCCTCTCTCACCGCTCCTATTCAATATAGTGCTGGAAGTTCTGGCCAGGGCAATCAGGCAGGAGAAGGAAATAAAGGGTATTCAATTAGGAAAAGAGGAAGTCAAATTGTCCCTGTTTGCAGATGATATGATTGTATATCTAGAAAACCCCATTGTCTCAGCCCAAAATCTCCTTAAGCTGATAAGCAACTTCAGCAAAGTCTCAGGATACAAAATCAATGTACAAAAATCACAAGCATTCTTGTACACCAATAATAGACAAACAGAGAGCCAATCATGAGTGAACTCCCATTCACAATTGCTTCAAAGAGAATAAAATACCTAGGAATCCAACTTACAAGAGATGTGAAGGACCTCTTCAAGGAGAACTACAAACCACTGCTCAATGAAATAAAAGAGGATACAAACAAATGGAAGAACATTCCATGCTCATGGGTTGGAAGAATCAATATCGTGAAAATGGCCATACTGCCCAAGGTAATTTATAGATTCAATGCCATCCCCATCAAGCTACCAATTACTTTCTTCACAGAATTGGAAAAAACTACTTTAAAGTTCATATGGAATCAAAAAAGAGCCTGCATTGCCAAGTCAATCCTAAGCCAAAAGAACAAAGCTGGAGGCATCACGCTACCTGAGTTCAAACTATACTACAAGGCTACAGTAACCAAAACAGCATGGTACTGGTACCACAACAGAGACATAGATCAATGGATCAGAACAGAGCCCTCAGAAATAATACCGCATATCTACAACTATCTGATCTTTGACAAACCTGACAAAAACAAGCAACGGGGAAAGGATTCCCTATTTAATAAATGGTGCTGGGAAAACTGGATAGCCATATGTAGAAAGCTGAAACTGGATTCCTTCCTTACACCTTATACAAAAATTAATTCAAGATGGATTAAAGACTTACATGTTAGGCCTAAAACCATAAAAACTCTAGAAGAAAACCTAGGCAATACAATTTGCTTTTTTAACTTTCTATTCATCTTTCCATTCAGTTAAGCACCTCATTCTTTTTTAACAGCTACATGTTATTCCATAATATGCATATATAGCTAATGTATTCTCTACTAATGCACCTTATATACTACTTACTTATGTATTACTTACTAATGCACCTTGACTCAATCACATTTGTTTTCCAATTTTCTTTTGTGGTGATTTCTGTACTATGTTGTCCTGTAAGTGGGTCTGCCGGAAGAAAGGTGTAAGGTGACCCTAGGTTTGCACTATGCAAAGAAGACAGGTAAAAACATCCCAGGTTGAAGAAACGACACAGCATAACAAGTATCTGAAAAGTCTAGAGGGTAAGGTATGTATGAGTTCAATGGGGCGGCGGGCATGGGAGAGAAAACGAAGGGTTTTCTGAGGTAAGTGATGTGGCAACATTGCAGAAGAGACTTGTTTCTAGATTATGAAGTTTGCAAACTGGTGGCCCCAGACTCATTTACTAGTTTACACAGCTTCACTTAATAAAAACTGTCCTTTTCTGAAACTAAGATAAAGTTGCTCTAAATTGGAATAGAGTTAATAATGGCACTGACCTCTCCTAAAACACTGAAGTAGGAAATAATAATAAGAATATTCCACCCCCAACAAAAAAAAAAAACTGAATTGAACCATTTAAATGGGAATTTTCTTTTGATGGTGAACCCTTGGTAGGGACATCCTTGGCCACCTTACCAGCTTTCTGAGGGCATAATGAATTAATAACATTCAAAAACACTTGCTGCTCATCTACCATTCTAGACTTGGGGGTACAAACATGAGCAAGACACAGTCCTTGCCTGTGAGGATCTTACAAATAATTACAATACAACTTGATGAGTGCAAATAAGTACCACAATGAGTGCCAAATAAAGTAGGCACAAGTACCAAGTACCATGAGTACACAGAAGAGGAGTGTCTAACTCTGCTCGGAAGGTAGAAAGAAGTCAAGAAAAGCTTATAGAAGACCTTGCTTAAGCTGAGTCTTCAAAGGATACGTAGGAATTAACCAGGTAAAAAGGTAAGAAAATTCCAGGTGTAGAGAAGAGGATGTGTGAAGAAGGCACAGTCTTGAGAGAGCCCAGGGAGTAAAGGCGACAGCAGGGAATTTATGGGGTATGTATGAGAATGAGTTGTTAAAGGTATCAATGCTAATGAGCTTGAATGCCTTGTAGGTCATAACCAGTCACATGGAAGTAACACTGCAAGATTTTCATTCTCTGCATCCTCCATGGGCCTAGTATCATGCCTTTCACCAGAGTAAACTCTCAATAAATATATGTGGAATAAAACAGATGAATCAGACTCTGAATGATAAAGAAGTCTGAAAAGCACAGATCCTAGAGAAAAGGGAATAAATAGGGGGAATGGATTTTTTGAAGGCATATATATATATATACACATTATTTGGAAGCACATGATATAGTAGAGAGGTGGTGTCAGTTACATTGGCTCCTAAAAAGCATTCGTTATTCACACTGCCTATCACTCAAAAATTAACGTTCTCCAAAGAGTGGAAGAGTCCCTAAACATTCTGAAATACAGATATGTTCTATGCAAAAGAAAAAAAAAAAGACAGATAGCACAAGCTTGAAAAGCATTCCACAAACTTGGCCTTTGATTTGATTTCCATAGCTTGAAGCAACTGCTCTCAGCTGAGCAATAGATGAGCAAAGCGGAAAAAAAAAAATACAGTAGATTCCAGTCAGTAGATTCTAGTAGCCCAGTGTCAAGATATATAACACCTGATGAGAAGGGCTAAGAAATTCAATTTGAATTTTAAAAGTCATTCCATTTGCCAGTACCAAAAATAAGTTATTAGGATAAACTCACAAGAAGATTGCTCTGCCTTAACTTAGCAAACTGATGCATCTGGTACAAGTCACCAACTGACTTGATTTCCTCTGCCATACCCAGGTAAAATGCCTTATAATAATGTGGCACGTTATTAAAGTATAAGTTACTCAATCAAGCATCTCTTTCTCAAAGAGATAGTCAAATCTTTGACCACTTAGGTACAACTAGCAGCAACAGACACAATCACACTCCAAGAAGACAGGTAAAAAGGAGAGCAGATAATACAGCACTGGGAACCACAGTCACACTACATATATACAACCTCTCAATCTTCAGAACTTTCATACTTGTAGCCAGTTATTTCTGAGCCTTTCCTTCATCTCATCTTGGCTGAATATAAGCCAATAGGATTTCACCAGGAGAAATTTGAAATATGACATTTCCTGTATTTGATGAAAACGAGGAGCTGATGTCCTTTGATGTACACAAGTGGCAGTAAACTCAACAAACAATTGGACCAATGGCTTCACATAAATATTACACAGGAGGGATGAACTAGACTAAATCTTAGGAAATTCCTAAGCTCTGGATAAAGTCAGGTTTCCATCACAATGAAAAGATTTCTAAGACAACAATTTTAAATTCCAATGTGATGTGCCAATCACACTAGTTTGGCTGTGAACCACGGAGGGTAACATTTTATGGTAACTGGTATTAGAGGCTGGATATAGTCATGTATCAGGTAACCAACACAAGGACCATAGGATCTAACTTACTTATTTGACTCCAAGGTAATGAGGCCTAAAGGCAATGTGATTATTTTGCCTAATGTCCTACTTCAAAAAATATTTGATAGATAAAAGCTCTACAGAGTTACTAAATAAAACTGAATGAAGAGTACAGCAATCTGGATTCTAGTATTGAATCTGATACTGATAAATTATATAATAATGGTTAAGTCACAAAGTCCACGTCTCAGTTTATGTATCACAATGACGCACTTGTGATTGAGTTAAATGTGAAATGTTCTAAGCTTCTTAGAAAAGTAGTACTTTACACGTAAGATGAAAGTGTTACATATGAGATGAAGTTAACCACCATGACTACAGCCAACAATTTCCTTTTAAACAGAACTCACCTACAAAAGAACTCCATGCACTCAATGCATACATGTGCATTAACTCGTCAATGCATAATCCAAACATTCCACAAATATGGAAAAAGACATATTAAGTTATTCAATAATGAAAATCTATCAACGAGTCTATTACAGAGTCAGGAATAGAATCAAACTTCTGGTTCTCCCATCCCTACCCAGTCCTTTGTTTCAGTTACCTAATTAGCTTAAATTATGTTGTCCTATAGATCAGAAACATAACTAGTTATAGGAGGGAGAGAAACTTCTTTCCCAAAAGCTTCAGAATCTTGTATTAAAATATATTCAAATTTAAAATTGAGAATGATTCCATAAATGGCAAGATGAACTTACTAAACCCAGAAAAGTATTTCATCTAATATTATGTTGAAGAGACCTGTAAGAAATGGTGACTATAATTTTTTTTTTTTTGAGACGAGTCTCGCTCTGTTGCCCAGGCCGGAGTGCAGTGGCACCATCTTGGCTCCCTGCAGCCTCTGCCTCCAGGGTTCAAGCAATTCTCCTGCCTCAGCCTCCTAAGCAGCTGGGACTACAGGTGCCCGCCATCACACCCAGCTAATGTTTGTATTTTTAGTAGAGACGGGGTTTCACCATGTTGGCCAGGCTGGTCTTGAACTCCTGACCTCAGGTGATCTGCCTACCTCGGCCTCCCAAAATGCTGGGATTACAGCCGTGAGCCACCGCACCCAGCCTGGGGACTATAATTTTTAAACAGAGTCAGAGAAGGAAACTTGTAGAAAAGATCAAAGACTACAGAAGGGTCTACCTCTCTAAAAAGGAGTAAAAAGAAATAGAAGAGGGTGTGAAAGAATAACAAAATTTAAAACCAAAAGATAATTCTATGGAATATTACAATAGATTTGTGCCGTGGACAAATGGCAAATTCTTTGAAAAATATACTTCCTGATAAGCATCAAATACATATCAATACATCTTCCAAATTAGCAGAGTGCTTTTTTCCCCTGTGACAGGGTATCTCCTGGGGAAAATCACTTATTATCAATATGTGCTATCAATGTGATATAACCTTTTCTGGGGGTTATTTGGAGATACATGGCTAAAAAATTTTTTTTTGATGTAGCAAAGGTTTTTTTTTATACCTTTAGACTAAGTGCGGTCGATGAATTATTGTTTTCAATTTCCATATCCTCTCTGTTTTAAAATTATACATTCACACCCTTTGTCATATAACTTTGCAAGGCTTGGCCATGTGGCTTCTTTTGGCTAATGAGATGTTAACAAACCTGATGCCAGCAGAGTCTTAAAATGTATTTTAGTAGTTTGGCCTGCTTCTTGTGCTCTTAGGTAAACTACAAAATGAATACGCCCCAGGTAGCTGCTGTCCCTTCATGCAAGGCCTCAGAATAAACACATTTAGAGTAGACCTAATCAAACCTGCAGCCTGAAGGCAAGTTCAGCCAGCCCACAAACTGAAGCAGAGGTGCCTGGCCAAGTACAGCCTAGATCAGGAGAACCCCAGATGACCTACAGACCCAGTGTGAAAATAAACACTCAGGTAAAATGCCCTATAATAATATGGCACATTACTAAAGTGTAAGTTACTTCATCAAGCTTATTTTTCTTAAAGAGATAATCAAATCTTCGACCAGTTATGTAAGTACTGGCAGTGTTGAAAGCCACTCAATAAAACACTAGTTTCTGATGCAGAATTGTTAGGGTAACAGGTGACCAACACATCCAGTCATCACACATCTAGGAATTTCTCCTAAGACAATCAGAGAGAAACATGCATTCACATAGAAGGGTATATCTATCAAAGCAATATTGATAATAGCAAAAAAAACTGGAAACACCCTATCATCAAGAGAAGAATAGTTTTAAAAAATCATGATATAGCCAATTACACTAATATTTAAAGCTGTTAAAAATCATGTTCTCAAAGAACACTCAAAAATCTAAGAAGATTTTCATAACAACTTAGGTTTAAAAACCATAAAAAGCAAGACACACCGTTCTTTAAAAAAATTACAATATAAGCAGAGCAAAAGATCGAGTGGATAAAATAATTCATTTAAAGAATATAAGTGCGCCTTCTGTGTTAATATTCTATGTTAAATATTATACTAAATATTATACTAGGAATAAAAAAGCAAATAAAACAAACATGTTCCCTGCCTTCCTGAAACTAACAATCTAATGAGGAAGACAGATATTTAAAAATTAGTAATCCTACAGATACAGATATGCTACTGTAATAGAAAATGCTAATTATTCCCAGTATTTATTTCCCAATTCTTACTCAGTAATAGTCCTTAAATTTTATCTGACCATGACTACCAGCAATAAACTACCTACATTTTCCAGACTTTCTTGCTCCTAGCGGGGGCCATATGACTAAGTTCAGGCCCATGGGATCTAACTGGAAGTGGTGCATGCAACTTCTAGTAAACATCCTTAAAAAATAAAAAAGGGCTTGCTCTTTGTTGCTTCTCCCCCTTCTTACCAGATGGAGCAGCTATTTTGGACTATGATGTGAAAGCTGCATGCTGAGAATGGCAGAGCAACAGAATAGGAGGAACCTGGGTTCCCTAACACCGTGGAACCACTCTCCGCAGCCCTAGCCCTAGGGGGACCTACAGAACTTTTAGATGAGAGAGAAATTAAGTTTTCTCTGTTTACATCACTTTCATTTTGGGTTTTCAGTCATTCACAACTGAATGTCTAAATGGAATAACTATGAAGGAAAAGTATGGTTCAATGAGAGATAATAATAGAAACAGCTGATTTTGACTAGAGGAAGGAGTGTCAGGGATAGCTCCTCTGAGGAAGTGACATTCAAGCTATGACATGAAACCTCACCAGGAGGCCACCAGGTAAAGGGAGATAAGGCAGCAAACTGCTCAGGCTGGGGAAACCAAAGCTGCAACCACGATAGCTTAACCCTGAAGCACCACAGTAACAAGCAACACACTTTGGGATATTAAGATTGCCTCTACAAGAAAGCAAAATGAAAGCAGAGAACTAGAGCAACTAAGTGCTTTGGCTCCATATCAGAATATCTCCATAAAAGACCACATATGCCTATCAAAAAATCAGGGTGTGGGGAGTAAGAATGAGAGTGAATCCTGTTAAAGAAATTAATAGTTGCTTCCACACTTGAGCATTACATCACGCCTGTAATCCCAGCACTTTGGGAGGCCGAGGCGGGTGGATCATAAGGTCAGGAGATCTAGACCATCCTGGCTAACACGGTGAAACCCCATCTCTACTAAAAATACAAAAAATTGGCCAGGCGTGGTGGCGGGCACCTGTAGTCCCAGCTACTTGGGAGGCTGAGGTGGAAGAATGGCATGAACCCGGGAGGCGGAGCTTGCAGCGAGCCAAGACGGCACCACTAAACTCCAGCCTGGGCAACAGAGCGAGACCCCATCTCAAAAAAAAAAAAAAAAAAAGTTGGATTCTCCGATTAGAGTGGTTCATATATTTAATACCATGAGAAGAATGTCATTAGATTTTTAAATGTGAACTATGCCTGAAACAGACAAGAGCTTGATGTTAAAAAAAATTTTTAAATCATATTTCTTGTCTATTTCTGATTCTAAAAGTGAAACATATTTATTGTGGAGCATTTAGAAAATATACATAAGAGTATACAGAAAAAATAAACCACCTGTAAACTTAACCACCTTCCAATATTTTATACTGACACTGTTTTTGCATACATTTACACACCCACATACATAGATACACAAAATAAACATAAAAATGGGACTGTAATGCACATAAAGTTGTGTATACTCTCTCACTTATTATTTCAGAGCACATTCCTGTATCATTAAAATACTTTCCAAAACCATGATCTTAATGGCTATATAACATATAATTTATTTAGCCAATCAAGTCAGGGATTTTCTGAGTTAAAACTGTCAGCCACAAATTGAAGCCCTGCAGGTCAAGAGGCTGACTTTGAAATCTGCCACAGTTTCTTTCAGAAATCTCAAGTTACAGTTTAAAAGCACTAGAACCTTCCAAGCAAGAATTCAGTGAAATTCACTGAGTTTTAGACATGAAGGATGCTCACTAAAGGCTCTATTTTCCCAAATGGAGCATACGATTACATAGTTTTAAGGGAGAAACTGAGTAAGTATCAAAGATTGAAGTGGCAACAGTGAATAAGAACTAGTGTCCACTGCAAGAAATAGTGACTATCTGCAATGGTTTTGTCAGACGCAAAAAAAAAAAAAAGTTGTCAGATGCAACTTTTTTTAATAAAACAAAAGAAGAGAATATATGAGTCCATTATTTGTATAATTAAAGTTTTCTAATAAATATTGAAAAAATGATTACAGAAAAATGCACAAAGAAAAAGAATGGAAGCAAATATGACAAAGGGTTAAGTGTGAAATATGCCATTATTCTTCAAACTTTTCTGTATTTTAAATTCTTCTAACAAAAAATAAATGTTAACTTAAAATATTAGTCATATGGATAAGGTAATTCAGATTTTAGTTATTAAAGTGGAAGGAAAATTGGTTAGGTTCTGCCAGAGGATAAGTGGCTCTTTTGAGGGGGGAAAAAAAAAAGGCATACAGCATTAGGAAACTGTTCTAAAATAAAACTATTTTATTTTTTTGAGACAGAGTCTTGCTCTGTCACCCAGGCTGGAGTGCAGTGGCATGGTCTTGGTTCACTGCAACCTCTACCTCCTGGGTTCAAGCAATTCTCCTGCCTCAGCCTCCCAAGTAGCTGGGACTACTGGCATGTGCCACTACACCCGGTTAATTTTTGTATTTTTAGTAGAGACGGGGTTTTGCCACGTTGGCCAGGCTAGTCTCGAACCCCTGACCTCAGGTGACCCGCCCACCTTGGCCTCCCAAAGTGCTGGGATTACAGGCGTGAGCCACCGCGCCTGGCCAATAAAACTATTCTAAACTAAATTTAGAGTAATATCACACGTTGAAAATAAGTCTGAGGAGGGATGAGCTTTTGAACTTTACAGCTGTGCTTCCTTCAAGTATTAGCCTACCTAAAAATGATATTTTTCTGTTCCATCAAGAAGGTTGTTTTAACAGTTAAGGAAATATAAAAATTGCAGGACTGGATTTCAGTTTCTAACTCTAGTTTTGTTTACTTTGTATACCTAAAGTTTTCCTGATGTTATACATTTTTTAAAATTCCAGTTTCTGAAATGCAAACTTAGTTCAGAGAACAATTAGAGCTTGCCACTTGATGAAATGTCTTAACATAGATAGTTGCAATTTTCTATTCAGTAAGGTCCCTAACAGAAAAAAGATTAAAGAATAAAAAGTTACAGAATAAACCAAATCTATGTTAGTTCTCACAAACAAAAATTTCGAGTAGATGTAAATTTCTAAAAATTGTCCCACTTTCCCCAAATGTAGTCTTAAGTTATCTTAACTTTGCAAAAGCATCCCCCAACCCCTACTCCACTAATCAGTTCTCACCTTCTTTCCCTGCTGCAACACGTGAATTTTTCAGCAAATGTGACTCACTCATTGGCGTCTTGTCAAACTAACCCTGAAACTATAAGGAGGCTCAGCACTAACAGAATTCTAAAGCTAGAACACTTTCACTAACACACATCATGTTGACTTTAGAGAACTGAATCACATTCAGAGCCAAATACATACTAACCAACTCTGTTTATATTTTTTCTTACAAATTGTTCTCCACCATCCCACCTCCTCCCAATTTTAGTTTGGCAATTCCCTAATCTAAAATACCTCCTGTCTGTGGAGAAGACAAGATGGGGACGCATAAGAATAGGAGGGAAGAATATAAAGCAGTTGTTCACTCAGCTTGGAAGATGATTCTATTCTGAAACATTAATGATTCATATCTCTTCCACATAATTCTCAAAGTTTATTTCTCCCCTCAGTTAAATGAAAACACAATAAAAAATCTCCAGAAATAAATTATTCTCATTGTTATTATTTCACTAAATAACATTAAATAACAACATAAAAATCAGTTGTTGAGAACTATATAGTCAAAAATCTTCCATAAAATGTCACTGGCATGAAGTATCAACTGCAAATCACCTTATTCTTTTGATTAATACATTCACCTACTCCAAGACAGAAAACCACTCTTTCTAACCAGAGGGAGAGTGGTGGGGAAGAAACAAGAAAACAAATGCTTTGTGGGATTACCATAAACATTTACTTATAGCTCTATCAATTGCCACACTCCACCTGGTGGCAGGCACTGCCTCAACTGGTAAAGTGGAGGTCATCATACAAAAAATTCCAAAGAATATTTTCCAGGTGTCCTTGGGAAAAAGCAAGATGTTCTTCTCCTGTCCTATATAGAATAAGCCTAATAAGGTTTCACCGAAGTTTTTTCACGTAATAGTAGGTCAATATCTAATAGAGATTAACATAAAGGCATGACCATACTTAGAATGGGAGACCTACATTTAGAGCAATCTACTTACAAGATTCTCTTCACAGTAAGTTTAATGTCAGCTCAAGGCTTTAAGACAGGTAACAAGGTACACGCAGCACCTACAAGATTCTCTATCACCTATTCTCACTAACTGCCTTTACCCCATCCCCTATGGGTAAACTATAGAGTTTAATTAACACAGTTAACGGCAGCCTGCCACATTGCTTTTAGGTATTTGCCAGTAACATATACCCATGGGATACTCTAGAGACTGATTTCAACCAAAAATAAAAATAGATAAACAGAGCTCAAACAAAATTAAAACCAAGTCTGGCTGCCCACACTTATTTTCACACATGAGGAAAAATAGCAGTTCTCTTAGAAGCCTGGAGCAGACATATCTTTAGAACACAACGTTAAAAATATGCCCCCCTCCCCTTTTCCCCTACCTGTTTCTCACTCAAAGCTGTGATTTTGGCTTGGAGTTCATGAAGCTGTTTCTTTAAGTCAGCATTCTGATTGGAAAGAAAAAATATCTGTGAGAAAGATATTTCATTTGTTAACAGAATAGTAGCAGGAAGACTATGCATACTGTATTACAAATGATGAAGCAACCCGAAGCATTTAGCCAATCAAATCTGTCATGCATTACACTGTGGCCATAATATCATCACCTAATGCACAGATCCTAAATATAGGCTCCTCGCACCAAAACAGGAGCAGCTCCTCTGCACTTGTTTTAAATTACATGAAGTTTTACATTTGAGCATCTTGTACGGTAAGAGTACCTGTCCACTAAAATATTCTTCTTCTTTATAGAAAGTATCCATTGACAGAAAACCCAAAGCTCCACTAATCACACAAAAGTAGGAAGATGGAGGTTATAAGTATGCACACACTACATGCTTTACAGCATTATCAACAAAGATAAGAGGTTTTTCTCCACTTGCCCTCTCCCTTATTTAGCAAAGTACATTTGTTATTTTAGCCTAGATCTGAAAAGCTGTCAGTACTGCAACTGCCTTAACACTACATCATTCAAATTAACACACTGACTACCAGGGCATTTTCTCAGTTCTAAAATTCTAGGAATCAAAAAAAGAATACTATTTTAGATGAGATACACAGAGCATGATTGCCTTTTACTAAAGTAGGCAAAAAATTCCAAAATTAAAGTTTTCAAATGCTTAATGTAGCAGGACAGCCTACTAGCAGACTGAACACCACCCTAATGAGAGACTGCTTTTACTTGATTTGTCTCACATACAATTCTTTCAATTTACCCTGCTTGGTCTTCTGTCAGGGTGAGGGAACACATCCTCCCCGTCTATTGAATTTGGTTTACTCCATGTGGACTTTTTTATTAGTGTATTTGACATAAGGCTTCTCCAATGAGATCACCCACACCTGCTGTCCAACAAGTTACTGCCCTGCCCACCTCAGATTCTTCAGGTTAAGACAATTCTGTTACATGATCACCAACTATAACAGAAATGATAGTTTCTAGTAACATTTCACAGTTGCTGATAGTTTACCACATTAAATAGGAGAGGACTTGTTAATCTAAAGTCTACCACCTCTTGGCTCCCTAAATCCAATTTTTATTCATTTATTTATTTTGAGATGCAGTCTCGCTCTGTCGCCCAGGCTGGAGTGCAGTGACAAGATCTTGGCTCACTGCAACCTCTGCCTCCCAGGTTCAAGTGATTCTCCTGCCTCAGCCTCCTGAGTAGCTGGCTTTACAGGCACCCATCACCATGCCTGGCTAATTTTTGTATCTAAATCCAATTTAAATTGTGAATATACCAAAAAACTGAAGAAAAAAAAGGAGAAGTTTCTCACGGAAGTGGGATCATTCAACAGGAGTAAGTATGGGCCACCAATGCCAGCTCTCAGAGTCAAAACACAATAGTTAGACCTGAGTTCTCGATTCGTAGAGATAAGTGTTATTTTTTTTACTTCCAAAAATCAATGTGCCTCAGTACCATTCTTCAATCAAAAACTTGATTTTACTTTACAGTGAAGCCTGTATAGACTGTTTATCAACCCAGATATAAATATAGATATAGACGTAGATATAGATATAGATAGATATACTTTGATATTTGATAAACACTCTCCATACTTATGACCTAGTATCTAATGGTTACAAGAGAGACACTGCCCAATAATAAATACAATTATCAGAAGACAAGGTAAGTTTTTAGGAAAACATCTCTTCAGAAATAGAGAATAAAATGCCTAAGTGAAAAATGCCTATGAGAATTTAAAGAAAAGTTAACATTCTCTGTTAACTTTTCTGTTAGAAAGTAACATAAGGTACTTTTTAACCCTCCTTTAAGGGTTCTTTCAAAAATAAAATTTTCTAAAATGCTTCTTTTAAAAATTACTCTAGGCCAGGCGCAGTGGCTCACGCTTGTAATCCCAGCACTTTGGGAGGCCGAGGCAGGCGGATCACAAGGTCAGGAGATCGAGACCACGGTGAAACCCCGTCTCTACTAAAAATACAAAAAATTAGCCGGGCGTGGTGGCGGGCGCCTGTAGTCCCAGCTACTCGGAGAGGCTGAGGCAGGAGAATGGCGTGAACCCGGGAGGCGGAGCTTGCAGTGAGCCGAGATTGCGCCACCGCACTCCAGCCTGGGCGACAGAGCGAGACTCCGTCTCCAAAAAAAAAAAAATACTCTAAAATTCTTACCCTGAACATAGAGAATTCAGTACTATTCAAATGTTCTATAATATAAACTCCAAGTAAATAAAAATGGTTTGGGGTCTCTTTTCATAATATTGGGATGACAGAAAGCCTCTAAAAACTCTGATTTTGAATAAGTGGGTTTATGGAAATGAATTTAAGCTATATGACAAGTATTAACTCAATATTTTTCTCCAAAATACTCAAACCAATTAATATAAAACCAAAATAATAGTAACAAAGATGAAATAATAGCTATATTAAAATAGAATGACTGAATATTTCTAAACCCTTATAACCAGAAGATCCATGTATTAAAAATAATTGCCATTAGAAATGAAATAATTCTTAAAAGTTAAGTACCATCTATATTTAAGTATTTTATGGTGATTTTATTTTAAATTATTTTTAACTTTAACAATTAAATGAATAACAATAGTAGTTTACCTGTGGATCCTGCTTCATTTGAGCAACCAGTTTCTGGTAATAAAGAGAGAAAAAGAGCCATCAGTCTTACATATTAACTCCCTACAGCTAATCAGGTTTGGATAAAAAAATATAGGATTTTAAGTTAACACAAAAAAAAGAGCAACACCACAATCAGAACAGACTAAAACCTTCTGTGATCCATGTAATAGGCTCAGGAGACACTTCCTTTAATAAAAAAAATCAAACCACCACTTTATATTTGAAATGAAAAAGTGCCTGATTTTTAAATCTGGACAGAGATGGGTGACAGTGGCTTCCGAAGGGAATTTAAACAAGCTGGATGCTCCAAAAGCCAAACATCCCTTTCAAATGTTGTCAATGTCTAGAGTCCCAAACAAGGCCTGGAAAGAAGCTGGCCCCACACAAAACCAGCCTGTTTATATACAGAGCAAAGTACAGATTTGGCAGGTCTATTGGTTTGGTTCTTACCACAGAAGGAGCTTAGTGTCCCATGTGACTTTGCCACTGTCTTCTCTCAAGGAGTTGGGTGCAGGGGAGGATAAGTTCAGTGGGGCAGTGATGCTCAGTTTTTGAGAATAAGGAAGCGCAGGAACAATACAAAACTCTATCTAACTCGATTCCTCTGGGAAAGAGAGTGCTACCCAATACTGAATGGAAAAGATCTTTACTAGGGAAAACAGAAGCCCAAACAAATGGAAAGGAAAGAGGAAAGGAAAGGAAAGGAAGGGAAGAAAAATGAATGTCTTTTGATCTAACCCAACTTCTAAAAACATCGCTGCCCAAAGTTAACAATAACCATAGACAGAAGAATATGAAGGATAAAAGAGCATCAGAAGTCCTAAAGTATCTGGGAATAAGCTATTACCCAAGTCAATGTTTCATGTAATGGAAAAATTTGTCACTCTCTTTTGGTGACAAGGCACTTTTAAATTGTTTAGTTGTAAGATAAAACCTTTCTAAAATATACTATATATTTATCTAACTACTACTTTTTTTTTGAGGGTCTTGCTCTGTCACCTAGGCTGGAGTACAGTGGTGTGATCATGGCTTGCTGCAGCCTTAACCTCCTGGGCTGAAGCGATCCTTCCACCTCAGCCTCCCGAGTGGCTAGAACCCCAGGTGCACACCAGCACACCTGGTTAATTTTTTAATTCTTTGTAGAGACAGGGTCTTGTTATGTTGCCCAGGCTGGTCTTGAACTCCTAGGCTCAAGGAATCCTCCCGCCTCAGCCTCCCAAAGTGCTGAGATTAAGGTGTGAGCCACCTGCCCTAACTTCTTAAAAAGAAGAAAAAAAATTTAAAAATCAAGCTTTTATTGATACTTAGAGGAAAGATTATATTAATATACTAAACTATAAACAATAGGCTCCTTACAAAAAAAGGTCCCAAACTACGTTTTAAAGTTCTTAAATCCACATTGTAGTTTTCCAGTCCACTCCTTAACGTCAAGTAGTCAGCCAGCACATTTTCCTACTATTCTTTATTTGTTTTTTTGTTTTTTAAAGATGGGGTCTTATTCTGTCACCCAGGCTGGAGTGCAGTGGCACAATCATAGCTCACTGCAGCCTCCAACTCCTGGGCTTCAGCAATCTTCCCACCTTAGCCTCCTAAGTAGTTGGGACTACAGGTGCACACCACCATATCCAGCTTTTTTTTTTTTTTAATATTTTTAAGAGATGAGGTCTCGCTATGTTATCCAGGCTGATCTCGAAATCCTGACCTCAAGCAATCCTCCCACCTCAGCCTCCAGAGTTGCTGAGATTACAGGCGTAAGCCACCATGCCCAGCTCTTGCTACTATTCTAACAACCCTGAAACCCAGCTGAAATTTGCTGTTTCAGACCTGCTGTGTGTTACACTCACTGGACTAATTTAAAAAGATGAGTGAATAGGTTGTAATAATCTAAGAAATCTTCCTTTAGTAAAATGTATAATCTTTGGTGTATCACTTCAGACATTTATTCTAATTGATCAAAAGTCTTTCTCCCTGATGCTAAGACACATTTTTGATAACTGAAGTTGCCAACCATGGGACCTCCAAATACACAAGGTATGTGTCACTATATGTCTTCATATTTAATGGTAGTAGCTCTTCTATATCCTAGTCTTCACCTACAAAATAGAAACAATACATATTCTAAGAGGTTAAGGGGATTGAAACACAAGGTTTTATACACATACATGTTTACATTAATGCTAGCCACAGTCTTCAATCAAAAAAGCTCTTGATTTTCCTTTTTGATTTGGTTACCAGAGGGTTGGCTACTACGCTGTTACCTTTTAGAAGCTGAAAAAGGTTTTCTTCCAGACACTGGAATTTAAAAATTCACTGATAACCACATGAAGTCTTCACCTCTAGAGGAAATAAATAAGCCAATTTTTCTATCTATAAGCAGTTAAACTGCATTTTAGACAATCAGGGGTAGAACAGGACAAGCTGGGCAACTTACTGGACCATCCAAATCCCTAGTAACCTTAAGCTGACATTGTGTTAACAAAGTTAGGTTACTTTCCGCCAGAATGCGGCAATATTTCTTGAGGATATACTTCACGCCAAAGGTAAGCAAAACAACCCATAGGCCAAACCTGGCCCACCAGCTGCTTTTGCAAATAAAAGTTTTACGGAAAAGAGCCATACTCATTCATTTATATATTGTCCGTGGCTGTTTTGTCTGTGCAACAGCAGGGCAGAGTAGTTGTGACAGAAACCATAAATTACCCGCAAAGCCAGAAATATTTTACTGTGTCCCTTTACAAAAAAATTTGCTAACCTCTGCTTTTTTTTTTTTTTTTTGAGACGGAGTCTCGCTCTGTCGCCCAGGCTGGAGTGCAGTGGCGCGATCTCGGCTCACTGCAAGCTCCACCTCCCAGGTTCACGCCATTCTCCTGCCTCAGCCTCTCCAAGTAGCTGGGACTACAGGCGCCCGCCACCACGCCCGACTAATTTTTTGTATTTTTAGTAGAGACGGGGTTTCACCATAGTCTCCATCTCCTGACCTCGTGATCCGCCTGCCTCGGCCTCCCAAAGTGCTGGGATTACAAGTGTGAGCCACCGAGCCCGGCCTAACCTCTGCTTTATACTATTCTCCATTCCATATGGAGTAAATACCCTGAAAATTTAAATGTGACTTCTATCAAATCTAAATAAGATCAAAAAAGGGAGGAGGAAAAAAGGCAATTTCCCCAAAAAGATGAGATGTCCATCACAGGACATTATTATTTAAGTATTTACTGAACACCAACTATGTGTACATTGCTACTTTCATAACTATCTCCCCATTCATAAAGAAAACACAAAGAACAAAAATATGCTTTCACTACACAATACCAGATAGTTTCAGAACACATTTTCTATCCAGTAAGCTCAATTTCAGCCCTAATCTCATTCCCTAACTGGAAATGCAACAAAGGATGGCTTTTGTCCCACTATTTAGTCAAATGTATGTTCTGGCTTTGGTCTCAGCCTAGTAACCAGCGCCCCTACCTTGATGTCATTTCTGGCATGCCTCAATTTGTCATGATCAATGATTGTGTAGGTGACACCATATAAATTATTTTTTCAAAAATAGTAAAGTATTACCGATATAACTGGAGTGAAATATATGCTTTCTCTGTTAAAATATTATTGACATATAAATAAATGTTTATTATCACACAAACAAAATGTTGTATAAATAAAGGATGAATATAAAAGCTATTAATTTTATGCTCAAAGCTGACAGTTAATATGAATAGTAAGAGAGTGTTTAGAATAACTTTAAGAACTATATCCCTTTTGAGTCAACAAATGTAAATTTAAAATTTTAATTAGATTTAAAACAGAATAATAAATATTAAGTATTTTCATAATTGTGATGTTTATAAAATTGGTATGCTTGAATTCAGAATATGAAACAAAATATTTAGTAATTAACTTCAATTAATTTAGGTCATAAGCCTTTCAAGAAAGGATTATTTGGGACTTGCTCATATCTTGTGAAGAGGAACTAAAGCAGAATGTTAACTTTGCCATCTCAATACTTCTTCAGAGGAAGAAAAACTCCAAAAATCACACGCAACATCATAAAATTATCCTTGATCCACACAAATTTCAGATTGGTTACTGTACTCCCAGAATTCATTCTATGATGATGTCATCTTTGAATAAAATGTGAATTTAATTTTTATCACTTGCCATTCAGCCAAACTGGGTATTCAACACACCTCTATGTTAAACTAATTTCACTCAGAAAAAGATGAGCTTGTTTTTGTAACAAATTTCTGCTCTCCTCAATTAGTACCAGAAGCAAAGTTAAAAAAAAAAAAAGTACACAGCTTATTACCTACTTAAAGAAGCCCACGTGCACAGGGCCAACTCTGCAGCGGAACAAGAGTTTAACGAGATCCGGAGCAGCAGCAGGGATTTCTGAACAGGTGCTTTTGAAGCTTCCTTTAAGTTCTCGCCCACACTAATTCTGAGCAATGTGCAGATCTAGTAGTTACCACAGGCCCAAGATATTCTCCCAACGATTTCAAAAGTTAATGTTACCTTAGACTACTCAGATGAACAAAGGAAACTACACCTAAGAACAAACATCTTTAGAAAGTAGTTTTACTTATCCTTCTCTCCGCTCCCATATCCCCAATTGTTACAAATTCAAAAATAGTCAATGCATCATCCTTTCTCACTTTTGAGTACCAAGGATTAGATACATGCATGTGTCTGTGTGTCTTCGGCCTGATGTCCAGCTAAAGTCTAGAAAGATATAAAACAGTGGTACTCTGTTTACATAACAAATTTTAATTATGTAATTATATAAAGATAGCTTTTTGTAAAATATAAGAATTGTGAAATCTGAAATTTAAACATCTGTGAAGATAATCACATTTTCTTTAAGAAAGATTGGAATCAACGCATAAAGCTGAGTCATATGATCTGTAAAAACTTTAGTACATATGGTAGTTGAGTTAGACATGTTGTTATTTAAAACATGCAAGTTAAATCACATGAATAAAGTCCTTCAGATGAACCAAAAAGCAGAAAAAAGATTTCTTTCTTTTTGGTTAACACCTTTGGTATATGAAAAAAATCTTTTCAGTTCTTTTCTCTAGAAAGGAAGTCAGGAATACTTTCTTTAAGTTCTTAAAAGCAGAATCTGTGACTTTGTCGAGTAGTGATAAAAGGCAAACGACATGACTCTTGGACAAAATTGTCTTAAAGATTATTAAAAACCATACTAAACACCAGAGATGGGCTTGTTTACTAATCTTAGCCATTACTTAACAACAATGTGGGAGAAGCCAACAATACAACGTACCTGGTGAACCTGAATTTCCACTTTAAGAGCCTCCTGTAGAGTCTGCAACTCCATCCTCTACCTTCTCCACTTTCTCTGCTAGTTCTACAGTTTCTTCAGCCTCTGTTTAAAGTAACAAACTCCTCTTCTCACTGCAGCTGTAAAGATCATAAAATGTTTTGGATCATTACATTTGGAATAAATATAATATTTATGCCAAATAAATTATGTTAGTAAAAAAATATCTGATTCTCTAACGCAGGGCAAGAAATTTCCCAAAGAGATTTTTTTCCCCCAAAACAATTCTTCAAGTATTCCTCTAAAGAACACTTCAAATAACTAAGAAATGAAAAACCAAAAAAAGGGTTTAATCTGGTCATGGAAACATCTAAGCACCCACTACATGCTCAGCACTGTGTTAATCACTACATACTGAGGATACAGAGCTGAGTAAGACCACTTCTGCCTTCAATGATACTATAACCATCCAGGACACATTGTCCTCAAAAAGAGACATATAACAACAGAATCATACTTTTTTTTTTTTTTTGAGACGGAGTCTCGCTCTGTCGCCCAGACTGGAGTGCAGTGGTGCGATCTCAGCTCACTGCAAGCTCTGCCTCCCAGGTTCACGCCATTCTCCTGCCTCAGCCTCCCAAGTAGCTAGGACTACAGGTGCCTGCCACTACGCCCGGCTCATTTTTTTATATTTTTAATAGAGACGGGGTGTCACCGTGTTAGCCAGGATGGTCTTGATCTCATGACCTTGTGATCCGCCCATCTCAGCCTCCCAAAGTGCTGGGATGACAGGCGTGAGCCACCGTGCCAAGCCAAAATCATACATTTTTAAACTTCACACAGAGTGGACTGGAGAGTTCAGGGTTTCTCGGAGGTTAATGAATGCCAGGGTAGTTTTATTTGGATTGGTTCTTACTCTATATAAAAAATAGAGAAACTCAAAATGGGGAAATTCTGGTATAACTTAAACATTTACATTTAACAAATTAATACTGAAAACAGACAAATACAATGCAATATAACTGTGCTATCCAAAAAGTTATGATGTGGATATTTTAAAATGTATCTACCGTGTGTAATATGAGGTGGTCTAGTAATGGAACACATGTCCAGCTTTACAATGAAAATCATCTTCTTTCAAGCTTGCCAGTCATCTCTTTGACTATACATATAATGGCATGTGGAGATAATGTCAAAAGTCTAAATCTGTTTTTTTTGTTTTTTTTTTTTTTTTTTTTTTTTTGAGACTGGAGTCTCGCTCTGTCACCCAGGCTGGAGTGCAGTGGCGCAATCTCGGCTCACTGCAAGCTCCGCCTCCCGGGTTCACGCCATTCTCCTGCCTCAGCCTCTCTGAGTAGCTGGGACTACAGGCGCCCGCCACCACGCCCGGCTAATTTTTTGTATTTTTAGTAGAGACGGGGTTTCACCGTGGTCTCGATCTCCTGACCTCGGGATCCACCCGCCTCGGCCTCCCAAAGTGCTGGGATTACAAGCGTGAGCCACCGCGCCCGGCTAAATCTGTTAATGTGACACCCAGCTTGACCTTCCTATCTCCGCTAATCATCACTACTCTAATTTAAATTATTTCGATGGCTAATTTATCCTTTATTGTTTTTTTCTTTTCTTGAATGTGGCCTTAGACATGATTTTAGGTACTCTGTCAAACCAAAAGTCTGTTTTTGCCTAAATAAATTTAAATTTTACTGCAAATTTCTTTTATTCTTTGCACCTATAAAGCTTGTAGCTAGAGTAGCTTTTTAGCATTCATATAAATTGGGGAAGGGAACAATCAGAAAGTTAGAGGAACCACTACTCCTTAAACCAATACAATAAGATTCATGATCTTCATATTTCTAAATATTATTTACCTATGGGTAAAGTCTATATTCAACCTAAGTTTTCTAAGAGTCCTTTGAAAACTGGTTTAACAGAGTTATAATGGAATCATTAACTAGGGAATATATTCTTGTGAATATGAGTTTTCAATATATTTGCTTATTCTCATTAGGCAGAAAACATCAGCAGAAATCTCTCTCTTAGGGCTTATATACTAGATTATATAACATCAAAATACTCAAACCTAAAAAAGAATAAATTCCAAAAGTGCAAAATTCCTTTAAATTCACATTTGCAAAGGATAGGAAAAGTTTACTGTATAATGATAATGTTAGCCAAAACATTTTAAAAGGCAGTATATTTAAGGGAGATATTAACAATTTAGAAAGGGAGACATACTATGGTGAACAAATCTGGGTAGTTTTAGCTACTATCTTTTAAAATATTTGGAATGACAACCAATCAATCAATAACTAGCAGAATCATTAAGTCACTAAGACCAAGATTTTTGTTATCACGTAAGCTTACTCTACCTGCAATACTAACGTTAAAACTACACAGCCACTTTCATTTTAAATAATAAAATAATCTCCCTACTCAAATTCCTGACTTATGTATTACAGTTCTTCTTGAAAACAACACTTGGTTTTCCATTTTTACAAGGCTCTACCAGAAAATGTGTCCAAAATGATTCCTATAATTTTTGTCAAGAATCACTTTGAAGTTGAAGGGGTATTTTTCAAATATTCATACTTCATTCTACTGACGGTAACATAAAACCATAGTTCAACTCAATTCACATAAACTCTGGAAATGAACAGCAGGTTAAAACACAAAGAACTTACATTATACATGACAAAGGGCTAATACAGTTTATATATTTAGGGCCCTCAAAAATTGATAACAAACATCTATGAAAAAACAATTTACAGAAGAAATAAGAGTGACCAACAAATATGAAAAACTTCCATCTTCAATTAAGACACAGAAATATAACTAAGACTATATGCTTTGTCTATCAAACTGAAGACCTATAAAACAATAATACTCCGAGCTGTCTAGAATTTGTGTCAGGTGCCACTTCGCAATTTGCTGATGGTTATCTCTAGGTAGTAGCACTGTCAGTTATTTACTTTCTTCTTTTTGGGGTATTGATATTTTCAAAATTTTCCATAAAAAATACGCACATCTTTTTAAACAAGAAGACATTAACCAAGGATTTGTAGATAAAGCATCAGAAAATGTTATGCTATCAAACAAAATGCTCAGGAAACGAAGAAGTTAAAACCAGGGTTTAACCTGAAGACTGTAAATGTCAAAGAGTGCCTCGCACAATAATAAGCCTGCAACTCAAGTTAATGAGGAGCTGATGGCTTTTACTTTCTCCATCAGACTGTTGTCTGCTTCTCAGAGATACACAAAGGCACGAAGCTTTATTCAGCAAGGACTCTAAATGCCAATTACTCATTTTATTTCAAAATAAAACTGAAAGGGTTAAAAAAGGACTAATTGTAGAAAAACATATGAAGGATTAGAAGATTCATTTGAAATTCTTTTTCTTTTCTTCAGAAAGATCTCTTTCTGGATAGTAATTTTAAGAGACTGGTCTGTGCGGAAAGAAACAAATTATAGACATGTATTTATAATTTACAAAAACAAGGCAGGTACATGTTGAATCTTGTTTTTTTAATTTTATTTTTTCTTGTAGAGAATGGGTCTCATATGTTGCCCAGGCTGGTCACAAATATATGCTGAATGTTTTTTTTTTTTGAGTTTGTTTTTCGCACTGGGACCCAGGCTGGAGTCCAGTGGCGCGATCTCTGCTCACTGCAAGCTCCGCCTCCTGGGTTCACGCCATTCTCCTGCCTCAGCCTCTCCGAGTAGCTGGGACTACAGGCGCCCGCCACCACGCCCGGCTAATTTTTTGTAATTTTAGTAGAGACGGGGTTTCACCGTGGTCTCGATCTCCTGACCTCGTGATCCGCCCGCCTCGGCCTCCCAAAGTGCTGGGATTACAAGCGTGAGCCACCGCGCCCGGCCTGAATGTTTTGAAAAAATTTTTTTTCCTGAGACAGGGTCTCACTGTGTCACCCAGGCTAAAGTGCAGTGATGCGATCACGGCTCACTGCAGCCTCAACTTGCTGGGCTCAAGTGATCCTCCTGCCTCAGCCTCTTGAGTAGCTGTGACTACAGGTGTGCCCCACCACATCCAGCTAATTTTTGTATTTTTTTGTAGTGACAGGGTTTCGCCATGTTGCCCGGGCCGGTCTTGAGCTCCTGGGCTAAAGTGACCCATCCACCTTCAGCCTCCCAAAGTGTGGGATTACAGGTGTGAGCCACCGCACCCAGCTGAAAAAATATTTTGAGGTCTTGGACATCTCATGCAGTCATCATCTGAATACCACTGGGAGGCAGTTTATAGCATCAAAAGAATTATTTGCTACATTTGTAAAAGATGATTTAACATATTTTGACCAATTCTAACAAGTTATAAATAACAAATCAGTCGCTGCAAGGTGAATACCATCAGACTCACAAGACGGTAACACACTGCATTCCACCATAATGAATGACTCTCACCACCCAACAGCTCTACAAGTCACTATCAGCAAGGCCACTTGCCCCTAGCCCAAAATATTAGCATTTGCAATCTTCCAAACTGTACACATCAAACCACTCTGACACCTAATGGCCTCTAACTTTCCAATAACAACAACAACAACAACAACAACAAAACATAAAAACCAAACACACAAACTAAACAAACAAAAACAATAATCAAATCCCACTAAAAAGGTCAGCCATGGTATCTGGAAAGCACATTCACCATCCCAAAAAACAAAAAACGCTAATTCTACTTACTCACTGTGTGACTACTCTCATCCTCGGGGTTTGTTTGTTTGCTTGTAAATCAGGAAAATGGAAACAATATCACCTACTTCATAAGACTGTTGTGGTTTAAATAAGGCAAAATTATAGGAAAAGCCCTTTGCAAACTGTAAAGTTTTATGATAGTTTTAATATACTTAATTCTTTCCTCTATACATACTTTTTAATAGAACTTCTCTACATAGTATATATCTAGAAGACTGTAGGCTTTTCTGTTCTCAAACTCTCTATGGATGTTCTTCTAACTATTTCTCTGGGCATACTTCTGCTTGAAGATATGTGACCTGCAGGTCTTTCATTATGATTCTAATAACCTGTAGGATAGCTATAACTCCAATTTTACTGCTAAGAAATATTTTGCTGTTACTGAGTTGACAGAAACCTTTTTCCAATCAAAACTTGACTCATCAGCCAACATTTCTTTTTTTTTTTTTTTTTTGAGACGGAGTCTTGCTCTGTCACCCAGGCTGGAGTGCAGTGGCACGATCTCGGCTCACTGCAAGCTCCGCCTCCTGGGTTCACGCCATTCTCCTGCCTCAGCCTCTCTGAGTAGCTGGGACTACAGGCGCCTGCTACCACGCCCGGCTAATTTTTTTTGTATTTTTAATAGAGACGGGGTTTCACCGTGGTCTCGATCTCCTGACCTCGTGATCCGCCCGCCTCGGCCTCCCAAAGTGCTGGATTACAAGCGTGAGCCACCGCGCTTGGCCCAGCCAACATTTCTTTAACGATAAGTCCATGACACAGCGTGCCCCCAAACTGTCCCTAAAAAGGACAACTCCATGTTCTCTATACCATGCATTTATTTGGTGTGAAACTCCTCTGCTTTTTATCTATATTCTCAGACACAATGTTTAAAGTAGGTTTAATTCATTTTTTTAAATAGGAAAAAGTAGGTCTTGACAGTCATCTACGTATCTTTACGTCTTGTCCCATGCTTAATATTTGAATATCAGGTTTCAATTTGTACAAAATACTTCCTACTATGTATCTAACGTGTAGGGAGATAAAATAATATCTTTACTAGCGGTAGTGCTAAAATTACCATGAATGCTAAAAATAATAAAATTATTTTAATACTATTTATTAAAAACTTTAACATTTATTAACATGAATCAATACAAATGACAACATTAAAAAACATAATGTAATGTCTATTTTCTTATCATTTAGCAAATTTTCAACACATCTTGATTTATTTTCATCACAGTGTTTCTTTTATGACACTCCACAGGTGAACAGAAAATACTACTGCACAAAGAGCTTGGCAACCCTGATTTTACAGGCAAAACCCTCTGAATCTGGTAAGGTTACTATGTTCAAATTCTGGTGTGACAGCTGTTGACCTCCTTAGCTAGTTGGATGTTTCTATACTATCAAATTATATTTAATAATGTTGTTTCCTATTAAATCAAAAAATATATATGCATACATATCATTACATTTATGATACCTAAATGTCTGAATGTATGTGAGTATAAAATATCTTTCTAATCTCTATTTGTTTTGGAGGGGGTGGGGGGCGGGTCCTCATTTTTTAAAAAAGGAATCTCTACGCAGGTCACACCTCCACTGCAATGTGCAGGCTATTATGGTGCCTTGGGCCAGGCCGGGGTTCCCCATAGCACCCTCCTTCACAAGTCTGTGTAGTGTCCTGGACCCCTCCCTACCATCATCAGTGCTCAGCCCAATATACAGTTTCTACCTCTGCTTCCTGGGGTCCAGGCTGTCTGCATACACACATTCTTCTGTTTCCTAACTTTCTTTACAAAAATCAAGCATGTCTACTAAATTATTCCAACCACATCCAACGAAAGGAAAACTGAGTAAATTTTAAAATAAACAGAAATTGAAAATGGAGGAGGTTGGGGAGCAGGGTATGAGAGCATAGTGACAATGAGGCCAAGGATTTAGAACTAGTCACATTTACCAGAATGTTATTAATATTTAGTGACTATTTAAAAAAAAACTGTCCAGACAAGCCTGGCCAGAATCTTACAAATATATACCACACAAAGGATAACGCAAGTGGGTGTGGTAGTCTCAGCATAACCAATAAATACTTAATAGAAGTGGAAGTTATGGGAGATAGATTTCAGATCAATATAAGGAAAAGGAAGAACTAAGGATAAGAGTCATACAAAAAAGGAATGGGTTACCTTATGAGGTAGTGGGCTCCCTGTCATTAGAAGTATTCAAGAATGCTGCATATCATATCCCCCTCTTGGAGATTCACAATGCACATTAGCATATTAAAGGTTCTGAGAAGTCCTGCAGTAAAGAAACCTGTTTAACTTTGTTTAATGCAGCATTTCCCAAATTACTTGACCACAGAACCCTTCTCCCACCCCCACCCCACCTCAATAATACTTATTTTTGTGGAAGTAGAATTCCTCAGAATGCATTATAGAAAATGAGCTACGTTTTTTTAAAATGTGGTATTCAATATGTACCTGAATAACAGCCTGTCAGGGATCTAGAAGAAACTGCCACACAACATAAAATATTGGAGGAGAAGGCCCTTAACCCATTTATACCTAGTGTTCCATTATTGGAACACTAAGCCTGTGGGAGTTATTTATATCCTACTACTCGAGTTCATTGCCAAGGTCTGATTTTTCACAAAAAAAATTTGCAACCTCTGGTATAAATGGGTTAAGGTCCCTTCTCTAAGATTCTATCCCATGTCAAAGTAAAGAGCTATAGGATCTTGATTATTTATTTTAAAAGGTTTAATGAGAGAAAGACAAGTAGAATAAAAAGGTAGTAAATGCAAGGATTAACTAGTTCAAGTGCCTCCATGAAACATGTTCAAATCCCAGTCCCCAAAAGGAAGAGAGACACCACAAGCACCATAAACTATCAAAAGGAAACCTTGGCCAAATATCTACTAGATCTACTCCACCCACCAAGTTAATTACTATTTGAGAGAGGATTTAAAAAATTTTTTTAAAAGGAGTAGTCTTGCACTAGGCAACTACCCTATTCCAGCTATCTTATTTGAGTGTAATTTTTTTCATAATACACACTCTCCTAATAAAGTTAATATTTGTTTGATGGCTAGTCACTAGATTGCCCTGTGCATTCAAAGAAATGTTTAAGAGTGATGAAGAGCCATTAAAAAAATCTATCAAAGTAGATATTAGGAAAAAATGTTTGCCTGTATGCCCCACAATTACATTTCTCTCTCTCTCTTTTTCTCTCTTTTTCCTTTTGAAGAATTACATAAAACAACACACGCTAAAAATTTACTATCAAACATGAGGCTAACTAATCCAATATTAAGTTTAAGAATGTAAATAAACACGAGTCTCAAATTTCAAAGTCAAGTTTCCACAGTTAAATTAACCTAAGCCATTTTGCACATATACTAAGGCCATCAAATATAACAGCATATTAAGTAACACAAAACACTACAGGAATCTTCATCTTCTTTTTTTAAGAGATGAGGGTCTTGTTTTGTTGCCTGCTTCAAGCTGGACGACTTGAATTGGCTCAAGCCATCCTCCTGCCTCAGCTTCCTGAGTAACTGGAGCTATAGGCACACACCACTGGGCCTGGCTGGGAATCTGAACTTTTGAATTTCTTGACTTTTGAATTCTCAACCCGAACCATTGCATTGAGGACATTTTTGGAAAACGAGACTTTTACATTTTAACAGGTTATCGAATGGTGGAACATGCAGGCCTAGCTGTATTAGCAGAAACACAAATGCGTTTGAAGTATAGCTACGTGAAATTAGACAATTCATTTCTACTCAGTGCAAATAGCAAAGCCCCATTTCTGAGAGACAGCCTATTTGCAAAAAAAAAAAAAAAAAAAAAAAATCACAATATTTGAATAATTATCCAGCTAGCATCAGGATCAGGCATACTATGTCTACCTAGTGAAAGTACTTACCAATTCCGGGGAAACTGGCTCTCCTTCAGCTCTCTAGCCCCCTATAACAGAAGAATGGGAAAATGGAATTAGACAACACACACATATTTATGACATGTCATTAAAAGCTGAAAACTCAAAGATTTCTGATTTTAAGAAGAAAAAACAAAACACACAAAAGTTTCCGAAGTTTTAAAACCCAAAAGAAAAAAAGAAGCAATAGGTAATTTTTACAGCAAAGAAAAGAACTCAAGAGCAGTTAAATCACTACTTTTCCACAGTTTTTCAAGACAAGGAAAAGTAAGTAGTTGATAATTTTCCTTTCCTAAGAGACACATAGAAATGAAATGCACCTCATTTAAATAACATACAACTACTCCTTCATCCCCAACAAGTGACCTCTACTGTCAGTTGTTTTACATTAACAAATTAAGCTAACATCACTAGTTCTTAGTTTGGTCCTCATAAAAGGCATTTTTTTCAATTAATCTTGAAATGTATTTGCCTTATATAAGGCTTTAAAATCACAGCATTTTATAATAATGTATAGTCAGAATTTTAATTAAACTTTTTTCACATTCTTAGATGTGTCTCACCTTTTTTTTTTTTTGAGACAGAGTCTCACTCTGTTGTCCAGGCTCAAGTGCAGTAGCACAATCACAGCTCACTGCAGCCTCAACCTCCCAGGCTCAAGCAATCCTCCCATTTCAGCCTCCTGAATAGCTAGGACTTCAAGTATGCCACCATGCCTGGCTATTACTTTATTTTTTTGTAGAGTCAGGCCTCACTGTGTTGCCCAAGCTCGTATCAAACCCCTGGGCTCAAGCAATCCTCCCCGCCTCAACCTCCCAAAGTGCTGGGATTACAGGTGTGAGCCACTGTGCCTGGCCACATCTTACCACTTTAGATTGTAAACCACATACACAAAAGCTATTTGTTTCTATTCCACATATCTAATCAGTGATGAAGCCAGAAAGAAAATTTAGGTTTTGGGATCCCAACCCAATATTAGGAAACAAAAATTAAAACTTTTCCCTTAATATTTTAGTATTAAATTATTTAAACTCCACTATGCTATGCTCTAAAACTACATGTCTTCCTTTTGCCTTAAATATGGTGTTTGCTGACTGATATTACTCCAATAGTGTCTCATTGCCTCAGGGAATATTTCAAAAGAGCTTCATGTCTCCCAGATTGTAAATCTTTGTTTAATCATGTACAGTTATACCAAACATACGATAAAATTATTTAAAAGGGCCCCAGTTCATGCAGTTAGCACTCATTTCCAAAGAAAGTCAATGTGCTATTCTATTCTGCCTTTTCTTTAGCAGCTGTCCTTTTTAAAGTTCTCAGGCCCATGCAAATAACAATTTTAATCACCAAGGTTAGGATGACTCCCAACCAAAAGAGAAATCATGCAACAATCTGTAGAACAATGCAGTTATTAAAAAGTGGATTCTTAACACTACTGATATCTATAGGACTCTGTGCCACTCAAAAGGTTGCCTCAAACAGTACCAGGCACATAGTAAATGCTCAATAAATGTTTGTTAAGTCAATGAATTGACTAAACAGACACTTAAGCTGTCTGTTGAGGGCTTATCTTCCCTATTAGGGCTTTCATGTTAGCTCTTTTAGGCTGGGGATAATTTCTTACGCATCGATTTCCAGCAGCATTATTTGTTAAATGAATGACTTTCTGGAACTGTTTTCATCCAAGTTGTTGATTAGGAAGTAAAATATTACCATTTTAAAATATAGTAAAAAGGAAAAGACTGATAAATTGGACAAAATTAAAATTAAGAACTTCTGTTCATCAAAAAAACACCATTAAGAAAGTGAAAAGGTAAACCACAGAATTGGAGGTGATAATTATAGTATGTATAATCAACACAGGCTTATACCCAGAATATATAAAATACGTTGAAATTCAAAGTGATGAGGATGGGACTGGGATTTTAACTTATACAGCATTTGAGAAAGTATTAATAAATGCTGCTGAAAAGTCATATTCAACAAAAGGCAGCACAATGTACATATACTTTATCTCCAAGGCATTTTCTCCAAAAATGAGTAGCAGGGCCAATCCTAAACTGATAAAGAATTTTGCCACGATATCCTGAAATCATGATGTCATGAAACTGCTCATAAGACTATTTGTAGGGACTGCAGAAATCGCATAGAAAATCAAAGCCAGAGAAGTTAAGTGATTTCCCCAAAGGTCACTCAGCTAGCTGATAGTGAAGCTGGAGAAGAACTCACGGGCCCGAGATTCCTTGGCTGAGCTCATTTTCCACTAAACCTCACTTTCTCTTAACCCGCTGCAGGAGTTACTCTTCTAAAAAACAAACTACAATAAACACTAGCGAAATATTTTTGGAAAAGTCTGCACATACAGTTTTAAAGAAAAATCACATAAGTAAGCCATCTTAAAACATGAAATCCTGGCCGGGCACAGTGGAACATGCCTGCAATCCCAGCACTTTGGGAGGCCGAAGCGGGTGGATCACGAGGTCAGGAGATCGAGATCATCCTGGCCAACATGGTGAATAGTAATTATTTAGTAGAAGTCTCTACTAAAAATACAAAAAAAAATTAGCTGGGTATGGTGGTGTGCACCTGTAATCTCAGCTACTCGGGACGCTGTGGCAGGAGAATCACTTGAACCCGGGAGGCAGAGATTGCAGTGAACTGAGATCGCACCACTCCACTCCAGCCTGGCGACAGAGTGAATCTCCGTCCCAAAAAAAAAACAAATCATGAAATCCTTTAAACCTAAGGGATCCCCATGAATGGGCTTCAGAGGGGTCTGTCAACTCCTTCCTACTATATGCTAAATTCTTACATACCAGCATAGGTACACCTTTCTTGGAAGAGGGTCCCCGGCTTTAATTGGTTTCATAATGAGGTTCACATACCCAAAAAGAGGAAATTATTTTTAGACTAATGATTCTTAAACACTGTGCACATCAGAAATCCCAAAGTGTTTCCTCTGAAGATTGAATATTAATTGACTACCATTTGGAAATTGAAAAAAAAAAGAAAAGCAAATATTTTATTTCTATAATTTAAGAAAACTGAGCAGCAAAAAGCAAGATCTATACACACATTTGTGCTTTTTACACTATCCATGTGTAAAACATATTTAAGTCTGAAATGCAAGTTTGATTTCTTCATGTTAAGCTAGTTAAAAACCACTTAGTTTGTTTCTCACATACATTTCACACTTCTAACTAAGGTACTTCAAAATTTTAACCATATTTGCCTAAACTTTTAAAAGATAGATTTGTTCTTGAAAAATATATCCAAAACACCTAAGTTAGAGTAAATGAAATTAGTTTTGCTTTTAGAGGTGTTATACTATCTTGCTAATACAATGTCATACAATTTTTTGCAAACTGAAGATTGTTCACCTCTCCAGAACTTCACAGGTAACTGCTCTAATTAGAGCTGGTAAAGAAACAAATCATCCAGATTTCTGATATGGTTATAATATTTTAAATATTATAAATAAATCTAAAGCGATTAATAATTATTTAAATACCTTTTGTAAAATATCTGAAACCCTTGCAACATGAAGAATCTGTATTAAACAAAACTTGCAGAGAAAAAGTTTAATACTAGATCATGTTTTAAATTAGGCTAAAATTTAATTCACCCTACTACAAATTTCAAATGATTAAGTTTATAGCCTGTGCTCAATCATAAATTTTGATAAGGGACTAGAATAGCACAGATAATTGTCATTCAAAGACACTTTAAAATGTCACCTTACCCAGAAGATTCAATCTCTTCTCTTCCCCTACTACACTAAGCTGACAGAGGCCCCAAAACTGAGTTTTATACACCACTGGCTTTACTGCTTTTTATGTACCCTTCCTAACTTCCAACAGAAAGCAAGTAAGTTTGAAATAAATTTAAATGCAGATAAGTGGTTAGAAGAAAAAGCAGAATCCCACTTGATAGGTTTAGTCCTTGGGGCCCCAACGTCTTAATAACCATCCCTCTTGCACCCACGTCTCTTACCCTCTCCTGGACACTCCTCTAGCTCTTTTCCTTTTACTCTCATGGAGCATCAACTTTCCCCTCATCATTACTGGATCATTTTGTTTCTTCTATCTTAAAAAATAATAATTTAAAAAAAAAACCCTCTTGACTCCATATCCTTCTCTAGTTATTGTCCCTGTCTAGGCTCACATTTATAGCAAAACTCCCTGAAAGAGGTAACCATACTCCCTCTCTCTAATTCCTCTCCTCCCATTCTCTGTTGAACACAACCCATTAGGGCCTTTGCCTCCCTCCATTCTTGTGAAGATCACCAATGATTTAACAGTTGTTAAATCCAACAGAAAATAGTCTTCACTTCCTTGACCAGTATCTTTTGACCCACTGCTCATTTCTTCCTCCTCGAAATTTTTTTCTCTTGACTTCCAAGAGACCATCCTCTCTTGATTTTCTTCCTCAACTCTCTGGCTACTCTCCTTGGTTTCTTTTGCTGGTTTCTCCTTGCCTCCAACACCTCAAAATGTGGAACTGTCCCAGGACTCAGTTCTTGGAACTCTTCCCCTTAGGTGATCTCACAGTCTCATGGCTATAGAAGGATCTACACACTGGCAATTCCCAATGTTTATCTCCAGCACATATCCTTTCCCTGAATTCCAAACTCATATACCCAACTGCCCACTCAACACTGGTCAAATAGGTATCTCAAGCTCAACACATCCAAAACTAAACTCCTGACTACCTCTCTCCTAACTTCCTCCTCAGAGTCATTCCCATCTCAGTAAATGGTAACTCCACCCCCTCAGAAGAAAAAATCCTAAAAGTCATCTTAAGACTCTTCTTTTTCCACACTCCACATCTACTCCAACAGCCAACCATGTGCCTCTACCTTCAAAATATATCCACCATGACCCCCTGTCTCAACTCTCCTACCACCTCCCTGGTCCAAGTCACCTTCACCTTTCACCTAGATAATTGCAACAGCCTCCTAACTGGCCTCCCCAATTCTACCCTAGCCCCGCTAAGGTGTATTCTCTCGCAAGCCAGAGTAAGCTTTTCAGAATCCAAGACAGATCTTGTTACTCCTCTGCTCAAAACCCTCCAGTGGCTTCCCATCATACTCAGAGAAAAGATGAAGTTCCTTTCAATGGCCCACAGGCACTAAATGACTTGGGCCTCTGCCACTCAAGCCGTCCCATCTCCCTATTGCTCAATCCGTTCCAGCAACACTGGCCTCTTTTCCATACTTCAGACCCTCCAGGAAGTTCCCTTCTTGGGGCCCTGGAACACTCTTTTCCTCCAAATATCTTCATGGCTCACTCCCTCAAATTATTGAGGAAGTCTACAGCAGTTTCAGGAGCAAAAGAATACTAAAATAAAGACTAAAACTATCATCAGAATTGTTCTGCTCCCCAACTTTTACTTATGCTCTTCCTTATAACAAGAATAATAATACCTTTTTACCCTCTCTCTAACTATCCAAATCTCACCCACACACTAGGGTCCAGACGAAGACTCGCTGATTACCACACACTGCCTCACATTTTAATCTAACCTATATGACATCTCCCTAACTAGAACACACACATACACATACACAAAAGAATAGAATACCTTGTACAAGTAGTTCTCAATCCTAGATTAGGATAACACATACAACTTCAAAAAATAGAGGTTCACAGGCCCTACCCTTAAAGATATTGAATATATTATGTCTTATTTAGAACCCATAGATCTGTATTTAAGTTCCCCCAAAAGATTCTAATAGGGAGCCAGGATTAGAAACCACTGCCTGCCTTACAGTACTCTGCTTCCTTCAGTACCTAGGAAAGTAGGCCTTCAAACAGCCTAAAACTAGAATGGACACTTCAGAGGGCAGATCATACCTTCATTTCACAGAGGAACAGAGGTCCAAGAAGTCCAGATGACTAGCTAAAATCTACAAAGATAATGATAGGCAAAGCTCAGCCTAAAACCCAGATTCATTGCTCTCAATCTAGGAATCTTTCCATTAGACTGTACATAAATAAATGAAAGTAATAAAAATCCACAATTCACAGATGGGTGTAGTAAACACTGATTATCTATTACTTGACCAGTGGTTGTAGTGTCTAAGTTCTAAAACAGTGCATATTAACTTCTATATGCTTGAAATGTGAGCCACACTAGCTAATAAAAGACTTTGAGGCCAGAGGGTAATTACAGAAAGGCTTTTAAGTAAAATAAAAAACAAAAAAATTTTTCTAAGTCTTCTTACAATATATACAAAAACTGTTAGAACCATTTTTTATGGTTGAGAATAGCAGAAATAAATAGAAAGAAGAAAGCTTGCTTCCTCACTCTATAAAGTACAAAAATTCTTATTCACAAGCTTCCATAGCTCTCACAAAGCTGTTTTCTGACTCTAATCATCACAACGAAAACTTCTTAATTATAGATCAGACTTAGTAAATCGCTCCATATCCCAAGAAAACTCAAACTCTATCTTAATAATCAGTTAACCTCAGGACTAAAACTCTTGTCATTAACAACAAAAAAACAATTCAGGTATCTATAAGGCATTATAAAAGAGTTTGAGCTTATTTTGGTGTACAGGGATTTAAGGAAGTGCCTCCTATTAACACTAATGGGAGTTCTGGGTGTAAACCGTAAGCACCAACGAGGAGGATCAACGCCCAGCACTGCATCTGTGAGAACCCTTTCTATTGCACTAACTGTAACTACTGGGAGTTGTTCGCTCAGAAAAGGGATAATAGACCCAAATTCCTATGTCTCTAAAGCACAAAGATAATTCAAATAAAAGTCACTGAGAAAGGTCAATGCTAGATACCAGATTTTAAAAATAAACAAGAAAAAGCTAAACTAAAAGAACAATTAACACACTAAGAAAATTTTATAAAATAGCATCAACATACACAGAAGAAATTAGTGAATTGCTAGAAGAAAATATCTCACACAAAAATAAACTCAACAAGATTAAAACAACCAAATTTTAAAAAATTAAAGCACAGTAAACCCAACTATAGCCAGAAGCTTACCCAGAGAAACACATACACACAAAACAAAACTCAACTCCTCCCTGATAGAGCCCTCAGTATACTATAGTCCTTGCTTTAAACACAGAAGAAAACTCCTGCTGCATTGATAGCCAAGAATAATCAGAGTACTTCCAGATAAATGGACAGTGATCACAAGCTGCCGAGGACGAGCAAAACTAACTAAATAAAAATTATAGCACCTTATTGTGTTCCATCCTGCCTCACTTCTCAATATAGCACTGCTGTACTCACTAGGCTGGAAAATGAGCAGGTGCCTTTCAGGCTATAGAAAAATTAGAGACACACACACACGCACACACACACACGCGCACACACACACACACACACGCACACACCCTAAACACAAACACACACACAAAGGGAATGATACTCTTTCACTTGAAGGGGCTTTAAAAAAAATGCAAGGCTTTGCTGCAGGCCTAGAAAACTCAGAGTAGGCCTTACCGAAGAAGTGAGAAAAAAGCCAAGGTTTATTCCAAATCCACATTTCAAGCACTAAAAGAATTAACATTTATTTCAGTTAAAAGGTTTTGGCAACAATCCATTTTTTAAAAAGGAAAGAGAAATGAAGATTTTCCCTGTTTCCAGCCTGAAAGAAAATTAGAATCTCTTCTCTCTGACTATACGGGTTTAGCTCCACAACACAAATAAAAAAGAACCCTGACTTTAGGCCTAAAAACTAAAAATGGTTCCATACAATTTACATTTTTTAAAAAATCTTCATAGTCCAACATATTGATCCTTTCTCACCACTGCTATCCTTAATGAACATTTATCTTTTTATCAGTACTTTGAAATGTCAATGAGAAGCGGAAACAGCTACAAAACACTGGGAATTTTAACTTTTGAAACAAAAACCACAAAGAAACAGGAGTCTGAAACATGCCTCAATCACGCTGATAAGTAAGTAGTCCTAAAACTTGAAAGTGAAAGCAATACAGACCTCAAAAAGAAGTTGTTTGCTTGATATTAATGCTAGCCTTTAAGACCAAAAATATGTTCTGTTACAGAAGACTGAAATCAGGGCTTCCATTAACCTTGTTAAAAAAAAAAAAAAATCCCATGAGCATAGATTTTTTTCCTAAGTCTCTTCATCAGAGCAGCATGGGGTCCCATTAGGCACCCTATTTTACTTCCACCTTATAAATAACGTTAGCTATTCGCTATTTCCATGGAAACCAAGTAGAGAGAAACCCACTTAAATGAATACCGGTTAAAAGAATAAGTTTTATTTTAGAAAGGTTTTGCTGCTATAGATGAACTCTTCTGGGGAATACTACAAAGTCTTCTTAAGTATAATTTTTAAAAATATATCTTTGGTGTAGAAGGAACTTATTAAAGGTCCTGTTAAATAAGTACACTCCTTGCACTAAATGATAGATGCCAAATAACATCGTAACAGGAAAGACACATTGTCAATGCACAGGGGTTTAGATGCACAACTTCCACTGACTACGCCTCCCCATGCATTGGGGTGGAATAATTACACCTATGGGTCTAATTTAAACTAATGCAACCAAATAAATTCAGAAATAAGGCTACCATTACCTTGTAGTGACTCCTAATGAACATGCCCCACAACTGCAGGCATATGTACAACTTACAGTGCAAAGAAGAGCAAACAAGGGAGCACGCAACAAGCGTCTAACCACTGTTACCACGTCTAAAGATAGCAGGTAGTCAAAAGTCCCTCCTCAACAAACCATTTTATAAGTGAAACAAGCATTCCTTAACCAATACATACATTCGGGTTAAATAGAAATAGAATATGCACAAGAAGGAAGTGTGGAACAAGACTTGTGACCTGCAACTTTAAGCTGACTTATATATTGTCCTGCTTATGCGAAGAAATGGTGGTCCATAGAACCGCCACAGATAGGAAAGTGTACATAAAAGAAAATGCAACTCCTAAGAACACAAGCTCAAAACTAATAATCTCAGAACTTCTAAAAGCAGAAGGAGTCAGAAAAGCTAAAATCTTTCCAGCAGGCATGGTTCTTCATCAAGTTAGTGGTGGCTCACACATCTTCAGTAAGTTAAAAGACAAATGAAAATATTATCCTAAAAGGGATTACCAGTATTAAACTAACAATGTATGAAAAGAACATTCTCATACACATTTTTCCTTTGAGTATACCAATGTATCTAACTGTAGTGCATGTTTTGAAAACACAAAGTTACTTTACTGTTATGTTTTACACACTATAAAGATTGGCAAAATGCTGGTAATTGTTAGTTAGGGAATAGGTACGTGGGGTTATATTATTCACTCTGTTTTTATAAATGTTTTTAAATTTCCATAATAAGAAGTTATTTAAAATCCTATAAAGGCTCTTGTCTCAAATGTTTTTCTCTATGTATAATTAAATAATAGATGAAATGCCTGGTATAGATCTTAGAAGCTACTGAACTGATTGACTGATTGAGACAGTGTCTCGCTCTGTTGCCCAGGCTGGAGTGCAGTGGCATGGCACAATCACAGCCTCGCAGCCTCGACCTATCAGGCTCAATCAATCCACCCAGCTCAGCCTCCCTAATAGCTGGGACCACAGGCACATGCCACAACACTCGGCTAATTTTTGTATTTTTTGTAGAGATACGGTTTCATCATGTTGCCTGTGCTGGTCTCTCTCTCTTTTTTTTTTTTTTTTTTTTTTTTAAATACGGAGTCTCGCTCTGTCGCCAGGCTGGAAGCAGTGGCGCGATCTCGGCTCACTACAACCTCTGACTGCTGTGTTCAAGCGATTCTCCTGCCTCAGTCAGCCTCCTGAGTAGCTAGGATTACAGGCATGTGCCACCACGCCCAGCTAATTTTTGTATTTTTAGTAGAGACAGGGTTTCATCATGTTGGCCAGGATGGTCTCAAACTCCTGACCTTGTTGTGATCCACCGCCTCGGCCTCCCAAAGTGCTGGGATTACAGGCGCGAGCCACCACGCCCATCCCTGTGCTGGTCTCAAACTCCTGAGCTCAAGTGATAGACCAGCCTCAGCCTCCGAAAGTGCTGGGATTACAGGCATGAGCCACTACACCCGACCAGAAGCTACTGATTTTAAATCCAGCACAGACATTAACTCAACATGTAACCGTAATTAATTTCCAAGTTTTATTTTTCCTGCCAAACAATTACGTTAACAATTTAAAACCACTAGGAGAAATCTAAAAAGGAAAGGGTCTGCTACTTTGCAACTATCAACCAATGACATGTAAAAGATCAATATATAATAAGGCATCAGTCGTATTCTGTATTTACAAATCAAGGAAAGAAAGCCTAGTCTTCTCAATTAATAAATCAAAATATTTTAGCAATTCACAACCCCAAAATTTCCATTTTTTAATTCTCCAATTAGGTCCATGAGACTAGAGAGCAATCTAATAAAATAATGCTTATTTTAGTTAAGTAACATGCCTGCCTCTACCTCAACTTTGCCTCTATCTCACCCCCAACCAGAAAATACAGCAATTTCTGAGGTAAAAAGGTATTTTTCTATTCTCTCCCTTAGTCCAAATATAAAGCATTTTACAAATATTCAGTTACTGTGCAAGTGATTTTAAGCTATCTATTCTCCAAATTCCAGCTGAGGGCCCAAAGTAGGGGGTATCCCCACAAACTGTTAAAGCTTAAGGTTTTGATAATAGCTCAGTATCCCCATTTAAAAACTAATAATTACAACGATGTTTTGTTTTTAAGAGAAATAGAAATAAAACAGTGGTGGCTTGAAGGGAAGGATGAACAACAGGCAGGGGACGACGGAAAGAGACCATCGAGAGAGGAAGCAGAGACGCAGGAGAGGAAAAGCAACAGAGGGAGTCTGGGCAATCACCGGCGGCATCTCTACACAGGAGCACCACCGGCTGACAGGGTCCTGCAGAGCTGAAATGGGACTGCACCCCCGTCACATACAGCACCACTTTTTACAAATTAAGCAGGGACAAACTGATTTTCAAAATTGTATAATTCTTTAACTCAACCCCCAAATGCTTGTAGAATCTCTAACACATATTTATCAAAACGAAATATACTTCTAAACTTTCCACAATTCCATTCAACCAACTGAAACAACTTTTACAGATTCTGCAAAGAGCTAAAGAAAACTTAACACGATACATTTGCTATGCTAATTTTAAAAGTATAATGCTTTACTTACTGGTCACTCTATTGCAAAGTAAGATTACAATTATTTAATTGAAAGATAACTATACAACCCACCATAAAATTGCTTAGTTTTAAAAGTATTTGTCGAGCCAAAGTACAACACTTTATTTTTTAAAAAACTCATTGGAATTTCTCCTCAGAAACCAGATACAATGTTTTAGGAACAGAGACAAAATAAAATATACACCAATTTACCTATAGTAAATACACCTATTCACCTACTAGACCTTCATCAAATGGTACAGCTGAGTTAGTGAGAACAAAAAGTTAATAGGAGCCATTATGCTACTTTAACTTAAATTCTTGCTAAGGGTAACATGTACCATATTCAGAATGTTTTGGTAAGCTATTACAAATACATTTGTTGAATCACAGAAAAAAACATATCAAGGATAAAAGACCAAAAACGTTCAGATCCTGATCAGTAGTGAATGAACAAAGTTAATTATATTTTACACTTAATGACCTTTCCCCTTACCTCATTTACTGGTTTCACTTATAAGATAGAGAGATACGTAAGACAGATACATACATACATTCTAATGGATGTATTAACTCAATTATTTACCCCAAAACCCCTCAAATCTGAGGAGATCATTGTACCTTTTCTCATAATCAACTTGTTCTCAGGCTCAGTTTCTAGGCTCAATATAGGTAGCTTATGACAATTAAATATAGAAAGAAAATAACAATTACCATAAGAAAACATCAGGCACCAAATGAGAGGAAATTTCACAAAAGGCAAAATGCCCAAAATCAGAAAGCAAATAAACTGTGCCCATCATTATTAGAAAGCATTTGTATGCCACTTTTATATCTCTGGGGTTCTCCAATTGTTTCCATTAGTTGTTACACCCAAGCATGAGTTCTCAAGGGTTAAATACACCCAATGTGTCAGACCCAATGGACTGACCAGCTGATGAGTATTTAAGACTTGAGAGTTATAATGCCTAGTCTACTACTGACTTGACTCTAAGAGACCTACTATAAACTGCATCAGTATCTTGGTGCTGGTCTCACCAGCGGTTGAGAAAAAAAAAGAAAAGCTTATATCACTATGGGTTTTAATAAACATTAAATCCCCTAAAATATTTAGCAGGCTCTGTTAAAACTGACATATTCTCGTGTATTTTCTATTTTTCCCAGAGGTATTCACAAATAAGAACTCATTAGATAACACTTTTATCATCTATACTCTTTCTCACCATGCATGTCAAGGGAGGAAAAACCTCTCCAGCTAAATTGTTCCATATTTACTCTTTTCCCATAAACTTTTAGTGGGACTGTAATAATAACAATAATAATGATAAGAGCAGCTATCACGATTGAGTGTCTCAAGATTTCCTCATTTTATTGTCACATGAACCCTAGGAGGCTGGTATTACCATCTCTGTATCACAGATGAAGAAACAGAAGTCCCAGTGACCAGCACAGTGGTATGCAGCATGTATGTGATATATCTGTATTGGAGTGAGCTTAAATAATTAGTCCAAGGTCACATATCAAACTTTAAGTGGTTATACTGAGATTCAAATACTGGAGTCAGACGCCAAAGCTCAGGCTCTTATCCTAATACTTGTCTCAATCCTTGAGAAGAAAGGAGCAGAAAACTAAGCTTAAGTACCATTGATTTAGTACTTACTATGTGTCAGGCACTTCTACTAGTTTATACATTAACTCACTTATTCCTCATAACCACTTCATTTTATTCAAATTTTACAGGTAAAGAAACTGAGGCAGAGGCAGAGCAGGAAGTCATTTGGCCACAGTCAGAGCTAATACATGGCAAAGCTAGGATTTGGGCCCATGCAAAGTGGCTCCTGTACCAACATTCTTAACCTCTGTGTTCTACACAGAGCTATAAACTCCCCTTCACTCGAATTACATGAAAACAAAACTTTTAACTTTTTTACCAAATTACTAAATTGTAAGCTTCACTGAGAGAAAACTAGTAGTGCTTTCCAAGCATGTGCACCAGACGTCTTTACAGGCACACAGGATATGCCCCTGATGATTAGATCATTGCACGACTCAGGAAGTAGCACACTGTAAATCTGGTTAAGAGCCCCCAGCCCACCTTTCTCCACACTCAGACCCACACTAACCAGGAACTGCAAGAAATGGGCAATTCAGAGACGTCCCTGTGCAATCTTCTATAAAATGAATGTCACTCTGAAAATATCCCAGTGTGTACAGTACCCTTCCATCACCCCTTCTTCTTCCCAAACACCATGAAAAAAACACAAAAGGAATGAATGAGTCTAAGCTACTTAAAAATCATAACAAATGTCCAATGATAACTACAAATTTAAATGAGAAAAAAGCAAAATTCTCATAATTTTGTAACTTGTCCAAATTTTACATTTAAAAAGCACTAGGCCTCTTTGAAAGACTCAATTCTTAGACTACCTTCTTATCATAAATGGGCCTTGAAGGATGCAGAGAATTTTTGCTTCAGATTCTGAATATCTTGATAGGTGTATTTAAAACAAAAAACATGACTGTTGCAGTATAAGTTATTGGGCTTTTTATACTAACATCTAATAGCATGACAATGTATTTAATTACACAAATGAAAAAGCATTAGGCACGGATTTAATATTTGTATGTTAACATGTAATATACAGAAAATAAATATAAGGAACAGGACTGGACCTAAAGGTACTGAGAACCTGACACAATGAAAACAGGAACTATCGCAGCTCCCTCCATTGACATCGTAAAGTTGCCACATTTTCTGGGCTCTCTTTTGAATTAATGTGGCATCTGTTCCAAGTACAGCATGCTAACATTTTACTAAAAGATATTTTCATTCTACATTTGTATCTGATTTGCTTTTTATTTGAACTCCTGTTTTATTTCAATGGTCATTATTTCTTTATACCAAGTTGTCAGTTTGGCATTCCTAATCTATCTCCCCTGAGCACAGAAGGGTGGGGGGGAACCATCAGCTTAAAACTCTCTAACAGCAATAATTACAATATGTTTTGCATATAGATTAAATAAAGAAAATAAACAGCACAAAGATTTTTGTAGGCTTTTTAGTATCAAGTCCTGATAAGTTAACGGCATCTGTTCCTTTCAGAAAAAGAATTCTGCTCTGAGGTGTTGGGGGTTGGGGGAAGTAAACAAATACTAAATAGAATAATTCAAGTTACAAAGTTTGGTCTTCAAGATATGATGATTTCAATAATTTGCACATATCCAACTACATCCACCGATAATTGCTTTTTAAGACATCTTCAAAAATGCTGCAGCAACAAGCCAAATACAACCACTTGTACTTAACATGCATGCTGCATACTCCACAATGTTACGTCACATCAGGCACAGAGAAGACGCTTACCAAGCTATCCTGCGTTCTATAAACTGCCTAACAACAGAAAAAGGCACTGCCATCTCAATGGGAGTAGAAGCTATCAGGGCAGGCAGCCCTTTCCCTTTTGGTCAACTCTGAGGAAAACAAATAAGGTTTATATTTCTGTCTTTTAAAGCTCACCTCTCTCCAGGCCTCTACTTTCCATCTTTCAGCCTTTCACAGAAAGAAAGGCTGTTTCTTTAAAATTAAAAAGCTGCAAAAGATCACTCCAACTTAAAAGTCCCACACCTTTTACCAACTGTCCTCCAGCTGTCCCCACGGCTGCCTCTTCTGCAGGAAGAATGGCCTATCTTGAGCACTCGTCTCCAAGTGGGTGTGGGTACCCTGAGGAAGGGAGCCACTGGGAAGAAATTATTACAACTTGTATTTTAAAATCTCATCCTTTTAAAAATTTCAACTTTCCTATACGTTTGATAACATGCATAAAACACTAGTTTAGACTATCATACATTTAACTGGTAACCATAATTTTTAAAAGTGTAGAGAGTACTGGTCAAGATGACTGAGTCCAGAATAAAAAAGGAAAACTAGGCTCTACCACTAACTTAGTCAAATTCTTGTCTCTCAATTTCACCATCCATAACACTAATTGAGCCCTCTGTACACTATTAGACTAGAATGAACAAGAATAAAATACCCTGTAGGACATGGTCTGAGCCACTGAAAAGGAAAAGCACATTTATGAATGCTACCAATGAGAAAAACTAAACTTGGCTTGTAAAAAACGTTGACTACTCTATAGTTTAAATAAACTGCTACATTCTACCAGGTCCGATCCTTAGCATTTTAAGGCAAGGCTTCAGCACTTCGTGGATCTAAAGAAGCATAAAGCACCTTAGATGCAAGGAGTGTATTCTAGGATTAGAAAGGCTTTTTTAAAAACTTCTATAATGAAAACTTTTTATTACCTGTGTAATGAAATTTTTTAATTTAAAAATTACAAAGGTGAATTATGACTAATAATCTTAGCAACAAGTTAAAACTCTCAAAGCTGGAATCAAAAGAGTTCTATTTAATGTAGATTATAAGGCCTTTAGCATGTCTTTCTAAATATAATGCCAGAAAAAATGAACAGCACTCAAATAACTTACTTTTTTTTTTTTAACTGCGTTAAAAAATACTGAGTTATCAGCATAGCATTTGGTAGTGGCTGAGTAGGGATAGGTGACGGGGATAAGGTCAGCCCACACTACTCATATGAAGTTGTGAAGACCAGGACTAATTCCTATGCAGGCTATCTTTATGCTGATTACGCAGTACTAGTTTGAGTTTCTATTAATTAAAATACTACATGTATTATCTTGGTTTTAAAATCCTACTTTACTTTTTTTATTTTTTATTTTTTACAGGTTTGCCCCAATTCTTGCCTACTTTACTTTGTAAATGTGAAATAAATGTGTCCTAACAATCAAGAAGAGAGAGCACCAGTTTTTTAAAATGTTATCTGAAAACACAATTGCTCTCTTTATAAGTAGCTACCAGAATAAACTAGAATCATTTAATTCAGAAATGATGCCTCCTAAATCACTTATATAGGACAGAAAACAATGTTGTCATTTTAAATTGTTTTTTTTAAGTTTTAAAAATAACAATGACCATTTCCTAAAGCATGAGGTACAATCAATCTAGGGCATTAGGTTTGGAATCTTAATGTATAAATCTTACCCGCCTCTCCTCCTCCAACCTTACTCCCACTTCCCACATGAGCCCTATTTTCAAAAATAAACAAGTTTTTTAAATAGTCACCTGGAAAAAAGTAAACTTTGAGAGTACTATGGTATAATTAAACTTCTTTAAAAATGTGTGTGTGTGTGTGTGTGTGTGTGTGTGTGTGTGTGTGTAAAATACATATGTAAATGCACAGGAAAAGTTTAAAAGTAGGATGGGAACGGAATGACTAATTTTCTACTTTATACATATCTATATCGCTAGAATGACTTTCTAACTTAGATGCACAGCTTTTGTAATATTTCTTGAAAGGACACTTATCTAAAACTCTAAAACGTTGATAGTTATATAAGGACTGACTGAAATAGTGAATGTAAACCATTTGCACCTACTAAAAAAATGTATTAAACTAACTTACACTGTGCTTCATAAAGTGCCCAACTTCCAAACTTTAAGAAATAGCTATTAGACCCCACCCCATGCTATGCACTATGCTTGGCAATGGATATACAAGGATAAACAAAGCAGGCACTGTCCCAAATGTCTTCATTTCCATCCCATTCCAATGTTTACTATTTTCAAACTATTCAACCTAACCAAACCAAAATCAACATGAAAGAGCCTCAAAATGATACATTGTAGCTGTGGCCATTTCAGTAAATTGAAAACTTCTTTAGTAATTCATTTCTAGGTTTCTATGGGAATTACATAGTTTAGTATAGCATTTTGGACATTTAAGAGCAAGGGCTCAGGAATCAAACCTGGGCTTGAATCCAGGTTGTATCATTTGTTACCTATGTGATCCGAGGGAAACCTCTACTTCCTCATTTGTAAAATGGAGGTAGGATAATAATAGTAAATCCTCAGAATATTGCTGTGAGGATTAAAACTAAATGAGATCCTATGTGTAAAACGGCTCAGCACTATACATAACAAACACTCCTTAGTATTAATGACAACAGATAAACCTAAGGTACAAAAACCGTTCACAACTTGTCAAACATTTAAAATCTATGTAATTTCTCCAAAATGTGTGTATGTCACCTCTCCAAATATATATATTTATGTAAGTTTGTATATTAACACATAAAAATAAAATTTGTATAGTTAATAAAATTTTTAAAACATAAAAGCTCATAATTAAAATTTTTCATTCCCATGACAATACACCAGTACATTTATATTTATAATATACACACAAATGTATCAATGTGTATATTGTTAAGAACTACACCATAAACACACATGTAAACACATGTCAAGAATTTGTCTATTGGGCCAGGCGTGGTGGTTTAGGCCTGTAATCCCAGCACTTTGGGAAGCTGAAGCAGGTGGATCACTTGAGATCAGGAGTTAGAGACCAGTCTAGCCAACATGGTGAAACCTTGTCTCTACTGAAAATACAAAAATTAGCCGGGTGTGGTGGCACACGCCTGTAGTCCCAACTACTTGGGAAGGCTGAGGAAGGAGAATCACTTGAACCTAGGAGGCAATGGTTGCAGTGAGCCGAGATGGCCCCCCTGCACTCCAGCCTGGGCAACAGGGCAAGACTCCGTGTCAAAAAAAAAAAAAAAAGTACTGGTGTATTGGGAGCAGGGTGGATCACTAATTTTTTGGTTCTAACTCATTATTTAAAATTGTATAATATTAATATTATTAACATGATACAGACAAGTATCTTAAAACCCAGCCCCTTATTGCTGATTTAATTTATAAATAAATACATTAAGATATTACATTCTTATTTTCGCTCTGTCGCCCAGGCTGGAGTGCGGCGGCGCAATCTCGGCTCACTGCAAGCTCCGCCTCCCGGGTTCACGCCATTCTCCTGCCTCAGCCTCCTGAGTAGCTGAGACTACAGGCGTCCGCCACCACGCCCGGCTAATTTTTTTGTATTTTTAGTAGAGACGGGGTTTCAGCGTGTTAGCCAGGATGGTCTCGATCTCCTGACCTCGTGATCCGCCCGCCTCGGCCTCCCAAAGAGCTGGGATTACAGGCGTGAGCCACCGCGCCCGGCTATCTAATCCTTTTAATATCATAGTGAAGCAGGCCCTTATTGTTATCCCCATTTTACCACTGGGTAAACTACAGCCCAGCAAGGACGACCTTCCCAAGAGTGTACAGCTACATGACAGGAGTACACTTAAGACCAAGTCTTCTGACATCATCACAACTGTTTCCTTTATACTGGCCTGGGACATTTCATTAAAAAAGAAAATTGTGTTCAATAATTTAGGTGTGTCAAAGGTCTCTACACTGAATCTACATGGCTGCCCAGTTTTACTCTCCTTATTTCCTCTCCTGATTTCCAACTTTAGTATTTCAGTAATCACATGGGTACATATAATGATAAAAACATGGAATGAGAATTCCTCCAAACCTGGTATTTTCTATATTGGCCCATTAACACCAGGGACTATTTTTCTCCTTATATTTAGCCCTTTGTATTAACTCCTTTGTAACTGCTGAATTTATTTCATTTTAATATTAGGTCTTGAAAAGACAAATTGATATAAATAAAACAGCTTATAAAGTAGAAGCATATCAGACCAGATTCCATACATTTTGGACACATCTAAGGAATCTATTTAATGTCTAATCTACATATTAACAATTTTTTTTTTTTTTGAGACAGAGTCTTGCTCTGTGTCCCAGGCTGGAGTGCAATGGCACAACCTCAGCTCACTGCAACCTCCACCTTCCAGGTTCAAGCGATTCTCCTGCCTCAGCCTCCCGAGTAGCTGGGATTACAGGCACCTGCTACCACGCCCACCTAATTTTCTGTTTTTAGTAGAGATGAGGTTTTGCCATGTTGGCCAGTCTGGTCTCGAACTCTTGACCTCAGGTAATCCACCCACCTCAGCCTACCAAACAGCTGGGATTACAGGCGTGAGCCACTGCGCCTGGCCATATTAACAAATTTTAAATCACAACGATGTAGGGGGGGAGGCTAGTATTATTACAGCAGATTGGTTTGCTATATAAACAAGTACTTTAAAAAATATTCCTTGGGCTGGGCGTGGTGGCTCACGCCGGTAATCCCAGCACTTTGGGAGGCCGAGGAAGGCAGATCACTTGAGGCCAAGAGTTAGAGACCAGCCTGGCCAACATGGTGAAATCCCATCTCTACTAAAAATACAACAATTAGCCTGGCATGGAGGTGCATGCCTGTAATTCCAGCTGCTCGAGAGGCTGAAGCATGAGAACTGCTAGATCCTGGGAGGCGGAGGTTGCAGTGAGCCGATATCGCGCCACTGCACTCCATATCCAGCCTGGGCAACAGAGCAAGACTCCGTCTCAAATAAATAAATAAATAAATAAATAAAACTAAAGGCAGAGTTTTCTTAAATAAACATGGTAGCCCTCAGCAACAATACTGTAAGAACTCCTCACAAGAGAAAAAGCTGGAATAAGATACTGGCTAAGCAAGTAAGAAAGTCACTGCCCTGCTTCTGCATACATTCAAACTAAGACATACACATTGCAGCTTACGCTTACATTTTCCAATATCCCCAGGCATCCCTTTCCCTTCTCAAACAGCCAAAAGGGACCAGCCATGCAAATAAAAATACAAGTTCAAGAACCTAAAAGGAGTCAGTGTCCTAAAAGAGAAAATTAATGCAAAGACTGAAGAGTTTTTGAAACTACACTTTCTTTCTGGGGCTGCTTACTGGCCTCCAATACATCAATCCTGTAACACTGTGAACTACAGTGATAGATTGGTACATGCTTCTAAATACAACAGAATTTTTCCAAGGTTACATACACTGTAACAAAATGGGCATTTTGCAGCATCTTATTTTCCTTAATCAACTAGTTTGGATATTCTACCAGTGCAAACATTGTAAACAATAAATTTTCATTATCTTTTGAACTTTCTGAAGTCAACCAAAGGCTTTTGATATAGATGCAATGAGTACTAGACAGGCAGAGCTGAATACTAGTCAAAATATTCAGCTACTGCTGTGATAGTCCTTTTGGGGGCATGTATCACTTAGGGAGAAACTGAGGTGCAAGGACATTTCACGCACAGCAAAAACATTCTCAGGAATTTGTCACATCATTACCATAAGCCAAAAATCTCAAGGTCTTAGAACAGCCTGAGCTTCTGATCAAATTATATTGTAAAAAGAGAGGGAAAAAATGTGAAGCGTGCTATTTTTTAAAATAACAGTAACTACTACTACTGCTGCTGCTAATTCCAAACGTTTACTGAGCCCTTATTATGTGCCAAGCACTGTGCTAGGCACTGTCATAGATTTTAACAATCCCTGCAACAACCCTCTGATATTAGTTAATAAAATTAAAGTAGAATCCTCACGAAAAAATTTAAACTTTCCAAATAAAAATATAAATAAATTATTAAAGACGTCTCACCTCTCTCTCTGCCTCAGACTACATTTTCAAGTATTAAATTTACACTAAAACCACATTTATTTTCAGGAATTCCAGTTAAAGCGTACTGATATGCAAGATGTTGACAATTATTACAGAAGAATCACAGAACTCTGAAATTAAATATTGGCACAGAAAACCTTCCATCCAACCTTACAGAATAACTATCCCCATTTAAAAAAAAAAAAGGAACAGCATATATGTCAGGCTTGATAATAAGAGGCTTCTCATGCCCACACTAGCAATCAATGATGCCATAATTATAAAGAGACCTGTATCACCACATGCATAAAAATAATTTACATCTGCTAAGTCAAGTTTTCAATATATTATTTTGTGTGTAAACCTTATAGTAGTTGATAAAAAATACAATAAATTAATCTAAGGTAAACTAAAACACTAGGTTGTTTCTGAAGACTCACTTTAGAATTTGAGCAGTATAATAATCATAATATTAGTAATCAAACTACTTAGCAGAAAGTTCTTAGAGGCCTGGGAAGCTGTGTATAAAATGGAGTAGACAAGAGGGAAGGGTTTTCCGTACTATTTAAATCAACTACAGGTCCCAGCATGCAGTGCTCTAATCTGAAGTTAAGCAAAAACTGCAATGCATACTGGGACTTGTAGTAAGTAAACCACGTTATCACAGCAAGTTTCAAGAAAGTCTGAAATATCTAGCACAATTTGACTATATCTTATTATCAGAGTCTAATCAAATTTAGATCAAATTTGTATGTTCTCTGCTGTGGCACATAGTTTCTCTAGTACATACAGGAAAAAGTATCAATATTTAGATCAACATTTTCACATTAGAAAAATCTTACATAGGAGAAGCACAGAAAAAAATGCTTAAAAAGCAAAAAGACTTGATGTAATAAAAAATATAATTTTTGAAATAGTTTTTTAAAGTTTGAATGGATCCATTTCAACATTCTCTAATCCTCCCCCACAAAAAAGTTTAATTGTTTTGGCCAGGCGCGGTGGCTCACGCCTGTAATCCCAACACTTTAGGAGGCTGAGGCGGGTGGATTACAAGATAAAGGGGCCGAGACCATCCTGGCCAACATGGTGAAACTGTCTCTACTAAAAATACAAAAATTAGCTGGGCGTGGTGGCACGCGCCTGTAGTCCCAGCTACTCGGGAGGCTGAGACAGGAGAATTGCTTGAACCTGGGAGGTGGAGGTTGCAGTGAGCTAAGATCGCACCACTGCACTCCAGCCTGGTGACAGTGAGAGATTCGCTCTCAAAACCCCCATCACAAAAACAAACAAAAAATACTGAAGTTCTGCTTTTGTCAAGTCCTTACTCAGTATTTATGCCCTCCATTCCTCACCTCTAATTCCCTACACACACACACACACACACGCTTCTAGAAAGAACACTTAGAAAAATAGTATTCCAACTACAGGCCCACTTCTCCCATCCACTGACCTCTTCTGAAAACACAAAAGATTTTTTAAGCTATCAGTAACATGTCCAAACACAAGCTGATAAGTTTGAGCTAGAATTTATATATATACAGTTGCTACACACCCTCCTGTTTTCTGCAAGTCTGTTGGAAGGAGGCTGGGAAAGAACTAAGTGCAATCTGCATCAGGAGGCCTAACACAGGTGGTGGGTTATTTTCAGGCAACAGCACCTTCACAAACATGTTTTGGAATATAGTCCAAGAAATTCCTAACAAGGAAAGATAAGCTGGCACACAAATTTAACGCAATCCAGCTAAAAATCATCTGCAACACATGCTACTACATTTCACCATAAAAGTGACGGGCTACTATAAAGGATTTGAAGCTTCATCAATACAACATACTGTCCATAAGGCCAGAGATAGCAGTTGCCATGGTTACTATCACCCACTTTTATCAGGAAATTATTGTCATTACCCCAAAGTTTTGGGTACTTATTTAAAATTTAAAAAAAACACACACACAATTTAGGGTTCTGACTGTTAACTGAGTGAAAGAAATCAACTACTGTTTGATTTGTAAGTATGTCGCTTTGGAGATGCACATGGTTAACAATACTTGGATCTGCAGCAGAAAAAAAATCAATTCCTTTCTGCTGCTCCTTCTCCTCAAGTACTGACAGTTTGTATTCTCAATGCAGCCAAAACAATAAAACAAAACCCATCTTTTTGGCTTCTGTGTTTAAGTTATTTTTTCCCCTAGGCCCACAAACAGAGTCAAAATAAAGCCTAGATCATCAACCTGTTAGGCCTCATCCCCTTCCTATCCCCTCCATACTGGTTCACTTTCTTGACTACTTAGAAAAGCAGAAAACATTTCTGTAACTGATTCCAAAGTATAGAAAAGAATAGTTGCCTTCAACTGAGATATTTTCACCAAAGTCTTTTTTATTCATTTATTTTTAAGGCAGGGAGAGGGGAGAGACTTGCAGGGTACTAAAAGGGAGAAGTGGAGGAGTATTCAAATTGCCACACAAGTCTAGTGTAACAAAGTTGCTTTAGAAGAGTCCAAAGGATGGCTGAACCTCACATATAATTTCTAAAAGGGAAGAGTTCACCATAATTTTAAGACTGAATTGAGGGACAAGTAATAGAAAAGTTATTCATAAAAGTCTACTTCAACATTTTCACAAAAGATAACTATTCAAAAAATTTAACACACATATAAGAATTATACGAAAGCCTACAAAATAGTATGGCCACATATGCACACAAATACACGAAGTAGAAAACATATGCTGTAAGAAATAATTATCTACAATAAATTCAATGCAATGTTAACATATTATCTCTTTTTTTTTAAAAATCGCAAAGCAGCAAAAATATACACCTGAGAAAATTAATGTGATCAAAACGTTAAAGAATTCTTAGGCCTACAAAAAAAAGCCCATGTACAAAAGCTCCTAAGAAGTCAACATAAATCATTAACGTTTCCCAGCACAAAATAATATGAAAATTCAAACATGTTTCAAGAAATCAGTTCTAGATACAGATATAAAAGAATTGCATCAAAGGTCAGAGACCTAAAACTTTAATTCCTTCCCTTCTCTCTTTGAATAGTAATTAAATACAAAAGCCTTCAGCAATAAAATACTAAGGATACAAAATTTAAAAGCACATTAATATAAGCTTAACTTCAGTATGTCTTCACAGAAAGCTTTACTGTTCACTGTCTGTAGGATGAAAAAGTTAATAACACCCTGAGAGGTTTCATTTTTATCTAAACAGTTAAGTGTTTTTCTCACCCTTCATAGAAGCAAGTTTCTATATTTACTTTCCAAAGGGGGCAATTTCAAAAGAACAGTCACTTCTAAAATTTAAGATCTTATACCTTTTGATAGGCTCATAAACACAGGGTTCCTAATTATCTATATTTTACTTTAAAATGTTCCTATTCCAAATTTGTGAGCAGAGTTTATAAGAAAGCTGAAACTCAAGGCTTTAAACTTTTGGGTTATTTTTACACAAAAATATTTCAGTGCACTCCTCTAGATTTGAGTAGTCATTTCCTTGTGCATCCTTCTAAAATAGAAAAACAAAAATGATATATCCACATATACCTAATACTAACAGATACAGATATACATCTTTTTCACTGTGAAACAAGCTTGAAAGCTTTAGGCAGTAAGAATGTTTCAGAAAGTTAGCAGAGTCAGTCAAAACATTCAAAACTTTAACCATGACATCTGTTACTCTGTGTTAATAAGAGTCTATAGAAGAATCAGGGAACTCACATACTCACTAAAATCAACTACTATCACATCAAAGCAATGGAGAAATGAAGAAAAACTGTAATAGGGGACATACAATTCACAGGATCTTCAAAAGGGAAAATGACCTTTTTTTTTTAAATTATGAGAAACTGACTAGGCAGCATTTTTTCAAAAACAGCTTCAAAACTATAACAAAGACATTTTTGGTAACCAAGCAGTATTTAAAAAACAAAAATTTAGGCTGGGCGCGGTGGCTCACGCCTCTAATCCCAGCACTCTGGGAGGCCGAGGCAGGTGGATCACCTGAGGTCAGGAGTTCAAGACCAGCCTGACCAACATGGTGATACCCCGTCTCTACTTAAAATACAAAACTTAGCCGGGCGTAGTGGCGGACACCTGTAATCACAGCTACTCAGGAGGCTGAGAGGCAGGAGAATCGCTTGCACCTGGGAGGCAGAGGTGCAGTGAGCCAAGATCATGCCATTGCACTCCAGCCTGGGCAACAGAGCGAGACTCCGTCTCAAAAAATAAAAAAATAAAAAAACTATAGTGTCCAGGGTGCACTTTAAATGTATTACTTTCTCAATTGATATGGAAAAAGTTAGCATTTTAAGACAGAAGCTTCTGTCCATGTATTAATCAGTTACCTATCTCAACAACTTAATATCTGCATGCTTTCTTACCATTTATGAAGAACTTTTATATGTATTATCTCATTTGGTCTTACTGAGAAAGCAGTATTTTGCCTACAAAATAGACAAAATTCAAAGCAGATTTATCAAACTTTCTAGCATCCCCAAATGTTTAAAACTTTGACACAAAACTTTACAAGCAACCACAGTGGCATGATATTTCCAGTGATAATCAATTCACCTAACACTAACAGAGTTTCAAAGGACCACGTGCTGTAAATGCTATGAAACTGTTAAAGTAGCTATATTCATCTTTATGCAGTTACTATTATATCAGCAATGACCTACCACTGATAGAACCTGACTTACAGTTCAAGAATCTCAGTCTTTGCAGGCTAACTTAAGTACATCAACCATATGTATTTATAAAGCTGAGTGCCTAAAAATTTATCTATATTAGAATCATAGTCTGTAAATCTGAGGGGAAAAAACTACAAGAAGTCTAAAATTTTTTCCACACACTATCCCCCTTTCCAAAATCTCAACTACTCTATATCCTATTTGTATTAATATTATAGGGATGATAACAAGGCTTAAAGCCCTAAATCATACCAACTACTTTTGTTTATAACAATTACAAATAATTTTTTAAAATACGTGCTCAACACCCCACTCATCAACACAAGACTAATTCCCCTTCCAAATAAAATAATTCTAAACAGTGCTCTGTACCAAGGCCCAGAATCCTTAGGCTATCCGCAATCACACATCTACTTTGTATAGTCAAAGACTTCAGTTTCAAGTAGCAAACAAAATTTATGAATGGAATTTTTAAATGGACTTACTCAAAATCTTTCTGGAACTTTAAGGTGTTAATCCTGTTGCTTAGCTGAAGCTAAGTAGAGCTGTAATAAGTAGCAAGACCCTCAAAATTCAAAAATTTCCTTTTTCTGGCTGTAGCACCTCCTGCTGGATAGCATTTAGAGATCTTCATGTAAGCAGAAGAAAAGTATTTCAGAGGCAGCTCCTTCCAGACAACTGAATAGGAAAAAGGATGGACCCTTCAAAGCTAAAAGAAATAGGCCCCATCCATCACTTACACCTTCTAAAAATACAATTTAGCCCAGGTAGGTGTCTTTTTCATCTATTACTACTCCAGTTCCACAAAGACTTGCCTCAGTCCAAAATACAACATGCTTAAATAAAGCCTGCAAAATTGTCTAAAAACTAAGTTAAAAAGCCTTCAATAGCACCCAAGCAAAAAACTTTATTATGGGCAGCCAAGCAATGTCAGTCAAACTGCAAATACTATTATGTTACCAAAAGCAAAAGTCTGATGTAAAAAAAAAAAAAAAAAAGCCCCTGGAATATTCGTAACATGTTAGCCAGATGTTTGTGTTTTGAGAACTTTGTGCACTATTACTATGCTCTTCACTTAAGGATAGTTGTACATCTACAAACGTTTTAAGTACAGAAATTTTTTATAAACATTAGCATAACTGCACACAAAATTTCCTTTTTGCCATGAAAAGATAGGTCCTGGGATTTGAAAATGTATTTTTCAGACATTTTTAATGACCCCCTAAAATAAACTAGTTTTAAGCCCACAACACCGATTCCATAAACAAGTGAAGACAGAAGAAGAGAATAAGAAGAGAACTTACCAAAATTAAAATGAATAATAGTATTTCCAGTAAAAATGTAGTAACAGTTTCCAACAATGCTGTAAACCAAATAAATTGTGAAACTTAAAAAAGGAAGGAGGGGGCCAGTCTTCAAAGACCAAAAGCAAAGCTGACCTATTTATTTCTATTGCTTAGAGTGAACACCAGATGTAAACAAATACCATAAACACTGAAAAGTATGCTTACATGGTTTAGCCTCAATTTCAGTATCCTTACCAGGCCCTCAATAAAGCTACAGATGTTGGTAAGAACTCACCAAAAAGGAGATAATTCCAACCCCTCGCCTTAAAGAATCCCTATCAAGTGAACCTGTGAAAAGACTTCCTTCCCAGAGTGCACAACTGCTTAAAAAAAAAAAAAAAAAAAAACTTTCATCAGCCCAAATTAATCTAATTCTAATATTCAACTATCCATTATTTATATATAAATGTTCTTCCCTCTCTAACTTCCCCAGCTCCAGCATCTACATTCCTGACACCGACTATCAGCAAAAATGCACAACTCCTTCCCCAGCTATGGGGCAAATCTTTGAAATCCGAAACACAGCCACAAAGTTCACTGTCAAGGCCAGGCGATGAGGCCCACACACGCCCGGACCTTCACTCAGATTTGAAATTCTAGAAATCCATACTCCCAGAGACATCATTTTAAAAACAACACAATGTGGACGTGCAGAGTGAGATCCTCTACTTCCAGACCTAAACAAAGAATATTTCAACATATGACCGGAATATGATGACACCAGATTCACCAATGAAAACAAAACCTGCCGACCATTAGCAGTCGTACCCTCATCACAACAACTCAACTACTTAGAAATCACTCTCGGCACATCTGCACCCCACAACCGGCCTGTGGCCTTCTCCGGGGGTGCAAGCCACAGACAAAGTTGAAAGAAGGCGTTCTCTCCCGGTGCCCAATCTCGATACCAACCCCTCCCCTACAAGGGCCACCTTGCTGCTACCCACCATCGCGAACGTGGTCAGGGGAAAAAAAAAAAAAAAGAAATCCTAACAGCACCGCTCAGCAGAATAAAGAGACCAAAGAGAGGATGACGAGAAGTGTTGGGAACTGCGTGCACGACGGGGCTGGACCAAACGGAAAGAGTCCCACTCCGCGCGCCCCTCCCCCCGGCGGGGGCGCGGGCGGGGGAGGGGCGGCCGCGGCCCCTCTCGGAGCGGCCTGTCCGCCCCGGCCCGCTCGGGGTCCCGGGGGCGCCCCGCGGCCGGCGGCCGCGGGGGCGAATGCGGGAGGGCCGGCCCCGGGGTGAGGGGTGCAGGCAGACTCTTCGGAATAACAAGTTGCAGAAGAAGAAGAATAAGCGGAATTTCCCCAACGCTGCTCCGGCCACCCAAGACAAATGCACCAACACACTCACACTCACACACACACATACACAAACACACACACTCGCGCCCGGCAGCGTCAGCAGCCGCAGCTTTTTTTTTTTTTTTTTTTTAACCAGATCCCTCAGTCACCAAATAAGATGGTTTTCCAAAAAAAATTTTTTTTTAATTAAATAAATAATCATAATAAAAACTTCCCCCCGACAGCATCCCGGGGTGGGGTGGTGGGATGGAGGAGCCCCAGCTACCCTCCCCGGGCCTAGGGACAGCCGAGGGGGGCGGGCGAGGCTCCGTGCCCCCCGCCCCCGCCCGCAGCCCCCGGCCGGCCCCCCGCCGGGACAATGTGACGCCCCCTCCCCGCCGCCCCCGGCACGCCGCCTCTGTCACCCGCTCCGGCCCTGCACTCTGCGCCCAGGCTCCCGAGGCTGCTCATAAACTTACTTCCAATTTATCCTGGGGAGGGGTGGAGGGCAGAGGGGAGGAGGGGGGGAGCCAAGGTTTTCCCATTGTCTTTTTTTTCGGGGGGGGGGGAGGTATGGGAAGGGCACGCAGGGGGGCGCCCCGAAGGGGAAGTTATTGCTCAAATCTCAAGTTGACTGAGGGGTTTCTCCTCCACACACCCTCTCACCTCCCTACCCACAAAAATCAACAGGCACCCCTGATCCTCCAGAGACAAAACCACGACAAACAAGGAAGAGGAGACAGGCAGAGGGGGGAAGGGAGGAGGGAAAAGACTACTCAGAAAAAAGAAGGAGATGAGGAGAAAGAGAAGGAAAACTGGATACTGCACCCTCCTGCTGCTGGCTGGCTGTCCCCCCTGGCACTGGAGGAAGGCAGACAGGGAGGAGGAGAGGAGAGGAATTTCTTCATGGGGGGAGGAGGAAAAACTACTGCTGCTGTTCTCTGCTGCTCTTGGCCTCTCCACTTTTAGATATTATTCCCTTCTCCCTCCTCCTCCTCCTCCTCTCCTCTCCTCTCTCACTCACTCTCTCTCTCTCTCTCTCTGGGCTGTTTCTTTCCTCCTCTTCCCCAGGCAAGGGGGGGTGGGGAGGAGGGGGTGGGGGGAGGAACTGGATCCTCCTCCTCCTCCAGGAGGGACACACACAGGCCCCGGGCCGGAATCGGGAGGGGGGAATCAGAGCAGCAGGAGAGAAACTGTGGGAGACAAACAAGCCCAACTCTTCATCCTCCTCCTCCTCCTCTCAGCAGCAGCAGCGAGCACCACCAGCCCATTCACCACCCGGCCCCGGGCCGCAGCACCTCCGCCGCCTCAGCCCGGGGATCCCTCCGCCCAGGCCCAGACACACTCGCCCGCGCGGGAGCCCGCCGCGCGGCCCCGCCGGCCCGCCGCCGCCGCCGCCGTGCGCGCCCCCGCCGCTCCCGAGAGCCGGGCGAGAGGGACTGGGGCTGGGAAAGCGGGGACGAGGGCGAGGGGAGAGGAGGCGCCGGGGGAGAGCGGGCCGCGGCGGGGAGGGAGGGGGCCGCCGGGCGGAGTGGTACGGCGGCCGGCCCGGGCCCCCGCGCCTCGGCCCGCGGCTCCCGGGACGCTCGGGTCCCCCCACCGGCGGCGGTGGGGCGGCGGCGGGGGGGGCGATGGGGGCCCGCGGCGGCGCTCGGGCGGGCGGACTACTTGACGTGTCGGTGCGGCGAATTTATTTCACTTTGCCTAAGGAACGGGGTGTGCTGCGGCGCCCATTGCCTAGGGAAAAAACCCGGATGTAAAGTGAGTGAAACTAAACTAGAGTGAAGTAGGGCAGCGGCAGCCAAACTCCAGTGCAGCGGCGGCGGCGGCGGTGGTGATGGGGCCGAGCACCGAGCGGCGGCGAAGGCGGCCAAACTCCGGGGCCGCCGCAATCCCGGGTCCGTGCAGCGCCGCAGCTCGGCTCCCGTGCAGCCGCAGCCGAGGCGAGGCCGGAGCCCGCGGCGGCCCCCCCAACTCCGCGGCCCGAGCCCAACTCCCCCCACCCGCCGGCGGGAGCTGCAAAGGGGCTCCAGAGCGGCCCCAACTCCCTCCAGTGCAACAGCAGTTTGAAGGGGCGGGGGGGAAAGCCGTGAGGGGCAGGAGCGAGGAGAAGTGATGGGGAAGCACTGCAATGGGGGAGCGTGGTCCAGGCAACAGGAGAAAGATGCAACCTCAAGTCGAATGCAACATGCAATCCCCGGCCGCCGCTCGCCCGCTCCCTCCCCTCGCCACCCCGCCCCCTTTCCAAATAACTACCCTTGAACCACTTTATTAGCAGTACTTAGTCCAGCACTCGCTCCCGGGAGGGGCGGGGGACGGGGGCCTTCGCTCACCTTTATTTATTGCTGCTTTCTCCCCCCTCTCCATGTTTTTTATTCCTAAGTTCTTTTGTTCTAAGGGGGATGATGGCATTTACTTTTCTGCTTTGTGTAGCAGGGCAATCACTGGGAATCGGCCACGTATAATCCGGCGGTTTGTCATATTTTATTAGTGAAAGTATTTTATGCCTATTCTACCTCCAAGGACTGTAACATGGAGAACTGCAGGGAGGAGAAAAACATCAGAAGAATTCTTGTTTTGAGAGATTTCTTGGGGGGGGGGGGGGGGGCCTTTTTTTTTTTTTTTTTTTTTTTTGGAGGGGGTTTATTTAGATTTTCGAATCGATAGTTTTCAACTTGAAGCTTAACGTTTTTGTATGGATGTATTACCGGATTCTAAACCCCCAACCACAATAAATTTTTTAAAAGTAAAAAATCCTAGATTAAAAAAAAATCCCTACTGGACAGTGATATTATCTGTTCTGTGCAGCACTCTGGACTTAACATAGTGTTGGCCTTCGAATGTTAAATAACAATAAACCCCAACCTCAACTGAATACAAATGGGGGGGTGGGGGTGGTTTTGTTTTTAAGGCTCAGCACTTTTGTAGCATCTGCCACTACGCATTTTCCAGGCATTGATTAGCCATGCAACTCCCATAGGCATGAAGTCCAGTTTTTGCAGATAAAGAGCAACAGTGGTGAGATGATTTGCCCAAAGTCAAAGTGAGTCATTCGCAGAACCAGAAATAGCCTTGGACTTTACTAGTCACATCTTTTCCATTAAATAATATTTCCTCCAAGAAATAGTATTTAAAAATAGACGTTCTTTACCTTGTTATGTATTTTCACAAGAAGTGCTTTGAGATCATTGGATATGAAGGTATTTTTTTACTTTCGTGACCTGCAAAATTAAGTTTAGTTTCTCAAGAAAAAGAAATTTTTTTAAATTCTGATTTCTTAAAAAATAAAATATGGACTTTATGGTACATGTGTAGGCCATTTAGTAGTCTGAGCTTTATGTTAAAAAAAATCACAGCAGAGAAAGTATAAGAGTTTGAGAGTGAAAATGAAAATTCCTATAAATGATTCAAGAAGCCTGGATGAACTCATAATGTTGTGAAACTAAACCCATAACGCAGTCAAGATGAATAACGGGAGGACAGGTTGGGTAGTAAGACCCAGCTTTACCATCTAGAGCTAACTGTAATGTATTTAAAATGAGGGAGGGGGTCTTTCAAGCTGGACCCACTAGCCAGTCACTGGAACTATAACCTAATGGTGTGATTTCAAATCATCCCAGGCTATCAACATTTTTTCATAGGAAGACTGCTTTGGTGTTCTTTCTGGAAAAAGAAGGTAAAAATTTTTTTGGAATTACATAGAAAAAAAATCCAGAACCTCAAATTGTATCATGCTATAGAACTGGGGTTAGCAAACTTTTTCTGTAAAAGCCCAGATAGTAAATATCGTAGATTTTGCACCCCATACAGTCCCTGTCACAACTTCTCCACTCTGCTGTTATAACCCAAAAGCCTATACGACAACATGTAAATGAATGAGTCTGGCTGTGTTCTAATAAAATTCGTATTTATAGGCCTTGACATTTGGATTTAATGTACTTTTCACATGTCTTGAAATATTCTTTTGATTTTTTTCAGTCATTTAAAAAAACTTAAAAAAAACCACCACATTCCCAGTTTGGGGACTTCACAAAACCAGGCAGTGACCTGGATGGGGCCCACGGGCTGTCATTTGCCAATCCCTGCTATAAAAAAAGACTTAAGGTGGACTAGCCACTGAACTTGTACCAAAGGGTGCTTGGTTATTAAGATGTGTGGTAGCAACCAAAAATCAATGTTATGCAAAGTCGCTGTCTAGATATTTAATTAAAATATTTTTAGCTGAATATAGGAGTGTCTAACACTCCTGTAACTACCAAACTTAATGGAAAAAAAATATTCTGGAAGTATTGCTCCTTCAACTAAGGCACTTTGGGGCAGGTTACTTAATCTCCGTTAACAGCCTCAGTTTTCCTGTCTTGTAAATTGCAGCTTAGAATACCTACTTCCGGCCCCGGGCAAGGTGTTGCGTGCCTGTAATCCCAGCACTTTGGGAGACCGAGGCTGGCGGATCCCTTGAGCTCAGGTGTTCAAGACCAGCGTGGTCAACGTGGTGAAACCCTATCTCTACAAAATGTGCAAAAATTAGCCGGGCATGGTGCCACGCGCCTGTAGCCCCTGCTACTCTGGAGACTGATGTGGGAGGATCACTTGAGCCCAAGGGGTTGAGGCTGCAGTAAGCTGAGATTGCTCCACTGCACTCCAGCCTGGGTGACAGAGTGGGACCCTGTCTCAAAAACAACAACAAAAACCCTACTAAGTAGGGCTCTCAAGAAGACTGAATAAAATAATTCATGTAACGTGCTTAGCACAGTCCTGGCACATAGAACTGTATAATGCATTTTCACTGTGCCCTTAAATTCATTTTCTTAGTTAACATAACTCAAGAAGGTGAACAGGTGGCATTCCAGTATTTTGATGGTGCAGATGTGCATGTGGGATTCAGGGACTCTCATGTTGATTGAAGATTGTGAGGTTGGCATTATAAGCTTTGGTGGGTCTTTCTCAAGCTCTCAGCATCTCTGTGTGCTTGACACAGGCACTCTGTGGGCACACACTAGCTCTGTGGCCTTAGACAAAATACCTAGGCTTTCTGAACCCTGGTGTTTCTTAAACATAAAGATAATACCTTGTGAGATTGTTGTAAGGGCTAAATGGCGTAAGTGTTAAAGGAAAAAAAGATAACAATTAGTATGTTAGCGGAAATTCCAGAAATAAGCCACAAATTGAAAATTTACTATCAAAAGCTGCTTTGAGGTAAATCATTCAACTTTTAGACATGAATGACATAATCATAGCAGGTGCACAATAACTTAAAATTTGCTCTTCTGCCACCTAATTACCCTTCCAAACCATTTAATTGCCATCAAAACCCTGTTGAGCAGTCCAGGCACAGTGGCTCAGACCTATAATCCTAGTACTTTGGGAGACAGAGGCAGGAAGATCACCTGAGGTCAGGAATTCAAGACCAGTCTGGGCAACATAGCAAGACCCCATCCAAGCTACTAGTGGGGAGCTGAGGTGGGAGGATCACTTGAACCAAAGTGCTAAAGGCTACTGCAGTGAGCCACAATTGGACCACTGCGCTCCAGCCTGGACAACAGAACAAGACCCTGTCTCAAAACGAAAAAGCAAAAAACAAAAACTGTTGAACAAAGGTTAAAACTCAAATCTTGAATGTTATTAAATATCAAATGTGCAGTTTTAAATTTTTGTAAAAGTACTCAAATCTGTATTTTCTTACATATTCCTGCCTCCTGTTCTATGCTTCAAGAAGTTATCCAAACTCCAAGATTAGAAAACTACTTACAATTTTCTTCTTGTATTTTTATGGTTTCTATTTTTTCCATTTACTTTGCTACATTTATCTTTAAAATTTTTTTTGGTGCGAGATATGAGGTAGGAATCTAAATAACTTTTGTTCAATAAAAAGTATTTAATTAGGCCAGGCGCGGTGGCTCACGCCTGTAATCCTAGCACTTGGAGGCTGAGGCGGGCAAATTGCCTGAGCTCAGGAGTTCAAGACCAGCCTGGGCAACATGGTGAAACCCCATCTCTACTAAAATACAAAAAATTAGTCGGGTGTGGCAGCAGGCACCTGTGGTCCCCGCTACTCGGGAGGCTGAGGCAAGAGAATCACTTGAACCCAGGAGGCGGAAGTTGCAGTGAGCCGAGATCACGCCACTGCACTACAGCCTGGGCAACAGAGCGAGACTCTGTCTCCAAAAAAAAAAAAAAAAAAAAAGGATTTAATTAATATTAATATTGGGGTTCTACAGGACAATGTAAAATGCCACTCAAAATAATAAAATAGCTTCCTTCCTATTTGCACTATTAGTCTAATGCAGAGACACTGTAAATATAGAAAAAAGATAATAGGCATTACATATTATATTATTATAGAGTCCTTATATACTATAATAGAGAATGAATTTTTCTTATTTTACAGTTTTATGCTAGCACAGCACATAACCACACCCATGGATATTAAGATATTTTTGTACATGTATATGATTGTCTCTGATGTTCTGGAACTTGACAGTATTTCAAATAAAGTAATGAAACCCCCCCCCCCGATAGGACTAATTGATGGCTTTCTCATCCAACCCGGCCCCCGTTCCCACTTCACTCAACCACTATCCTGTTTTCTGCTCCAGGCTGAAAAGTAACCTCATTATCTCTTAAAAGGTCAGCCCAAAGAAGATTTGAACTCTGTCTGAAAACCTAAGAGTTCTATTTCTTCACTGAGGCAGGAAGGTAAATATTAGAATTCATCAAGTCTTCTTTTTCTAATTCTTATTGGGCTGGAATAAATGAAAACCTGGCTTGTACCAACAAAGTGCTTAAATAAGTAGAGAAGACATATCAATGTGATTTTTAAAGAATTATGACAGAAAATCCCCAGTGACTAGCAGAAGTTGAATGTACTTTCCTTCTCCCCACTGTCTCAATGGTTTCTGATCTTTTTGAAAAATCTTCACTGTAACTGTCTTGGTGTGCATTTGTGGTAGGCCAAAATCATAATTGGAAGTGGGTCAGATATAACTTGTAAATGTATATTGGTAGATAAACAGTCCACTCTAGAGAATACCTTCAGTTTCATTACTTTGCCATAATCTCCAAGGTCAATTCAATCCTAAGTAATTTCAGTTGTGTGTGTTTAACAGCATTCAGTAGACCAGGGCTCCTCAACCTCAGCACTATTGACATTTTGGGCCACATAATTTTTTTGTTGTAGGGGCATCGTGGGACTTTTATCAGCGCCCTTGGCCTCTAGAGGCCAGTAGCAGCTCCCCAACAGTTGTGACAACCAAAAGTATCTCCAGGCATTGCCAAATATCCGGTGTGTATAGGGTGAGGGTGGAGTCCAGTGGGAGGAGTGTAAAACTGCACTGGGGTTGGGTTTATTGGGAGGGGATGGTTGAGAACCACAGAACTAGACTAAACGCCATGGAGAGATTCATGTGTGCATTTGTATGTGTGTGACTCCACCCTCCAAGAAGCAGATCCTGATTCCTTTTCCAGAAGTAACTGATGCAGATCAGGGGGCCTGGGCTGGACCTGTTAGGAACTAAAATGGCTGCAATTAGAGCTGTAGAAATGGCTGCCTTAAAGCTGCTGAACTGATAAACGTATCACAGGGATATTTTTCCAAGACTAGGGATTTGAAAGAATTTTATCATCTTGTTATTTCCACCTTCAATGTCTAGTCTTTGATATCTATTATCAACGTAAATAAATTACATTGTGGGCCTGAGCAATGGTGTTATCTAGTGTAAGGTGTTACCAGATTTGGAGGCTGAGAAACTGCGAGTGAGTCTGGGTTCTGCAAATATCCAACTAAACACTTTATCTTTCTGGACTTATTTCCTCCCCCAAGATGGGGGAAATAATAATACTTAATCGACTGGATTGTTTTGTTTTTGTTTTTTTGACACGGAGTTTCGCTCTTGTTGCCCAGGTTGGAGTACGATGGCGCAATCTCGGCTCACTGCAACCTCTTCCTCCCAGGCTCAAGCCATTCCCCTGCCTCAGACTCCCTAGTAGCGGAGATTACAGCCGCCCGCCACCACGCCTGGATAATTTTTTGTGTTTTTAGTAGAGACAGGGTTTCACAATGTTGGCCAGGCTGGTCTGGAACTCCTGACCTTAGGTGATCCGCCCACCTCAGCCTCCCAAAGTGCTGGGATTACAGCCGTGAGCCACTGCACTCGGCCTCACTGGATTGCTTTGAGGGTCCAAGCAGTTAACGGGAAGTTAGCAGGGCTTATTCTTGAGGAATTAGTAAAACTGGAATCAAACAGTCCCGGGTTGACCTTGGACAAATGATGCGCTATTGTGAGCTGCAGTTTCCTTATGTGCAAAACGCAGAAATAATCATATTACTTTATAGAGTTGTTATGGAGGTTAAATGAGATAATGTGTGTCATACGTGCTTGATAAATATTACTTTGGTTCCTTGGTAATTTGTATCACATTGCACAATTACGTATTTTATTTTTATATTTCTTTTCTGTGAGCATTGAAACCTGGAAACCTGAAAAACTAGTATACCCATATGAGTGAAACCCTGTTTGAAATATATTACATCCCAAATTCCAACCAAGTGAAAGCAGCTTTAAACTGTAGTATAAAACCTTCTGTCTTCCAAGTGAAATCAGTTAGAGCGCACGTTTCTTAACAATAACATAAGGTTCTCCCCTCATTGAAATAATGTTCTAATAAGTTTTTTACAACCTCTGTATTACATAAAGCACATGGGGTCAGACATAGCATGCCCAGCTAGCAGTTTGTCCAGTCATAAACATTTATATATGACTAGGTGTTATCCCAAAATTCACCTTTCCCCAAAGCACTGGCAAATTGCATTGCAGTCCTAAAACTGAGTGCAGGTGGTGAGATACTCAGGGATCTGACAGTATCTTTTACATAAACTCTTTAATTGAAGTATAACATTCGTAAAGAGAAGTGAACAAATCACAAGTTGTACATTTTCGTAAATTTTCATGAAGTTAACACACCTATACAGAGGTGTTTTCGAAGGTTAGAGAATTTTGTAATAAACGTGTTTTATCATTGGGGCGGGGGGATAGAAAGGGGTATCACGAATCTGAAAGAAGACAGTGGAGATTTCCCAGACAAGGTAGTAATTGCCTTTGATATGCAAATGTGATTTTGAATTATCAAATGGAGATATTGCAGAATGATAAATTGGAATCAGATTGCCAATGCAAAAGTTATATCACCATTTGCCACTCGATGTATGATCTTGGACAATTCAAGTGCCTCCGTCTTCTCATTTGTTAAATGGGGAGAATAATAGGACTGTTGTTTGGATTAGGCAAAATAACACGTGTAAAGGTTTGGGTGAGTCTGGCCCGTAAGCTCTCAATAGAAGTAAATCATTTTGCATATAGTATGATGCCCCAAGGGATGAGAGAAAAGAAGTTATGGACATCTCAAGAATTCTTTTAGGAAAAAAAAAGGAAATTTTGCACAGCAAGGGAGCTGGATCAGAATAGCTAAGGGATGCTGCCACAGAGCCCCAGGACTCACACCAGCAAGGAGGGTAGGTCTGTGGGAAAGCCTACAGAATGAGAGAAAGCAGGGTATCTGGGGGCAGCAGGCAGGGTGATGAACCAAAAAGCTGTGAAGATAGCTCGGTTCTGAACAGAAAGCCACAGGGGTATGCCTAGCATCCAAACAGGACATGACCTGATTTTTTTTTTTAGAGACCAGAGTAAGGTCTAAGAGTGATTGCTTGTTTGATGTGGGTCTAGAGAGAGGAACGAGAGAAACTGCAGCCACAGGAATCATAATCCCAGAGGTCAGAGTCTTGAAAGGCCTGTGCACTAAAGGAGGAGGACTCGTTTAGGGCTTTATCCAAGGCCAAGTGACTGGAGCACCTTATAGCTTATGAATGACCTCAAATGTGTATCTTTAGGCCCGGCATTCCCTCACACTGCAATAAGATGTAAGTGCGCATTTGAGTCAACCTGAATACTGAATGAGAGAAAGAGATACTACAGTACCAAAGGGGAAAAGAATGGGACAGACTGGGTCTCGGAACCGAGACCTGACAGAGGAGTCTCCCCCTTTGGATGATGACAACAGGGAGTTCCCCCATATCCAGCCAGTAACCTGATTTGTTACAGCTGGACCTTTGGGTCTCTCATTTCTTTTTGATTGTCTCAATCCTGTGAATGGCTTCTCATCTTTGAAAGGAGGCAATTTGCTTTCTCATTCCTTGATTGGTTGCAGGAGATCTATCAGCATACACAATCCAGAAGGACAATTATGGTGAAAAAGTGTGACCCAGTGTTCTTACTTTCATGAAACATTTCATGCTGATGGGTAAAGGATAGGAACTAAGCAAACCAGGGATGGCAGATCTGTGGGTTTCCCAGGGCCTCAACTTGACCTCAGAATCCTTCTCAACACAATGCATCAGGCAGCCATTAGCAACTGTTTGGAGCTTGCCCAAGATACAAATCTATTTTGGCATACCTGGACTCAGCCCTGATGTCTTGCTATAATTAATGCACCTTTCCTATCCACTTCTCCTAAGCCCAATGTAAAGGGTGTCAGATAGGAAATTATGCCCAGCTTCAGCCCTGCATATTTAAATTAAGCCCTGGATAGGTAACAATTGCCTATTTAGGGAACTGTTCTCATATTTCTGAGTTTATAACTGATTTATGACCTATAAATAGTCACATCAACCTCATTGCTGAATAATTTACATACTGAGGTCGTGCTCTTTGAATGAACCTGACACCCATTAGTGTTAAACCAACCAGCTGTGTGCATTCAAGCTAGAACACATGGAGAACTGCACCCCAAAGCAGTGGGAATGGAGAAGCAGAGGGCCTAGATTTTATTCTGTCATTTTAAGTGCAGCCAATTACTTTCTTTTAGCCCCGTTTTCTTTCTCTCTAAAATAGGATTTTATTTCCTCGTAAGTGGCAATGTTAGGAGAACAATTTAAATAATAAATGGGCCAGGCGCGGTGGGTCACGGCTGTAATCCCAACACTTTGAGAGGCCGAGGTGGGCAGATCAATTGAGACTAGGAGTTCAAGACCAACCTGGCCAACATGGCGAAACCCCATCTCTACTAAAAATACAAAATATTAGCTGGGCATGGTGGCATGTGCCTGTAATCCCAGCTACTCAGGAGGCTGAGGCAGGAGAATCTCTTGAACCCAGGAGTCGGACATTGCAGTGAGCTGAGATTGCACCACTGTATTCCAGCCTGGGCGGCAGAGAGCGACTCTGTCTCAAAAAAATAAAAAAATAAAAAAAATTTTTTAATGTCTTCAAGGTTCTCAGAACTCAAAACCTTAAGGCAAAAAGCATCATTTCTGTAGCTGTATCCTTCTTTGATGAAAGCCTTATTGTCCTAGCGCTAAACAGAGGTTGATAATTTGTGTTTTATACTTCATTATGCAAAAAAACCCCAAATTTCTTCAGCACTATAATGTTGTTGAGATGGGAGGGGTACAGTCCACATTGTTCCTGCCTGTAAAATGGACATGCCGTACCATTCATTTCCCTCTCCTTGCTTACAGAGAACTGATGAGATAGAAGTTGCAGATGACCGAGTTTACTGAAAACGGGTGCTGTGAGTGAAAGAAAGAGGAATGGATTAAATTTAAAATGACACTACTTCAGCCATCTCAGCATCTGGGTTGGTGGACAAAACTAGAGGTAATAGTAGGTTGGGGGCTTGGGGCTAAGAATTGCATTGGTGGATATGGAGATGACACAGAGAAGAAGGGACCTGAAACATTATGTTCTAAGCTAGTGAGAGTCAGAATTTAAAAACAAGAAGCATATTCCAATAGCCACTTGGGGAGTTTTGACTCCCTGAAGGTACAGGTATTATGAGTTTCAGAGCCACAAACACTTTATTTTAATACTAGTTCCTCAATTAGCATAAGTATAAACTTATTATTTTTCCAAGTACATTGAGTTGTCGCTGTTCATCTAATAGAAAAGAAAAACTCATTCCAATTCCAAGCTGGATGAATGTTATATTTCCTTTGATAAACGTCAGTGGGTTGATGGGAACGGATTCATTTCAAGTGGCAATGCTCAGACCTAAGCTTTGTGACTAACGGTGCCTAAAGACAGCTCATTTCGTACCGGAGTGTCCTCGCCTCAGCAGCTTAGGCAAAACCAAAAAGATCACGGAGCAAAACCAACGGAGAGTATGACAACATTAACACAGAAATTTTACGTTCACATGTTATTGGAACCTAATTCAATTTACGAAAATGTTGTTTTAAAGAAACGTGTTTTGTCCTGAGTAATTGTGAATAACCAGAAAAATCAAACAAACAAATAAAATATGACAGTAGCCAATACAAGTAGGCCCTGTTTCCAGTTTTTGAAAATGAACTCTTGAAATGAAGGTGAGCTGGACGCAGTGGCTCATGCCTGTAATTCCAGCACTTTGGGAGGCTGAGGCGGGCGGATCACCTGCGATCGGGAGTTCGAGACCAGCCTGACCAACATGAGAAACCCCGTCTCTACTAAAAAATACAAAATTAGCCAGGCGTAGTGGCGCATGTCTGTAGTCCCAGCTACTCGGGAAGCTGAGGCAGGAGAATCGCTTGAATCTGGGAGGCAGAGGTTGCGGTGAGCCGAGATTGCGCCATTGCACTCCAGCCTGGGCGATAAGAGCGAAACTCTGTCTCAAAAAAAAAAAAAAAAAAAAAATGAAGATGTGTTCAGATCTAATAATTTCCATTAAAGTTTTTATTTTTTATTTTACCAAACGTATAATTTTAGGGAAATTGGATCTTCATTGCTGATTGGATTTCACGGAAACAGCTCCCAAAGCTGTAGATTTAAGTTTCTCTGTTTTCTCAGGTGCATTTAGCTTTTTGACACATCAGGGTGTCTTAAATTTCTGTGCTCTGAGAATCCAGGTCCCAGTTCTGCTATTAGCTAGTTGTGCACTTGAAAAAGTCACTGACTTAACAGGCTTCCGTTTTTTCATCTTAAAATATCTGTATCTTATCACACCAGGATAGTTGATTTAAAGTAGGAATCCCTAACATTTTCCTAATAAGTATTTTTTTCTCATGACGACTTATTGTTAATTATTAACGGGAAAAATAACAACTGACATTTACTAAGCATTCTGGGCCAGATGTTTTGTACATATTTAAAATTTTATAGATAAGAAAACTGAGGCACCCAGGGGTTAAGTAAATTGCCTAAGGTCACATAAATAGTACATGGCAAAACTGGGATGCCTGCCCACAGCTACTTAGATTCAGCTTCTGCTTTCTAATGGGAATTCCCATGAGCCACAGGAAGTGTGGGGCAGCACGAGGTTGAGATGAACCAGGCAAGGCCTTGAGGAGAATGGATGGATCCTGAGACAAAGGTCTCCAAAGAAGAGCAACTCATTTTCTCTTTGGCAGAAAAAGAAGTCAGTCTTCATCCTGTATAATAAGATGCGTGGTATGATGGAAAATGTGAGTTTTGGAGTTGGAAAGGCCTGGGTTAGAATCTTCACTAAGTTTGATCAGGCTCGGTGGCTCATGTCTATAATCCCAGCACTTTGGGAGGCCGAGGCGGGCAGATCACTTCAGGTCAGGAGTTTGAGACCAGCCTGGCCAACATGGTGAAACCCCACTCTACTAAAAATACAAAAAAAAGTAGCTGGGTGTGGTGGTGGACGCCTGTAATCCCAGCTACTTGGGAGGCTGAGGCGGGAGAATTGCTTGAACATGGGATGTGGAGCTTGCAGTGAGCCAAGATCATGCCAGTGCACTCCAGCCTGGGCAACAGAGCGAGACTCCATCTCAAAAAAAAAAAAAAGAATCTTCACTAAGTTACTACTTAGTTGAGGGGCCTTGGACAGGTGACTTATCCACTCTTAGCCTCATATGTCTTATCTAGGAAATAGGATGGGATAGCATGTGAAATGAGAATAGGATAATAATATTGGCAGAGCTATTTTGGTGGGTAGAAATAATTCGTGCACAGTGTCTTGAAGGCACATGAAGGCATACAGTACATGGCAGGCAAAATATCGAATCCTTCTGTAAGTGCTTTCCTAAAGTATGTTGTTAATAGGCATTAGGTAATAAAAAGAGAAAGGATGAAAGAAGTTTTAAGGGTGGGGATAGTTTGGCAGTCAAGTAAATCTGGGAGATGCTATTAAGCAAAGTTAAACTCCTTTACTGCAGGGCTTCTCAGAGGCTTTAAATTGCAAAGATGCAATAGGAATCTCCAAGAGGAAGCTTTTTCTCAATTTATTTTGAGTCTCGATTTATTTTGGCCCATTTTAATGGTGTCTCTTACAGGACTGGTGTCAGGAAGCACTGATCTGGTGACTTTTGGGGAAAAAGCTGGCTTACTCGGGTCCAGCCATCATGGTCCATTTACTGTTTTGTAGAACCTCCAGAACCGTCTCTCTTTTCTATCTATTTCTCCCAAAAATAGGATTTCTCCTCTTTACAAACGTCACAGAAGGAAGCTCTGAAGAGTGATTTCCAGCATCCATACGAGTGATTTCCAGCATCCATACAAGTGAAAAGTTCAGCTCCCAACAGGAGCAGACAACGTCTGCAAATCAAACCAAGCAAGACCCATGGGGTCAAGGCATTAAGTGGTTTCTCAGGGTGGTGGAACGCGGCTGCTTCCCTGCTTCTCCCAGAGAAGCTTTAAATGTGCAGGTAACTCCCCAGACCACAAGAAGGCATCAACATGGGAAAACAGACCCAGTCACTGGCCCAGAGAGTCAGAAATCAGCCCATCCAGGTGACCCCGTTTAGGCTCCTGTTCGTGCACTTGTCAAAGGCCAGCCCAGCCCAAGGAGGGGGAAAGAATTAGACAGAGGATCCGCTTTTTATTTTCACATACAAAGCACTTGCCCTCGGGTTATAAATGTTATTGCATTTGTGTAGCACTTTACTGCTGCCCTCAGCTTGCAGGCATCACAGGATCCCAGTGGCGGTACTTTCCTAACCCTTGATCAATAGCTTATTTCTATCGCCTTCAGTCCCAGCTGCCAATCCGTTCTGTATAATGTGGGAGGCGGACTTCGCTGCTCTCCAGCTGTACATGTTGTGAAATGTAAACGGTGCAAGTAACGTATGTATTATATGTATGTGTGTGTGTGCACTGAGTGGGGGACATGAGATTTTTGAACAAGAAATAACAAAAATGGGACCCTTGTTCTGGGAGACTCTCCTAAAGCTGGGAGTTTTCTTTCTAGTTTCTCTCTCCTTCTCTCTTTCTCTCTCTCTGAAACGAGTGCTTGGTATTCTGTCATGTGGCAGGGGAAATTCTCTCTTAAGTTTCTGTGTTTTTATTTGATATATATTTGGGGGAAGGGGTGAAAAGTGGATAGAAAGATCTAAGTTCCAAGAAAGAAAGGGTCATGTCCATCTTATTTATCACCCCTGCAGTCCCAGCACCTACACTGAGCCTAGCACAAAATAGGTGCTCAGGAAGTATTTGTTGACTAAATGAATGAATTCAGGAATGGGAGGATAAGAGGGTCCCAGAGCAATCTTCTGGAGCTGCCTGAGCAAAGAGGCAAAGGCCTTGTATTGCCAGCAGCAAGGGGGACCACAAAAGGTTTAATGGGCATCTACTTTATTTATTTTATTTTTATTTTTTGAGATGGAGTCTTGCTCTGTCTCCAGGCTGGAGTGCAGTGGTGTGATTTCGGCTCACTGCAACCTCCACCTCCTGGTTTCAAGCGATTCTCCTGCCTCAGCCTCCTGAGTACGAGATTACGGGCACCCACCACCACGCCCAGCTAATTTTTGTATTTTTAGTAGAGACAGGGTTTCACCACATTGGCCAGGCTGGTCTCGATCTCCCGACCTCGTGATCCAACCACCGCGGCCTCCCAAAGTGCTGGGATTACAGGAGTGAGCCACTGCTCCTGGCCGGCATTCTACTTTATTTAAGGCTCACTCTAGGCACCTTGGGAACCACAGAGAAATGAGATCATAAGCATAACCAGCTACTACTGTTCCAGTTTTCCAGGAGCAGAGTCAGCCAAGAAACCACTTAGCGGACAAATTCCTCATCTCACCTTCTTTCCCTCACCTCTGAAGCTGGTTTTAAGACAAACCCACCCTAGGAGACACTTTGAAGGATGAAAGAGGACCCCAAAGCTCCGTGACATTCTCCAGCTCCAGGAGGTAAGGCAGCCGGGACTGCCCTTGTCTGAACCTATGTCCTTGAGGCTCAGCCAAACCTCTCCTTCCGTGGCAGAGAGATGTTTAGGTGACATTCTTCTCCCTGCCACTCAGCATCTTTTAAACAATCCTCCACCACCTTGGGAGAATATGTATGAACTCACTGCAGTCTGGGACCACAGAAGCTGAAAATTGTCTTTTTCCCTGGGAAGGGAATTGGTCACAGGGGGAAAACCGACCTCTCCTAAAAAATAAGAATCTGGGGCCAGGCGCAGTGGTTCACGCCTGTAATCCCAGCACTTTGGGAGGCCGAGGCGGGCGGATCACCTGAGGTCAGGAGTTCAGGACTAGCCTAGCCAACATGGTGAAACCCCGTCTCTACTAAAAATACAAAACTTAGCCAGGCGTGGTGGCACATGCCTGTAATGCCAGCTACTCAGGAGGCTGAGGCAGGAGAATCGCTTGAACTCAGGAGGCAGAGGTTTCAGTGAGTCGAAATCGCACCACTGCATTCCAGCCTGGGCAAGAGCAAGACTTCGTCTCCAAAAAAAAAGAATCTGGGATGACTGCAGGTTCTTTCAGGCAAAGTTCTTTTGCTTGCCGTGGTAGAAATCCACGTCAAGTGGAATTAGTGAAGGAGGGACCTCGTTGGAAGGATATCAGGTATGCTGCAGGGCAGGGGCAGTCGGCTCAGAAGGACCCGGGTACCAAACCCTGGAAGATGGACTCCCCGGGAATCCTCAGAAGCAGCAACGCCCCACGTTTGGCTGCTGCCAGCTGCACTTAAGTTTCCTCAGCCTGCTTGCCCCAGCCTTGGGGGCCTGTGGCGGGAGGGGAGGAGGTTGGCACGGCCCCTTGGCTCTGCAGCACACCTCCTGTAGTGCACCATGAATTAGTATTTTTAATAAATCCTGTAATTATCTTGTGAACAGAACATTTTTGTGGCACTGTGTTTTTCGGTGTTAAAAGCATTAATTTGTTCAATATAAACATTAAAAATATACCATCGTTTTTGTAACCTTGTTTCTTTATTTCTTCATGGAAAGTGGGCTCTAAGGCCCCAACTAAGAGGTGCACTTGGCTTTGTGTAGCCACCCCAAGTGGCCAGCCAGACTGCGGCCAGCTCTCAGACCTGGGTTGGAATGTCTAGGAATGACACTCTGACCTGCTCAGCTTAGGAGAGAGGTTCAACCAGCACAGCTAACTGTTAGACCGAAAGCTCCCTTTTCCACGCAAGGGAAAAGGAGTCATTATGGGCTGGACAGACACCCACAATGTGTCTACAAGATTAGCCTCTTCCTGGACTCACCCTGTGCAGAATCTCAGATACTGCAGGTCTCCAACCAGCTGAGCAGAGGACTCCCAGGACTGTGGAATCTCAGGGGAGCTCACCTTGCAGCTGAACTTTCCTAAGTGTCTACGACCCTGCTTCCTCCCAATTCCTGTCTCTCTAGTACATCGCTATTTTCTCTTGATCCTGAAATTTTTTTATTTGTAATGTTCTGTTTTATCATATGTTTTGCGTTCCCTCAAGTCCTTTGTGGCAGGACAAAAGACCGAAAAGTTGAATAAATATCGGGTTTGTACTTACTGTCATCAAATCAACACACATCTTGTAGGCGTCTCAGGAGCCTAGCCAACCTCCAAGAGGGCTTGGTCCAAGTTAGACTTAATTTGTCCTTCCTCTTTCCCTCCCTCCCTTCCTTCTTCTCTCCCTCTCTCCCTCCCTCCCTCCTTTCTTCCCTCCTCCTCTCCCTCACTATCTTTCTCTTTGCTTCCTTTTTTTTTGTTTTCTATGAGTAACTTTTTTTGTAGAAGCAATACAAATATCTTTAAAAACCTTTTTTAAACACTGAAGTATGACCAATAAAATAAAAACGATTCAAATTCCCACCACATTTCCCCTAAGAGGTAATTACTATTAATATTTTGGTCTACAACTTTCTAGATAATTTTCAATAAAATTAGCCTCACGGTGAAAATAATCCTACTGTATCACTAACTTATATCCTATTTTTGGCAGTATGTTATGTTTCTTTGCACATCATTGCATTTTCTTCTGGAAACATTTTATTTTCTAAACTGGAATCAAATTTGTTTTTCTGATATATAAAATATTTAACCAATACTGAGAAATAAAGAGTCCCTCATAATCCCACTTCCTAAAAATAGTCACTATTAATTTTTAAAATCCTTCAAGTTTTTATGTATGTTTAAACATACATTTATATAGACAGACTCCTAACACATTGTTGGATAGGGTTTGGTAAACTGCTTTTTCCTTCTTAACACTCAGTCATGAGTATCTTCCCACATCAATACATAGAATGCATCATCGGGCCGAGCGTGGTGGCTCATGCCTGTAATTCCAGCACTTTGAGAGGCCGAGGTGGGCGGATCACCTGAGGTCAGGAGTTTGAGACCAACCTGACCAACATGGAGAAACCCTGTCTCTACTAAAAATACAAAAATTAGCCGGGCATGGTGGCATGTGCCTGTAATCCTAGCTACCCAGGAGGCCGAGGCAGGAGAATCACTGGAACCCAGGAGGCAGAGGCTGCAGTGAGCCGAAAAGAATGCATCATCGTTCTTGATGGCTACATTGAATTCTATTACATTGAATAAATGGACCATAATTTCTTTAACCAATCACTTCTTGTTGGAAACATATTCTAATTTTTCCATTTTTCACTATTATAGGGAATTACTATTTTTTCAATTTTTCGCTATTATAGGGAATTACTATTTTTTCAATTTTTCACTATTATAAGGAGTTACTAATTTTTCCATTTTTCACTATTAGAAGGAGTACTGTACTAAGCATCATCATGTACGCTTCTTTGTCATATATCTGATTACTCCTTTAGAAAAAAATTCCTAGAAGGAAGATCGCTGAGAAAAAAAGATACATCTTTTAAAATTTGATCATATCAATAAATAGTCCTCTAGAAAATTGCACCAATTCACATTTCGCCAATATGTATGAGATAAACTGATTTTCCACACTACGTCCAACATTGGCCACTGTCACTCTTTTTTATCTTTGCCAATAAGATGGCTGAAAATGAGATTTCATTTTGGTTTCAATCTGTAAGTCTTTGATTATCAGTGAGGTTGAAGCATGCTTTTATATCTTTATTTGTCCAATTTAGTTTATGAATTGCTTATTTATGTGTTTTGCCTATTTTATTTTATAAAAGGATTCTTCTTTCCTTATTGATTGGTAAAAGTCCTTTATATATCAAGGCTATTAACCTTGACATCTATGTTGAAATTGTTTTTTTTCACTTAGTTCATTGTATCTTTCGCCATAGAAAGTTTTTATTTTTATATATTTGGTGGGTTTTCTTTTGAGATGGGGTCTCATTCTGTCACCCAGGCTGGAGTGCAGTGGCATGATCTCAGCTCACTGGAACCTCTGGCTCCTGGGTTCAAGCTATTCTCCTGCCTCAGCCTCCCGAGTAGTTGGGACTACAGGTGTATGCACTACGCCCAGCTAATTTTTGTGTTTTTAGTAGAGACGGGGTTCCCTCATGTTGACCAGGCTGGTCTCAAACTCCTGACTTCAAGTGATCCACCCACCTCAGCCTCCCAAAGTGTATTTTTATGTATTTGTACCAGCCTGAGCAAACAAAAAGCCAAGTGATGGCCTTAAACCATACAATATTAGCTGTTTAGTTAACCTGAAATTCAGAAGTAGGTGGTCACAGGATGGGTCTGGTGGTTCAAAGATGTCATCAGTCTCTGTATGTCCTTCAGATTTACCATTTAGTGTGTGTTGACAGTACCTTTCCTCAGTGAGACAAAATGCCTGCCACACCTTTGAATATGACATCCTCGTACTCTGATTAGGAAGGATGAGGACAAAAAAAAAAGAAGAGAATAAGGACAAAGAATTTTTTTGCCATCCCCCAGATCTACTATTTTCATCAGTGAGGAAATTCTTTCCCAGAAGGTCCCAGTAGATTTTTACTTACATCTCACTGGTAACTGGTAGTGTGTGCTGAAATAATCAAACCTGCCAATCACTTCCTCTATGACTTGTGGCTTAACACCACATTACCAAAAGACCTCCCTATCCCCAAATTCTTTTTTTTTTTTTGAGACTGAGTCTCACTGTGTCACCAGGCTGGAGTGCAGTGGTGCAATCTCGGCTCACTGCAACCTCCGCCTCCTGAGTTCACACCATTCTCCTGAGTAGCTGGGACTATAGGCACGTGCCACCACGCCCAGCTAGTTTTTGTATTTTTAGTAGAGATGAGGTTTCACCATGTTGGCCAGGATGGTCTCGATCTCTTGACCTCGTGATCCACCTGCCTTGGCCTCCCAAAGTGCTGGGATTACAGGCGTCAGCCACTGCACCTGGCCCCCAAAATTCTTTTAAAATGTAATCCACTACTATCTCCTAGGACTTTTGAGTTTTTGTTTCTTTGTTTTATTTCCAAATCCTTAAACTATCTGGAATTTATTTAGGAGTATAGTAGGAGACAACTTTACTTTTTTTTCCAAAGGATATCCGATGTACGGATAACTTTTATTAAATAATCAATATTTTCCCCATCAAGTTGAAATATCGTCTTCATTATTTACCAAAATCTCCTAAATTCATGGGTCTAGCTCCATGGATCTGTCTTTTCTTGCTCCAGTACCACAATGTTTTTCATCACTACAGTTTCATATCAGGTAGCACAAGTTATTCTTTCTTCGTTATTTTCTTGGCTATTCTTTATTTGTTTATTCTTCTAGATAAACATTAGGATTAGTTTATCTAGTCCCACCCACCCACCAACGAATGTTTTCTTTAGCATTTTGATTTGACTTACTTTAAACTTATAGATGAACTTTAGAAGGCTTCACATCTTTACCAGTAATTAGTCTTTCCTCCCAGGATCTTGGACGGTGCCTCTCCACTTTTCATCTTCTTTTATGCCCTTTAGGAAAGTTTTATCATTTCTTCATAAATATCTTGCACATTTTTGTTAAGCTTATTTATTTGTATTTTATTTTTTATGCTGATTGTAAATGGGACATCTTATACCAATAGGAAAACTCAAGAAGGATCATTTGTTCATTTCTTAAATATATTCTATTTGTCTGGGCGAGGTGGCTGACACCTGTAATCCCGGCACTTTGGGAGGCAGGGGCAGGAGGATCACCTGAGGTCAGGAGTTCGAAACCAGCCTGGCCAACATGGCAAAACCGGGTCTGTACTAAAAATACAAAAATTAGCCAGGCGTGGTGGCAGGCACCTATAATCTTAGCTACTTGGGAGGCTGAGGCATGAGAATCACTTGAACCCAGGAGGCGGAGCTTGCAGTGAGCCAAGATCACGCCACTGCGCTCTAGCCTGGGTGACAGAGCAAGACTCCATCTCAAAAAATAAATAAATAAAATAAAATAAAAAATATATATTATATTTGGCTATGATTATTTGAAAATATTCCTTGATTTAATTTGCTAATATTTATTTGTCATTTATTTCCAAGAAAGGTAAGGATGAAATATTTTTATCCTTTGAAGGACTTTTATAATAACGTTTGCAAAGTTTGTAAATGAATCAGGGAAATTTCAGTCTTAATATTACTCTAGAAATGTATCATTCAACAAATACAGTAGCCACCAACCATGTGTGGCAAATGAGCACTTGAAATGTGGCTACAGTGGCCCACTCCTGTAATCCTAGCACTTTGGGAGGCCGAGGCGAGTGGATCCCTTGCGTCTGGGAGTTTGAAGCCAGCCTGGGCAACATGGCAAAACCCTGTCTGTACTAAAAATACAAAAAATTAGCTGAGCATGGTGATGCGTGCCTCTAGTCACAGCTACTCATGAGGCTGAGGTGCCAGAATCACCTGAGCCTGGAAGATCCAGGCCACAGTGAGCTGTGATTACGCCACTGCACTCCAACCTGGGCGACAGAGTGAGACCCTGTAAAAAAACGAAGAAGGAGAAGGAGAAATGTGGCTACTGCCAGTGAAGAACTAAATTTATTTTTATTATTATTTTGAGACAGGGTCTCACTCTGTTACCCAGGCTGGAGTGCAGTGGTGCATTTATTGCTCACTGCAGCCTCCAATTCCTGGGCTTGAGTGATCCTCCCAACTCAGCCTCCCAAGTTGCTGGGATTATAAAGCACACTCGACCATGCCTGGCTAATTTTTCTTTTTTTCTTTTTGTAGGGATGGAGTCTTGCTGTGTTGCTCAGGCTGGTCTTGAACTCCTGGCCTCAAGTGATCCTCCCACCTTGGCCTCTCAAAGTGCTAAGATTACAAGCATGAGCCACTCTCCATGGACAATGTTATTTATCTTTAACTAACATTTAAACTTAAAAACTGATGTTTGACTTAGTTACTGGAAAACATTTAAGTATTTTGGAACAATGTAGGTATGTGAGCTTCTACCAGAAGGATGCGCGACCCCTTTGCGAACCCTGCTGCCAGGACACGCGCAGAAGTGCAGCAAGTGTGGCGAGGTGGTCCGGGAGCACATCATCGGGCCCCGGGCCAGGCCTTCCACCCCTCCTGCTTCACGTGTGTGACCTGCGCCCGGTGCATCGGGGATGAGAGCTTTGCCCTGGGCAGCCAGAACGAGGTGTACTGCCTGGACGACTTCTACAGGAAATTTGCCCCCGTCTGCAGCATCTGTGAGAATCGGATCATTCCTGGGGATGGGAAAGATGCCTTCAAAATCGAGTGCACTGGAAGAAACTTCCATGAAAATTGCTACAGGTATGAGGACTGCAGGATCCTCCTGTCTATTGAGCCCACGGACCAAGGCTGCTACCTCCTCAACAACCGTCTCTTCTGCAAGGCGTGCCACCTGAAGCAGAGTGCTGCGGGGTGCTGCTGAGAGTGCCCGCCGGGTGTCAGGCAGTGAGCAGACCACTAGCCCCGGCTGGGGCCCTTCCCTGACTTGGTTTCCCTTCCTGACCTGCTCTTGCACACTTTCCTTCTGAGCCTCCATGGGGACCAGCCTGCAAGTCGGCCCATCCTTTCCAGGACACAGCGGGGCTGAGCGCCGTCAGACCTTCCACTCCTCCTTTACCCTCTGGGCACCAGAAGGTTCCTGGACCATGAGCGTCGCCCCCAGAATTCCTTGCTGGCCCCACCCCACTTCCAGGGGAAAGCTGGGGGGAGTCTGCCAGGGAAACGTGGACCCCAAGTACTGACTGTAGCTGTCTGGTCGGGGTGCTGAGACCAGCATGGCTTTGCACGGTTGAGCTGTTTGAGGAAAAACTCTGAAGTCCCTGACAAAGTGCTTTTTAGGCTGAACGCAGTGGCTCAAGCCTGTAATCCCAGCACTTTGGGAGGCCAAGATGGGCGGATCACTTGAGGTCAGGAGTTCAAGACCCGCCTGACCAACACGGTGAAACCCCGTTTGTACTAAAAATACAAAAATTAGCCAGACGTGGTGGCACATGCTTGTAGTCCCAGCTACTTGGGAGGCTGAGGCAGGAGAATTGCTTGAACGTGGGAGGCAGAGGTTGCAGTGAGCTGAGCTTGCACAACTGCATTCCAGCCTGGGCGACAGAGTGAGACTCCATCTTAAAAAACAAAAAGTGCTTTTGAAAATGTTGAGGTTGGCTGGGCGCAGTGGCTAATGCCTATAATCCCAGCACTTTGGGAGGCCAAGGTGGGTGGATCACCTGAGGTCAGGAGTTCGAGACCAGCCTGGCCAACATGGTGAAACTCTGTCTCTACTAAAAATACAAAAAATTAGCCGGTCATGGTGGCTGCTGCCTGTAATCCCAGCTACTAGGGAGGCTGAGGCAGGAGAATGGCTTGAACCCAGGAAGCAGAGGTTGCAGTGAGCCGAAATCGTGCCACTGCACTCCAGCTTGGGCAATAAGAGTGAAACTCCATCTCAAAATAAAAAAAAAAAGAAAAAAGGAAAGAAAAGAAAATGCTGAGGTTGAAATGATGGGAATCAACATCCTTTGGATTTAGAGGAAAGAATGTAACAGCAAACACCTCCCCTTGCTTTGCACACGTACAAGAATGGGACCCATTGGGGGCACAGCCCTCGACTTCCTCATTCTGGAATGTGTGGTGCTAAAGTGGGGCTGAGGCCCAGGCCTAGGAGGAGAGGGTGCTCCACAGATACCCGGGATGTTAGCAGCCCCCAATCTGCCTTCTGGCACCTCCTCCCAGGTGCTGTAGTGAGTCAGCAGGCATGGGGTGAGAGCCTGTTGCATGCTGGGCACAGGGCCGAGTGTGCCTCCTGCAGCCTTGACAGGGGCCATGCACCACCCCACCCCCAAACACATACAAGCACTTCTCCAGGACGTTTCCAGGACAGATGTCCCTTCGGTCCCCTAGTTATGACCCCAAGACCCACTCGGGCCCTGTAGCCCAGCCCGTCTTGTAACCACTGCCTCCTCAATGCCACATCTAGAAGATTCTTCTTCCCTTTGAAAGAGAATCATCATCGTTGCTTCATCACTTCTAAGACATTTTGTAGAGCATGGACAAGTTAAACAGAATGTGCTTTCCTCCCTGGGGTCTTGCTGTACCACAGGCTCCTGGGAGAACGTCACAGGGGCCGTGCACTGGGCAAGCTTCTCTGTAGAACCCTAGGGGCTTCAGCCCAGAGCACGGCATCTCACCCTAAGCCTGGAGAAGTGAGCCCCGAACTTCTGCATTCACAGACCACCTCCACAATTTCTGTCATAACCAAAGGCCTCCTGCTGTGTTATTTCACTTAAATCAACGTGCTATTTGTTTTCACTCACTTCTGACTTTAGCCTTGTGCTGAACTGTGTATCTACACAGTCATGTTCACGTGGCAGTTATGGTTGTCTTCTTACACATGAAAATAAATGCATAACTGTTTAAAATATATATATATATACGTGTACATATACACACACAAGCTGGGCGCTGTGGCTCACGCCTGTAATCCAAGCACTCTGGGAGGCTGAGGGGGGCAGATCACCTGAGGTCAGGAGTTTGAGACCAGCCTGGCCAACATAGTGAAACCCTGTCTCTACTAAAATTAGCTGGGCCTGGTGGTGGGTGCCTGTAATCCCAGCTATTCAGGAGGCTGAGGCGAGATAATCTCTTAAACCCGGGAGGCGGAGGTTGCAGTGAGCTGAGATCGCACCATTGCACTCCAGCCTGGGCAACAAGAGTGAAACTCCATCTCAAAAAAAAAAAAAAAACACCAAACCCTGCCCCCCCCACAAAAAAACATACTCAAGTTTGAAGACTTAGTGTGAAAGAAGAATGTAAAACACCCCAATAAGAATTTTTATATTGATTACATGTTGAAATGTTAAATTTTTGAAATATTGGATTAAATAAAATACATTATGAAAATTAACTTTTTTTTTACTTTTTAAAACATGACTACTAAAGAATTTTAAATTATATATGAGGCTCATTTTGTGTTTCTATTGGACACCACTGCTCTAGATTTTTAAATAATAGCATTTATCTGATTCTTAACAACATTTCCCGGAACTACACTTGTTTTTTATAACTGCATACTGTTTCATCAAATGGATATAGTAAGTGTGTCTGACTGATCTGTAGTTTTTACTTAATTAACTTTTTTTTTTTTTAAGAGACTGAATCTCACTCTGTTGCCCAGGCTGGAACACAGTGGCATGATCCTAGCTCACTGCAGCCTTGAACTCCTGGACTCAAGTGATCCTCCCACCTTGGCCTCCCAAAGTGCTGAGATTATAAGCATGAGCCACCACATCTGGCCCAATCTGATATTTGTGAATATTTAAGTTTTTTCATCGTTTCTTTCTTTTGGTAAATAATTTTGTGTTTAACAAATTTGTGGCTGTATCTTCGTACAGAGGAGTGACATAATCAGATTTGCTTTCTGAAAATCATTTTGGCTATATTGTAGAAAACATGCTGGCTAAGGGCAAGCATGGATTCAGGGAAACCAGTTAAGATGCCCTTGCAGAAGTTCTGGGGCGATGGGACCAGTGGAGATGGAAAGAAGGGGATACTTTCCTGAGACACTTAGGACATAGAGCCCACAGGACTTGGAATGGATTGGATACTGGAGTCATGGGGAGGGAGTCCAGGATGACTCCCAAGATTCTCGTTGAGCAACCAGAGGTTGGCAAGACAATCACTGAATTGGGAACCCTAAAAAAGGAGTACTTTGGGGGAATTGTTCAGTTTTGGAATGCTCTTGAGATATCCAAGTAGAGATGTGGAATAGCCAGGTGTACAGCAAGAGGAGATGCAAGGATAGAGATTAAATTTGGGAGTCATTGGTGTACAGACAATATTTAAAGCCTCAATGGGCCAGGCGAGGTGGCTCATGCCTGTAATCCCAGCACTTTGGGAGGCCGAGGTGGAAGAATCACCTGAGGTTGGGAGCTCGAGACCAGCCTGACCAACATGGAGAAACCCCATCTCTACTAAAAATATAAAATTAGCTGGGCGCATGCCTGTAATCCCAGCTACTCTGGAAGCTGAGCCAGGAGAATCACTTGAACCTGGGAGGCAGAGGTTGCAGTGAGCTGAGATCGTGCCATTGCACTCCAGCTTGGGCAACAAGAGCAAAACTCCGTCTCAAAAATAAAAAATAAATAAAAGCCTCAGTGGGTCTGAATGAGGTTGTCAGAGAGACTGTAGATGGAGAGACCTGGGTGTTTTGTGGAGAGGGAGGAGCTAAGACCAAGCGTTGAGCAGCATCAATATTTAAAGCCAGGGAAGGAGGAGTCAGGACTGGAGGCTGCTTGAGAGAGGCCAGAGGTATAGATAGAAACAAAGCCAAGAGTGGTGTGGGGCTCGCAAAAGCCGAGAAAAGGTGGGCATTTTAGGGAGGGTGTCAATAAAATTGCTGAGAGGTTAAGTGAGATGAGAAACTTAAACAATGCCTATTGTTCCATCTCACTAATAATCATTGACATGCAAATTAAAACAATAAGATATCAGTGTTCACCTATTCAATGGTAAAGATTTTCAAGATTAATAATATCCAGTGTGGGCAAAGATGGGGGAAGAGGTACTCTTAGACCCTGTTGATAGAAATGTAATGGTACCAGCTTTGGGGGTGGTCTTGGCAGCATCTATCAAAATGTAAACTACGTATACTCTTTTTTTCCCTTTTTTAATTTCCCAGCTACTAGAACTGATACATATACACTTTAACCCAGCAATTTCTCTTCTAGTTTATTTATCCTAGAGAAATACTGGCTCATGCGCAAGAGATTGCAATTACAATACTGTTCACTTCAGCATTGTTTGTAAAACTGAAATACTGCTAATAACATAAATGTCCTTTGATAGAAAGAAGGCTATATACATACAATTGACGACTGGGGAAGTAGTTTAAAAGAATGATGCAAATTTATATACACTTAAATGTAAAGGTCCCCAAGACAGCGTGAAGTGAAAAAGTGGCAGACCAATGTGTATAGGAAAGTCCTGTTGATATACATTGTAACACCTGCATATTTGAATATATATAATATATATTTATATATTATATTATATTTAATATATAATATAAATATATTTTATATTAAATAAATGTATTAAATATTATGTATTAAATATATTAAACATTTTATATTAAATAAATATATTAAATATGTTATAGTAAATAAATATATTAAATATTATATATTAAATAAATATATAATATTTTATCTATAATAAATATAGATATAAATAAATATAAATATATATATACACATATTTTTTAGGCAGAGTCTCACTCTGTCACCCAGGCTGGAGTGCAGTGAAGCAATCTCAGTTCACTGCAACCTCCGTCTGCCAGGTTCAAGCAATTCTCCTGCCTCAGCCTCCCAAGTAGGGAGGAACTAAAGGCACGCACCACCACGCCCAGCTAATTTTTCTAGTTTTAGTAGAGATGAGGTTTCACTATGTTGGCCAGGCTGGTCTCGAACTCCTGACCTCAGGTTGTCCAACCACCTTGGGCTCCCAAAGTGCTGGGATTACAGGTGTGAGCCACCGCACCGGCCCAAATATTTACATTCATATGCATATAAATGCATAGAAAACTGTCTGGAAGGATGCCTAGCAAACTGTTAATAATGATTAGCCTAGAAAGTGGTTTGGAGTGCTAAGGATGGGTGAAGGAAGACTTACCTTTACTCCGTGTACTTTGGAATGGTTTACATTTTTAAAACAAAAAGTTATCTATGAATTTTTTAAATTTTTGTTTTTTGGTGTCCGTGGGATTCTGGAACATAGAAATTACTGGCAGTGAGTTAGTTAGCCAGGTTGTCTCAGTGATGGGTGATGGGGTGGGAACCATACTGGGAAGGTTTACCTATTTACATATGTGCTATTCTTCCACTATTACCCGCCTTAGATCTGCAACACTGTGCAACACTGTGCCTGGGTCAGGATCTGGCGGGGAGGGGCGGGGCGGTGGTCAGGAAAGAATACGAGTTTGGTGTTAAAAGACTCCGATGGAGATCCTGGTACCGCCATGAGCTAGCTGAGTCTTTTCTTATTTGTCTGTTTCATGAAAGTATTGATAGTAAGAGGGTGGCTGAAGGGTGGAAAGAAAGTGAGATAAAGGGCCAATTTCCTGGGAGAGGTGGTGGAGGGACCCCTCCTGCCTCCACTTCAGACATAGCCCAGGGATTGGTCATGTATTCATGGGTGGGGGGCGGCAGGTGTGAGAATTAAATGAGATGATGTTGTGTTATAAACCATACTTAGGTGGTTGCTAACATTATCATAACACTGGATCTTGCACCACAAAATCTGAATTATTGCCCTGCATCTTGAAATGACTGTTTCAAGTGCCCATTCCAGGTAGACAAGCCTTGCCCAGGACCTGGTCTGCAAGACAGGGCAGCTTCATCCCCACAGCCTGCCCCAGCTGACCGCTAGTGGCACCCTGGGGAGCTGTGTTGAGAAGGGTGCTCGAGGCCGGTGGGCAAGCGCATCGCAATCCCTGGGCGATGTCTGAAGTGGAGGCAGGAGGGGCGCCTGGCCACGCACATGCCTCCTATTTACACAAGACAGTGAGAGAGGCAGAGGCTGTCCCTCACCACCTCTCCCAGGAAATTGGCTTTATCTCGCTTTCTTTCCACCCTTCAGCCATCCTCTTACTATCAACGGGTTGTATCTAATCCTTTCTGAGGTGTCAAATTCCCTATTACGTCTCCTAGGGATGTTTACATTTATTAAGGGCTTCTTAAAAACAGAAAAGCCTTCAAAATCCCCCCCAGATGACTCTTTAATGGTGGAATTAGAGCACAGTGAAAGGTAGTCATTCAAATATTTTTGGATCGAGAGCTTTATCCTTAATTCTTCAATCACACTTCAGAGAGCCCTTCTTTTTCTGCTCCTTTTAAAGTCAAAATGATACTCTGAGGTTTCAAAGGCGCAGTTTGATGACTCCTAGAAGGCCACCCCTCCCAGTCTAGGGTAGCCACACTGCCTGCCTAGGTGACAGTTCAGGGAGGTTGGGGGATGGGTGTGGGAAGCCCAGACAGAGGTCAGCCAGCCCCAGCAAGAGTCTGGCGTGGGCTCCTTCTGGGGACAACCGGCTTCTCACTTCATTCCTCTTAAAAACTCCATCTCTTCCCTCCAGGCCTTAACAAACAAGAAGGCGTTTGGGACATTAAAAAGGGCTTGTGCAAATGTTAAATAATGATGACCGCAGCACAGTGATGGCAGCTTTTATGGGGGCCACCTAGGACTCAGGGCCCAGCCCCTGTGCAGGATCTCAAGCCATTTCCTTTCCCTCTTTCACATACATAAAATAGTTCACCCTCTCAATGATTTCCTAATCTTGAAACTGACTTTCCTAGAAGGGTGTTCTTTCATTCTGTCTGTATTGTTAGAGTTTTAAAATAATGATCATGTATTATTTTTTAAAAAGAGAGTTTTCCATTTTGGAGGAGAAAAAGAACAGGCTTTCTAATAGCTTTCTCTGTCTTCTTCCTTTACAGCTGAGTTATTTCATATTTTTTTTTTTTTTTTTGAGACAGAGTCTCATTCTGTCTCCCAGGCTGGAGTGCAGTGGCACAATCTCAGCTCACTGCAACCTCCACCTCCCGCGTTCAAGCTATTCTGCCTCAGCCTCCCAAGTAGCTGGGATTACAGGTGCCGGCCACAACACCTGTCTAATTTTTGTATTTTCAGTAGAGATGGTGTTTTGCCATGTTGGCCAGGCTGGTCACAAACTCGTGACCTCAGGTGATTCACCCGCCTCAGCCTCCCAAAGGGCTGGAATTACAGGCATGAGCCACCGCGCCTAGCCGCATTTGGTTTGATTAATCCATTGGCATAGAATAAAACAACTTTACCTGGGTAGTTTGAAAAACTTTGGAGCCAGGAGCCGTGAATACTTTGAATGACAGAGGTCCACCTAACGGGCCCACAGTGCTGGATAAGAAAAGCATTTTTATGTGTTTGGAAATGAAATGATCTCATTCTATTTGTCCTAAGTTGACTTTCCCTTCCTTTATTATTATTTTTCATTATCTGTACTAGTTTTCTACTGCTGCATGATACATTATCACAAACGTTGTGGCCCAAACAACATCTATTTATTATCTTGCTGTTTCCTTGGGGCAGACGTCTGGGCATGACTTAGGTGGGTCCTCAGTGAGTTTCACAAACCTGCAATGCAGATACTGGCTAGGGTTGTGGTCTCAGGCAGTTGTTGGCAGAATTCATCTTTTTGTAGCTGTAGACTCATGGCAGCGTGTTTCTTCAAGACCCGCAGCATCGTCTCCAATCTCAGGCAAGGGACTTGAATTACATCTGCAAAAATCCTCTCACATTTGTCATATAATGTCACCCATCAAAGGAGTGACCGTCCTCATATGCACATGTCCCCCACACACTCAAGGGAAGGCGATTGATTAGGCAAGGCTCATTGGAGGTCACCTGAAAATGCTGCCTACCACGTCATGCATGATACACTGAGCCATCATTTATTTCATTTACTTTTTATTTGTTTATATTTATTTATTTTATAATTTCAACTTTTATTTTAGATTGAGGGTACATGCACAGGTTTGTTATATGAGTATATTGCATGATGCTGAGGTTTGGGGTACGACTGATCACATCACCCAGGTAGTGAGCGTAGTACCCAACAGTTTTTCAATTCTTGTCCCCCTCCCTCCCTCCCTAGGAGTCCCCAGTGTCTATCATTGCCATCTTTATGTCCATGAGTACCCAATGTTTAGTTCCCACTTATAAATAAGAATGTGCAGTATTTGGTTTTCTGTTCCTCCATTAATTCATTTAGGATAATGGCCTGTAGCTGTATCCATGTTGTTGCCAAGGACATAATTTCATTCTTTTTATGGCTGCGTAGTATTCCACGGTATATATACCACATTTTCTTTATCCAGTCCACTGTTGATGGGCACGTAGGTTGATTCCATGTTTTTGCTGTTGTGAATAGTGCTGCTATAGACATACAAGCACGTGTATCTTTTTGGTAAAATGATTTATTTTCCTTTCGATATATACCCAGTGATGGGATTGCTAGATTGAATGGTAGTTCTGTTTTAAGTGCTTTGAGAAATATCCAAACTGCTTTCCACAGGGGCTGCACTAATTTACATTCTCACCAACCATGTATAAGCATTCCCTTTACTCCACAGCCTCACCAGCTTCTGCTGTTTTTTGACTTTTTTTTTTGAGATGGAGTCTCGCTCTGTCGCCCAGGCTGGAGTGCAGTGGCGCGATCTCGGCTCACTGCAAGCTCCGCCTCCCGGGTTCACGCCATTCTCCTGCCTCAGCCTCCCGAGTAGCTGGGACTACAGGCGCCCGCCACCACACCCGACTAATTTTTTGTATTTTTAGTAGAGACAGGGTTTCGCCATGTTAGCCAGGATGGTCTTGATCTCCTGACCTCGTGATCCACCTGCCTCGGCCTCCCAAAGTGCCGGGATTACAGGCATGAGCCACCGCACCTGGCCTTGACTTTTTAATAATAGCGATTCTGACTGGTGTGAGATGGTATCTCACCGTGGTTTTGATTTGCATTTCTCTGATGATTGGTGATGCTGGGCATTTTTTTCATGTTTGTTGGCCACTTGTATGTCTTCTTTTGAGAAGGGTCTGTTTATGTACTTTGTCCACTTTTTTAATGGGTTTATTTGGGTTTTGCTTGTGAACTGTTCTAAGTTCCTTACAGATTCTGAATATTAGACCTTTGCCAGATGCATAGTTTGTGAATACTTTCTCCCATCCTGTAGATTGTCTTTTCACTCTGTTGATAGTTTCTTTTGCCATGCAGAAGATCTTTGGTTTAATTAGGCCCCAATTATCAATTTTTGGTTTTGTTGCAATTGCTTTTGAAGACTTAGAAATTCTTTCCCAAGGCCAATGTCCTCAATGGTGTTTCCTAGGATTTCTTCTAGTATTCTTATAGATTGAGGACTTACATTTAAATCTTTAACCCATCTTGAGTTAATTTGTATATGTGATGAAAGGTAGGGGTCCAGTTTCATTCTTCCGCATATGGCTAACCAGCTATTCCAGCACCATTTATTGAATAGGGAGTCCTTTCCTCATTGCTTATTTTTGTCAACTTTGTCAAAGATCAGATGACTAAGGTGTGCAGCCTTATTTCTGGGTTTTCTATTCTGTTCCATTGGTCTATGTGTCTGTTTTTGTACCAGTACCATGCTGTTTTGGTCACTGTAGCCCTGTAGTATAGTTTGAAGTCAGGAAATGTGATACCTTTGGCTTTGTTCTTCTTGCTTATAATTGCTTTGGCTATTCAGGCTCTTTTTTGGTTCCATATGAATTTTAGAATAGTTTGTTCTAATTCTGTGAAAAATGACATTGGTAGTTTGGTAGGAATAGTGCTGAATCTGTAGATTGCTTTGGGCAGTCTGGCCATTTTAACAATATTGATTCTTTCAATCTATGAGCATGAATGTTTATCCATTTGTGTCATTTATGATTTCTTTCAGCAGTACTTTGTAGTTCTCCTTGTAGAGCTCTTTCGCCTCCTTTGTTAGATGTATTTGTAGGTTTGTGTGTGTGTGTTGAAAATGGGATTGTATTCTTGTTTTGGCTCTCAGCTTGAACATTATTGGTGCACAGAAATGCTACTGATTTTTGTACATTGATTTGTATCCTGAAATTTTACTGAAGTCATTTATCAGTTCCAGGAGCCTTTTGGCAGAGTCTTTAGGGTTCTCTAGGTATAGAATCATATCATCAGTGAAGAGAGATAGTTTGACTTTTTCTTTTCCAATTTGGATGCTCTTTATGTCTTTCTCTTGCCTGATTGCTCTGGCTAGGACTTCCAGTGCTATGTTGAATAGGAGTGGTATGAATGGGCATCCTTGTCTTGTTCTAGTTCTCAAAGGGAATGCTTTCAGCTTTTGCCCATTCAGTATGATGTTGGCTGAGGCTTTGTCATAGAGGTGAACCATCATTTAAAAATGATAAAATAGGCTGGGCACGGTAGCTCATGCCTATAATCCCAGCACTTTTGGAGGCCAAGGCAGGTGGATTGATTGCTTGAGCCCCAGAGTTTGAGACCAGTCTGGGCAACATGATGAGACCCCATCTGTAAAAAAAGATATGAAAATAGCTGGGTGTGTTGGCACATGCCTGTAGTCCCAGCTACTCAGGAGGCTGAAGTGGGAGGATCACTTGAGCCCAGGAGGTTGAGGCTGCAGTGAGCTGTGATCACGCCACTGCACTCCATCCAGCCTGGGCAATAGAATGAGCCCTGTCTAAAAAAAAAAGAGAGAGAGAGAGAGAGAAAGAGAGAGAATAGAGGTAAGTAAAAAGAAAAATAAATTAAACAATTGGAAATTATCTCACCTATAGACAATTTCTCTTAGCATGTTGATTTGGCCTTCTATACTTTTCCCATATGAACAGGTATTTTTAAAAGCAGATTGTGGTGTATGTATTATTCTGTTACTGACTTTTTTCACTTTAACAATGTTTTAAGAATTTTTTTTTTTTTTGAGACTGAGTTTAACTCTTGTCACCTAGGCTGGAGTGCAATGGCACAATCTCAGCTCACTGCAACCTCTGCCTCCTGCATTCAAATGATTCTCCTGTTTCAGCCTCCCGAGTAGCTGGGATTACAGGTGCCCGCCACCATGCCCAGCTCATTATTATATTTTTAGTAGAGACAGGGTTTCACCATGTTGGCCAGGCTGGTCTCAAACTCCTGACCTCAAGTGATCCACCCACCTCAGCCTCCCAAAGTGCTGGGATTACAGGCGTGGGCCACCAAGGCCAGCCAAGAATATTTTCTGATGCACATATAAATATCTATTGCATCCACTTTAAAGGCTGTAGTATACTCCATTTAATGAAGCTACTGTAATTTATTTAGGAAGTCCACTATTGGGAGAGGGGGTAAATAAACTTTTTATTTATTAACAGTTTTAGATTTACAGAAAAATATGAATATACTACAGAGAGTTCCTTTAGACCTCATACCCAGTTTCCTCTATTACTAACATCCTACATTAGTGTGGTACATTTATTACAATCAATGAACCTATATTGATACACTGTTATTAACTAAAGCCCATAATTATTCAAATTTCTAAGTTTTACTACTGTCCTTTTTCTGTTCCAAGATCCGTTCCAGAACATTTTACATTTAGTTTTCGTGTCTCCTTACACCCCCCTTGGCTGGGACAGTTTCTCAGACTTTCCTTGTTTTTGATAACCTTGACAGTTTTGAGGAGTACTTATTATGTATTTTGTAGAATGTTTCTCATCTGAGATTTGTCTGATGTTTTTCTCATGATTAGATTGGAGATGTATGTTTTAGGAGGAAGACCTACAGAGGTGAACTGCCATTTTCATTACATCATATCAAAGGGCCCACAGTATCAACATGACTTATCACGATTGATGTTAACCTTGATCACCTGGCTAGGGTAGTGTTTGCACATTTCTCCACTGTAAAGTGACTCTTCTTTTTTTTTTTTTTTGAGACCGAGTCTCACTCTGTCACCCAGGCTGGAGTGCAGTGGCGCGATCTTGGCTCACTGTAACCTCTGCCTCCTGGATTCAAGCGATTCTTCTAAGTGACTCTTCTTATTTCCTTTCCACACTGACTGCTTTGGAAGAAAAGTCACTATGTGTGGCCCACACGTAAAGAGTGGGGAGTTTTGCTTCCCTTCTTGAGGACAGGGTATCTACAAACATTATTTTAACTTCTACGGCATGAGAGATTTGTCTTTTCTTCCCAAATTATTTATCTATTCAGTCATTAATATCGGTACTATCTAATACTACTTTATTTGGTTATTCAAACTGGTTTAGTTTTAGCCACTGGGAGCTCTTCAATTTGGCTCCTGCATTCCTTTGACATACTCCTATCACTGTGAATTAGATGTTTGTTTGCGCCTTCCTTACCTTCTGGCACTACAGGATGCTACAGGTTTATCTTGTATATTACCTGCCCTAGTCCTAGAATCAGCAGTCTATTAGTTTTTGACACTTGGATCATTTCTAGGTTTTTTTTCACTGTTTCTAGACAAGGCTTCAATGAACATCCTTGAGAACATATAAATGGATGTATCTATCTGATGATTTCATTTGAGCTATAAATGGGCAGAAACTGGAACTTAGACAAGGCTGATGATAGGATTTAGACCAAACCTCCCCCTGTCTAGCAGGTCCATTTGCATTTAAGACTGGGATTCGTGGGCCGGGCATGGTGGCTCACGTCTGTAATCCTAGCACTCTGGGAAACCGAGGCGGGAGGATCACTTGAGGTCAGGAGTTCGAGATCAGCCTGGCCAACATGATGAAACCCCGTCTCTACTAAAAATTCAAAAATTAGCTGAGGTGCACATGCCTGTAGTCCTAGCTACTCCGGAGGCTGAGGCACAAGAATCACTTGAACCTGGGAGGTGGAGATTGCAGTGAGCCAAGATCGCACCACTGCACTCCAGCTTGGGTAACAGAGCAAGACTCTGTTCCAATTTTTTTAAAAAAGAAAAAGACTGGGATTCATGGGGTGAGTGAAATGGGGTGATGTCGCCCTCTTTATAAATCTATTTGCATCTAAGATGAGACTTTGAAGGTCTGAATGTAAAAACAGGTTTTAGCTGACCATACCAAATACTGGTGAGGGTGTAGAGCAAACAAATGCTCATACGCTGCTGGCAGGAATGCAAAATGGCAAAGCCACTTTGGAAAACAGTTTGTCGGTTACTATGAAGTTAGATATATACACTTTCCATATAATTGGCAATTCAAGCCTCAGATATTTATTCAACGCAAAAAAAAAAAAACCAAAAAAAAAAAACATGTCCACCAAAACATGAGTACACAAATATTCATAGCAGCTTTATTTATGACAGCCCCAAAACTGGAACCACTCAAGCGTCCATCAACAGGAGAATGGGTGAACAAATTTCAGTATATTCAGGCAATAGAATACTACTTAGCAATGAAAAGGAATGAACTATCAATACGTGCAACAACATAGAAGAATTTCAAAAACTATGCTAAGTGAAAAACAGCCAGACACGAAAGAGAACATTCAATATGATGTCATTTATAGAAAATTCTAGAACTGGTAAAACTAATCTATTGAGACAGAAAACAAATCAATGCCTGGGATGGGGTGAGGTTGGTGGGGGAGATTGAGCACAAAGGGGCTTAAGGGAAATTTCGGGGAAGATGGGAATGTTCTGTATCTTGAATGTAGTAGTGGTTAAATGGGTTTATACATTTGTACGGTTAAAATGGGTGAATTTTATTGTGTGTAAATTACAGCTCAATAAAGTTGATTAAAAGAAAGCAGCAACAACAACAAAACTGAGTCCAGATTGCAAAAGAAGAACCCTCAGGACAGAGGAGTAAGCCAGGAGGAATGCACTCACCCTGGGCAGGTGTTTTCAGGGAAGTAGGGGTGGGGTTCTTTCGTCTCTCTTCCCCACCCTTCCACACCCGGAGAGTCTGATTCTGATATATGCCACTCTCCACTTCTCAACTCACTGCTAAAGAAGAGACAAGCTCCCTCAGGCTGAATCAGACCCAGGTGCAGGGCTTGAGGCTGGGAGATAAGGCAGATTCCAGACACACCTGGTGTACCCCCCTCTACCCAGCAGCCCTGGGTCTGGAGGTGCCTTGTGGACATGTCTGCCTGTTGGGGTACGTGGAAAAGGCTGTAGCATGTTGAGATCCAGGCAACTTTGTTACAGAACTCTCCCTGGCAGAACTTGACAAAAGTAGGTGGGGGAGGGGGGGGGTCCTCACTGCCTGTACAAACGGGCAGAGGTTGAAACCAAGGCCACGTGTGGACTGAAACTGCCTCTGCAAGGGGTGAGCTAAGCTCCTGGCATGACCAGCAACAACATGATAGCTCAAAGAGGCAGCAGCACTTGTGGCTGTGGAGGCCAGCAGGTGCAGGTGGCATGGCAGGAACGCCTCCTTGGAGGCTGCCAGGGAGACCAGGGGATGTGGAATCTGGTCTCAAGGGACATGACTGAATGTCTCTCTCCACCTGCTGGCAGCAGTGCAGAGCAATGACTGGGACAAACTTACGGAAACTTCTAGAGGAACCTTGGCAGTGTGAAAGCGTGGGAAATTTGTAAAAGACTAGACCCGCTGCCAGCCAAGCCGATGAGGGTTCAGAGTCTTGGGAGTTGAGGTATTTATGTAACATAAGCTCATTCGTTCTTTGATGAATCTTTGTTGCCGGCTTACAATGTGCCGGGTGCTATTTTAGTCACTGGACATAAAGCACGGGCAAAACAGAAAAATCCCTGCTATCAGGGGACTCACCTTCTATGACAGTTACAGCCTATCATTTCACCTGGAGGCAAGTACTTTGAAGAAAGACAAAAAAAGGGAGGGGAGAAGCACTGTAGCTGGGGTGGTCAGGGCTCCTCTGCGGAGGTAACACTTGAGCCCTTTGTACCCGTGGGTTGGGGAGACCTGAAACATATGAGCTATGGGATAAATTCCTAGCAGTGCAATTTCTGGGTCAAAGAGCATAAATATTTTAAGGCTTTTGATAAATATTGCTAAATTTTTCTCCAGAAAGTTTCCTAGGTTGTCTATTTAAAGAACAGGGAGAAATGCCATGTTTTAGGGGTGCTCCAGAGAGTTAAAAAAGTAAATAGCAGTAAATGGGGAGAGGAGCGCCTCCTTTTCCAAGGGCTGTGTCGGAAGGGATAGTTGAAGTCTACTTCCCACTCATGTCAGGCCTAAGATTTTAGCTAGACATCCTAGTAGCTGAAACATGAGCCAGAAGCTCATCAGCTCATCAGCTCTATGCCGTTTTGGACAACCTGGCCTAAGGCTCTGTAAGCCTCGGTTTTCTCATCTGTAAAAATGGGCCTTCTAATAATGCTTAGCTCAGAGGGCTGTATGAAGGTTAAACAAGATGATATGCGTGAGGCGCTTCGCAGAGCACTTGGCACACAGTAAGTGCCGTGATTTTTCTTCTGCAAAGTCAGCAGTACCTGGGACTCAGAAGCAGTTCCAGCACAGGAGCAGTGTGCTCCCACGTGGACACAGAGAGGGAGAGGCTTGCTCCATGCCTGCTTCTAGACGTCAATCCCTGCAGCTCAATAGTTGCTGCTAAGATCTTCTACCGAGGTTCCCTACCCAAGTATGAGTCAACCAGATGTTAAAAGACCCCAACATTAAAGGATTCCAAATGTGTATATGTGTGTGTGTATAATAAACATATTTAGGCTGGGTGCAGTGGCTCAGGCCTGTAATCCCCGCACTTTGGGACGCTGAGACGGGCAGGTCACTTGAGACCAAGAGTTTGAGACCAGCCTGGGCAACATGGTGAAAACCCATCTCTACTAAAAATACAAAACTTAGCTGGGCGTGGTGTTCCCAGCTTCTCAAGAGGCTGAGGCTTGAGAATTGCTTGAACCCAGAAGGCAGAGGTTGCAGTGAGCCAAGATTGTATCAGCCTATACATATATAATATATGTGGGCTGGGTGCAGTAACTCACACCTGTAGTCCCAGCTATTTGGGAGGCTGAGGTGGGAGGATTGCTTGAGCCCAGGAGGTTGAGGCTACAGTGAGCTATGACTGCACCACTGTACTCCAGCCTGGGTGACAGAGTGAGCACCTCTCTCTAAAGATAAATAAATAAACAAAAATAAGGACGAGGACAAGAGGGGCAGATCACTTGAGGTCAGGAGTTCAAGACCAGCCTGGCCAACATGATGAAACGCCGTCTCTGCTAGAAATACGAAAATTAGCCCAGCATGGTGGCGGGCCCCTGTCATCCCAGTTACTCGAGAGGCTGAGGCAGAAGAATCGCTTGAACCTGGGAGATGGAGGTTGCAGTGAGCTGTGATTGCACCACTGCACTTCAGTCTAGGCAACAGAGCAAGACTCTGTCTAAAAAAAAAAAAAAAGTACATGTATAGACCTATAAATACATATGTATGTAAATTTATTTTCTCCTAGGAAGGAACAAGGATTTTTCTGCCCTTCCCTAAGTGAAACCAGCTGAGCAGAGTTGGCTCAAACTTCTCAAAAAACAATTCACCTCTATACTTAGACCAGATCTGGAATACCGTAGCCCCAAACTATACCTGTGTGTGTGTGTGTGTGTCTGAAAAGTCACAGGGAATTCAAGAGACGGTCAGAGTGAAACCAACATGAGCCTAAACACATTTCAGCTACAGATGTGGCAAGTTTTGCTTTGGTTTCTGGTTCTGGGGTTTGTTTGGGAGTTTTTGGAGATAGGATTTCACTCTATTGCCCATACTGGGGTACAGTGATGTGATCATGGCTCACTGCAGCCTCCATCTCCTGGGCTCAACCCAGCCTCCCACTGCAGCTTCTCAAGTAGCTGGATCTACAGGCATGAGCCATCCTACTGGGCTAATTTTTTGTAGAGACCGCGTCTCACTTGGTTGTCCAGGCTGGTCTCGAACTCCCGTGATGTGTGGCAAGTTTTGATTGTTCACTTGCATCCTTTTAAAAACTAAAATGCATAGAGCTTTTCATTTACCTGACACTCGGACATGAAATATTCTGCTGCTGCTTTCTACACTTACTCCACGTTGTACACATCAACTTCTCACATCTACTCATTTCTAGCAGTCCCAAGACCCCCGGACCCAGCAATCACACCTGGCAGATCTTTAAACTTTAAACTTAACACTGAAAAATGTGCCGCCCCCTCATGCTCCTACCTACCCCTCCCACCTCAGGGCCAGGTGTCTAGAGTGAGGACGCGCTCATCTGGAAAGCCTGTTTGAGTTGTCAGTGAGAGCAACGATCCCCAAATGCTGATCTGTGAACCAAGTTTCCATCCATCCCTGGTGAGATAAGCCAAGTCAGAACAATATAGTTTTCTGTAAAGCTAAATAAATGCGTTTCATTTTTAACTCAAATTATGTCCTCTTTATTTTTTGTTTCTTTTGTGGGAAATGTAGTGAAAATAGACTGAGATTAGTTGTGTTATTATTTTTTTTTTTACTGTTCTTACTTGGCAAAATAAAAAGTTGGCAAACTTGGACTCCTCGAAACGTATTTTGAGATTTTCGTAGTCTACAAATTCCAAAAGTCTGAGAACCACCCAACAAAGCAGCCGAGTACATGAACTGAAGGAAACCCACACGCATTGAGCCCTGCCGTGTGCCTGTCACTACGCCGCGCTCATGCAAGCTGTCTCATTTCATCCTTACAGCAACTCTCTATTCCAGCAAGCAGATTTCCATTTGATGGGTACAGAAAGTGAGGTTTCTGGAGGTTAAGAGACTTGCCCAAGGTCACTCAGCTAGGAAGGGGCAGTGAAGAGGCTGGGATTTGAACCCAGGCTGCCTGAAACTAGACACATTACCCCTCCTCCACCCTCACAATGCCTCTTCCTAAATTACCCCACACAATGGGAGATCCAGGAAAACATCTACAGTGAAGCGTGTGCAGTGCTTTATTCAGAAGTCACCAGGAATAAATACATTCATAGATCAAGAACAATCCTTCCACCACAAACACTAGAGACGGAGACAGAGAGCAAGGGAGAGACAGACAGACAGAGAGAGAGACAGAGGGATGAACCACGGTATTTTGTGGTCCACGCACTTTCAATAGACACAGTGGCTGAAATGATGAAGGTGTTAAGTGCTGAAAAACTCAGGGACAAGCTGACTCATGATGTGGAGGGGCGGGTCCTGGGCACATTAACTGCCCTCATCGGACACTGAGTCCCCGGAACAGGAACTGGACACGGCACTAGCTGCCTCGTTACCACACAAATGTACAGAAAGTGGCAGCAGAGGGAAAAACAAGAGTGATTAAGGGATGGAAGGATCCATGAGTGAAGATGAAGAAATAATTACGCACAGCTTGGCTAACTCATAAATCAAGGATGATCATTCCATCTACAAACACCAGCAAGGTGAAAAGAATCAAAGAGAAAGATGGGCTATTTAATGTGCATTTAGAAGTAAAACAATGGCTGGAATTAAGAGAGTGCTAAAAGCGGGGAGTCAGGACAAGCGGATTCACTGTGAAAAATCACCTCCCTAGGGGAAGGGGCTGGAACTCTGGGAGGCTTGAGACACCAATGAGATTGGACAAAACATCAGAAAAGGCGCAGTGGGGAGGAGGCTGGCTCTGGTCCCCGTGGGAGGATGAGATGTGACCTGCGTTCCTCTTACTGCTTCCTCACCTCACTCTCCCTCCTCCCCTTCACCTCACGAAGACAGGATGGCAATTTGAGCAGGAAAACAGTGTCAACAAATATTGCAGGGTGTCGTAACATAAGCCCGCTGGGTTTGATTTGGGGCTGTAGCAGAGGAGTGCTAATCATCCCCAAGAAACCAGTCCCATGACAGAACCATCCTGGGAACAGAGCAACCCCTCACTGCTTCTCTCCAAGAGCCCTGTGAGGGATCAGGTGGCCCAAGTTTATTTATCCATAACCAGCGATCAGAGGATTAACTGCTGGGATGAGCATAGCCCCCCTTCACTGCAGGCAAGATGGCGGGCAGAGTTTTGGCCTCTTCAGCCACTGGAATCATCTTCTGCCTGTGCTCCCACAGTGCCTTTTTGGGAACCCCTGAAGATGCCCTCTGGGCTCTGTTGCCCAGGAGAGGATAGAAGACCAGGGTTTCTCTCGACTTTCCACTGGGATCAAAACACTTTGCCCAATCTGTGAAGAATGGATTCTTGTCCTGAAACACCTCACAGAGGGGAGACAAGAGGCCAAAGTGTCAAATGTAGGTTTAGGAAGATCATAGTGCTTAGAAGGGGATTTGAATGGAGCAGGAGAATGGTAGCTACTTCTTGTGAAGGCACTGAACCCCGCGGAAAAAAACGAAAAGCAGCAGATAGGTGGAAAAACACAAGCTGGTATTAGAGTCAATCTTGTATTATAAGCCCACCGGGACCTAATTCCAAGTTTCTCACATTGTCATGCACATTATTGGCGCTCCACAAAGGTTCACCATCAATCATGCAATGAAATAAACAAGAATAATGTGGGAAATAGAAAGGCTCGATAAAGAATAGGAGACAACGTGAAAGCAAAGAGCTAAATCAAGCACACGGCATGAATTATAAGCTTATTGAGGGCAGGGAACCTGTCTGCAAATTCTGCAGAATTTTCTCCCCTCGGAGCTCCAAGCATTTAAGGGATAAGTGAAGCCAGCTAAAAAGTCAAGCATTTTAAAATAGTGACAACCCCCATGAGGTGTGTTTCAGCGCTTTTTCAATTTCTCTCCTTGGTCTCTTAGTGATATTTTTTCCCCTCATAAAACAGGCAGTCCAAGTTTCTAGTCTGACATGCTTCTCAGAACTGCCTGTTGGCTTTAAATGAGCTAAAGGGAAGTAATATAATACTGCCAGTTTGGAACAGTATGTCCAGCCATTGACGATGCAGCCAAGTGGCCTGATTGGAGAGTGCTTGAACCCTGGGCTCATCATCTCGGGGCCACCTTCTCACACTTGCATTCATTCGCTGGACCAGTAGACATCAAGCACAGAGTGTGAGCAAGTCACAGTGCTGACTTTTGGAGGAGGCCACAGCACACTAGAAACAGAGGCCCTTGAGGACAGCAGGACTGCAGTGTTCATTTGGGCCTACCCTTCAGTATCTACTCGGGAGGAGAAGGATTGCAAGCCACCATTTAAACTAAGTCATCTTACTTAGTCTGAAGGCTCAGAAATGAAGTGAGTGTCAGGGTTCAGAGAGAGGGAGAAAGACGGACGGCACCGGTCCACAGAATGAGGGAGCGCACCCCAGGGCAGGAAGGGAAAGGCCGTACAGGAAGGACTAAGGAAGCCAAAACAAGCCACATGATTTCATTGATTAATCACCCCCACACACACATGCACACACACGCGGAAGACACAAGGATAAAAGATATAATCCCAGACTCCTAGGGTTATTATGTGCACGCAAGAGCACAGAAAAATGTGAATACATATCTATAAAGTAATGTGGTTGTTACAATAATGGTAATGAGAGGGATCGCAGATGATTTTGAGAATGAGCTGTGGATTAGATAATGGTACTTGTGTCCATGTTAATTTCCTGATTTTGACAACTGTAGTGTACTTCTTTTTTGTTGTTGTTTTTTGAGATGGAATCTGGCTGTGTTGCCCAGGCTAGAGTGCAGTGGTGTGATCTTGGCTCACCACAACCTCCGCCTCCCGGATTCAAGCGATTCTCCTGCCTCAGCCTCCCAAGTAGCTGGGATTACGGGTGCCCACCACCATGCCGGCTAACTTTTGTACTTTTCATAGAGACGGGGTTTCACCATGTTGGCCAGGCTAGTCTCGAACTCCTGACCTCAAGTGATCCATTTGCCACGGCCTCCCAAAGGGCTGGGATTACAGGCATGAGCCACCACATCCAGCCTGTAGCATACTTCTGTTAAGACAATTTTCTGATTTTAGGAAATATACACTGAACTAGTTCAGAGATTTTAAGAACTTTTTTAAAGGCATGTACGTAATATCTGTATAGCACAGAGGATGAAAGACTGATTCCAAGGGAGTGAAGGAGGAAAGGAGAGGAAGAGAGGACAATCTCACCAAGGATTTTGTTTCAGTAAAACGTAAAAGACAGAGGAGTTCATGAGAAGAAGAGGGGTTGAAGACAGAAAAGGTCACAACGTGAGCAAAGGTACGGCCCGAAGGTAAAAGCAGGAAGGGGCAGGGCTGGCCCGGGAAACATTAGAGTCAGGCCCAGCTAGAATTTTCAATGTGTGAGGAAGAGTGTGAATAAAAACACCAATGGGACAAGACTTTGAAGGGACTTAGGCTTGTATGAGGCAGGCCTTGGCATTGGAAAGATTAAAAGAAATTCCTCAATACACACAATTCTTATCTGCAAAACCACCACTGTCTATCTTTTGCATATGCATGACACGCATGTAAAAAAAAAAGGCTTAAGAACATTTTGAAAAAAAAAACTTAATCAGTGTCAACTAAGCCAAGAAGAGCTCAGAATTGGGTTGGGTAAACTCAACTCCACAGACGTTTATGAGTGGCTGCCCTGTGCAAACATTGCGCTAGGCCCTAGGGATAGAGGGACAAAAAGATGTGGCTCCTGCCCTCGAGGTAGATCATAGGCTGGCAATCAGGAAGAGCTTCTCAGACAAAATAAGTTTTGAGCAGGAGAAGAGGGATATGATTGACAATCAGCCAGGCCTCCAGGGGCTTGGCCTCTTCAAGCCTACCATTGAACTGTCGGGGCTGTGTGTGGCCTCCACTGTAGTTGGTGCTCAGACATCAGAGCGCTGATGTTAGAAGGAAAAGGCCAGAATGGAAAGGCTACTGGGTGACCAGCAGAGGGAAAAAAGGGCCTTCTAAGTTATAGATAATTAACCTGTGCTTAGCGACAGTGACAAATCCATTAGAGGCATGTCAAGAAATAAAATTGGTCAAGAAAATGAGAGGTTAATCTCATCCATTCCACATTAGTGCAGAAATCCTAGAAATTGGGCTGGGCGCAATGGCTCATGCCTGTCATCCCAGCACTTTGGGAGGCAGAAGAGGGCAGATCACTTGAGGTCAGGAGTTCAAGACCAGCCTGGCCAACATGGTGAAACCCTGACTCTACTAAAAATACAAAAATTAGCTGGGTGTGGTGGTGCATGCCTGTAGTCCCAGCTACCCAGGAGGCTGAGTGGGAGGATCACTTGAGCTCAGGAGGCAGAGGTTGGAGTGAGCCATAATTGTGCCACTGCACTCCAGCCTGTACTCTGTCACAAAAAGAAAGAAGAAAGAGAGAAAGAAAGAGAGAAAGAAAGAGAGAGAGGGGGGGGGAGGGGAGGGGAGGGAAGGGAAGGGAAGGGAAGGGAAGGGAAGAAATGATGTCAATTCTCTTCAAATTGATCTACAGAGTCAACTGAACTCTAGTTAATATCTCAAGAGGGTTTTCAAGGAACTTGGCAAGCAGCTAATTCTAAAATGTATACGGAAGGATGGAGTCCTAAGAGAAACCAAGTCTTCATGTATAAAAACATAATATTAAGTCATAGTAAGTAATAGAGTGTGGTATAGCAATAGGGACAAACACATTGACAAATGGAATTGAACAGAATCCCCCAAAGCAGATCTGCACATATATAAAAACCTGATTTATGACAGAGATGGCATCACAGACCACAGGAAAAGGATAGATTATCTAATAAATGGTACCCACAATTTGTTATTCATATGGGGGGAAAGATAGATCCCTATATCATACCATCTCCAAAAGTAAATTCTGTATAAATTAAAAGCAAAATTTACAAGGCAAAACTTTAAAACTTTCAGAGAAAATATGGAATTCCTTTATGATGTTAGACAGGGAAAGATTTTCTATACAAGGTACAAAATGTACTAGCCATAAAATAAAAGACTGATACAGTATATTAAAAATAAGAACTTCTTTCAAAATACATCTTCAAGAAAGTGAGAAGGCAAGCCACAAAGTAGAAGGTATCTGTAATGCATGTAACTGACAAATGAATATATAATCAACTTTTCCTACAGCCATCTACCTGCATATGTCCTCATCTCTTTCAGGATCTTTGCTCAAATGTCGTATTTTTCAAAAAACCTTTCCTGACCACTGTTCAAAAATTGCAAAGCTCACCACCACTCCCTGCCTATTGCCTTTCCTGGGTTTTTTTTTTTTTTTAGACAGAGTCTTGCTCTGTTGCCCAGGCTGGAGTGCAGTAGCACAGTCTTGGCTCACTGCAATCTCTGTTTCCTGGGTTCAAGCAATCCACCTGCCTCAGCCTCCCGAGTGGCTAGGACTACAGGCGTGTGCCACTATGCCTGGCTAACTCTTGTATTTTTAGTAGAGATGAGGTTTCACCATATTGGTGGTGGTGAACTCTTGACCTGGTCTTGAACTCTTGACCTCAAGTGTTGGATCCGCCCTCCTCAGCCTCCCAAAGTGTTGGGATCACAGGCATGAGCCACCATGCCCGGCTCCTGCCTTATTTTTAACCTCCGCATTTATCATTGCCGTACATACTACCTATTTAACTAAATGATTTGATTGCCTGCCTCCTGCTGTCCCCAATAGACTATAAACTTTGAAATGAGACCAGGAATTTTGGTGTATTTTGCTCACTGCATACATAATACACAAGAGTGCCTGGCACATAGCAGGTGCTCAGTAAATATTTGCTGATTAAACAAACTCTTACAAATCAATAATAAAATACCAACAGCCCAGTAGAAAAATGAGCAAAAGATTTAAATAGGCATTTCACAAAATAAAAAACACAACTAGTCAATAAACATATAAAAAGATGCTCAAGTTTATTAATAATCAGGGAAATGCAAAGAAGACCAAAACTAGATACTATTTTACACCCACCAGATTGGCAAACATTAAGAATTCTGACAGTTCTAAGTATTGGCAAGGATGAGGAGCAAAGAAAATTCTTAATACACCTGCTATTGGGAGTATAGAATTGAAGAGCCTCTTTGCAAAACAATTTGAGATTATCTTGTAAAGGTAAACATGTGCCTAGCATACACACCAGTTGATCTGTTCTTAGATGTACGACCTGAAGCAATGCTACTCAAAGTATGGTCCTGGTGCTGATATGTGAATAATCTGTTAGAAATACAGAAAGAGTAAGCACGTAAAAAAGTTCATAGCAACTTGATACTGACACACTATATTTATTTGTTTAGACATTTAAAAAATCATAGTGAAATATCCATAACATAAAATTGACCATTTTAACCATTTTAAGCATACAATTTGGTGACATTAAGTACATTCACATTGTCACGCAACCATCGCCACCATGCATCTCTAGAACTTTATCTTCCCAAACTGAAATTACATACTGATATGGTTTGGCTGTGTCCCCACCCAAATCTCATCTTGAACTGTAGCTCCCATAATCCCCACATGTTGTGGGAGGGACCCAGTGGGAGGTAATTGAATCATGGGGGGCAGTTACTTCCATGCTGTTCTCGTGATAGTGAGTTCTCACAAGATCTGCTGGTTTTATAAAGGGCTTTCCCCTCCCGCCACTGCTTGGCTCAGAACTTCTCCTTGCTGCTGCCATGTGAAGAAGGATGTGTTGGCTTCTCCTTCTGCCATGATTGTAAGTTTCCTAAGGCCTCCCTAGCCATGCTCAACTGTGAGTCAATTAATCTTCTTTCCTTTATAAATTACGCAGTCTCAGGTATGTCTTTATTAGTAGTGTGAGAACAGACTGATACACGTACCAACAACTTCCCCTTCTCCCAGCCCCTATCAGCCACCATTCTACTTTCTGTCTCTATGATCTTGACTACTCCAAGTACTCATATAAGTGGAATCATATAGCTTTGTCCCTTTGTGACTGATTTCATTTGGCCTCATGTCCTCAAGGTTCATCCATGTTGTGGCATGTGTCAGAATTTACTTCCTTTCAAAGAGTGAGTAATATTCTATTGTATGTTTCTACCACATTCTGTTTATCCATTCATCCATCAACGGACCCTCGGGTTGCTTCCATATTTTGTCTTTTGTGAAAAACTGCCACACTATATTCATTGGATTATAATTTATGTCTGTTGAATATAATAATTAAAAATTCGGGTTTATATTTTGTATGTCTTCGAATTCTTAAAATTTCATTTTCCAAGTAGTTAATTTTTGTTGTATTTTACAAAAGTATCAGTCCATGACAGATTGGAAAAAATTTTAAAACTCACATAGATAGTTTAAGAAGCACCACCTTAGAGCAAGGGCTTTCAAACTTTTCTATGAACTATAGTAAGAAAATCTCATTAGCTAGGCGTGGTGGCATGCACCTGTAATCCCAGCTACTAGGGAGGCTGAGGCAGGAGAATTGCTTTCACCTGGGAGGCAGAGGTTGCAGTGAGCCGAGACCGTGCCATTGCACTCCAGCTCTGGGCAACACAGCAAGACTCCGTCTCAGGAAAAAAAAAAAAAAAAAAAAAGAAAAAAAAGAAAATCCCTTCACATCATAACCCAGGATACACAAAAGTAACTGAAACAAAAGTTTCATGGAGATACTTAGAAAGGAACTCAGTTTATACACGAAAGGAACTCAGTTTCTGCTCTGTTTCTTTCTTTTTTTTAAGCATTGATTGAATCTATCAAATTGATTTTATGACCCACTAAAGGCCATGAATCCCAGTTGGAAAACCTGTGCTCTTGAGAAAATCTTGCACATATGTTTCAGGAGCCATGCACAAGAATGTTCCCAGTAGCATTACTGACAAAGGCACACACACACACACACACCACAAACATTCATTGATAGGAGACTATATAAATAAATTGTGATATATTTACTTAATAGAATATTACAGGGACCCAATCAATGTTTATTGAATGAATTAATCAACAGCTGTGAAAATGAAGTACAGCTACACTGGGCAATTTGGAAGAATCTTAGAGATACAATGTGAAATGCAAGTCACAGCTGACTCTATACTGAAGGAAACCATTTTTACAAATCTAAAAAAGTAAGCCAAACTAAACACTCTATTGTTTAGGGTCACATATGTGTGACGAAACTATCCTAAAAAGCAAGGAAATGATAAACACAAAATCCAGGACAGCAGTTACTTCTGGGAGGTAGGCAGGGGGCGGGATTAGGGAGGAGTTCACAGGTAGCCAACAGAATTGGAGCAGTTTATAAATGTTCATTTTATGATGTATGCTTTGTACTTAGATATATGTTGTGTATACTCTTTTCTCTATCGAGCACGTTTTAAGGATAGAAATGTACTTGATGAAATTGGAGGACAGAGAATTCTATGCACATTGAGCAAACCACCTAACTCTTTCATGGATCTATCAAAATGTCAATGAAATAGGGACCCCCCAGGGCTTCTTCCAAGACTGAGAAAATAGCTGATAAGCATTTGAGGGTCAGGTTGAGAAGTGTATCAAGACAAGGTTTCACATTTCCCCTTACGGCATAACTGCCCCAGTCTCCTCCTTATACCAGTACCATCAACTCCACCCCACCCCCGGCAGCTTCCAACAGCCATAGAATGTTCCCCTGCCTCCCTATTGAAAATTGCTTTTAGAATTCTGGGTGGGGGACCTGGGGTGACCAAAGTCCCTCAGACTACAAACCCCTCAAGCACAGGGGCCAAGCCTTATTCTTCTCTGTATTTATTTTTTTCTTTTCTTTTTCTTTTTTTTTTGAGACAGAGTTTCGCTCTTGTTGCCCGGGCTGGCGTGCAATGGTGTGATCTCGGCTCACTGCAACCTCTGCCTCCCGGGTTCAAGCGATTCTTCTGCCTCAGCCTCCCAATTAGCTGGGATTACAGGCGCCCTCCACCATGCCCAGCTAATTTTTTGTATTTTTAGTAAAGATGGGGTTTCACCATGTTGGCCAGGCTGGTCTTGAACTCCTGACCTCAGGTGATCCACCTGCCTCGGCCTCCCAAAGTGCTGGGATTACAGGCGTGAGCCACGCACCCGGCCTCTTCTCTGTATTTCTAATCTTCAGCCCAGTGACCACACAGGGCAGGTGTTCTATAGTTTTTTTCCATATGAACAAAGGAAGCACTTAAGGAAAGAGTAAGTGACTAACTCCCTAATACTAAGATGCTCCACCGTTTGTCACTGTGGATGTATGGGATTATTTCAGGCTGTTCTGATCATGATGAAGCCCGAGACAGAGCGATGGGCGTGGCTTCCCAAAAGGTGTTTATGAATCCAAAATGTGAGAGAGAAGATAAGATGAAGTCACAGGTAAAAGTGTGGAAGCAATAGGCTCAAAAATAAAAATTAGAAATCTTGGCAACTTTTAAAGTTCAACTGGACTTACCAGTAAGTTGGCGACTATTATCTTTTTATCCCCACTTTTTTTTTTCTTTTTTTTTTTGAGACAGGGTCTCACTCTGTCACCCAAGTTGGAGTGCAGTGGCGCGATCTTGGCTCACTGTAGCCTCCACCTCCCAGAGTCAAATGATCCTCCCACCTTGGCCTTCCAAGTAGCTGGGACCACAGGCACAAGCCCCCATGCCAAGCTCATTTTTTTTATTTTTAAATTTTTGTAGAGATGGGATCTCACTATGTGGCCTAGGCTGGTCTCGAACTTCTGGGCCCAAGTGACTCTCCCACCTGGCCCTCCCAAATTGCTGAGATTACAGTCGTGAGCCACTGTGCTTGGCTCCCACTTTCATTTTTATCATAGTGCATCACAGGGCGTCCTGAGCACAGCATGGTGCTCAGTGGTGTGAAATATGGAGACAGCGTCTGGGTTTGAATCCTGGTTCTTCCACTTACTAGATGTTATGGAATGAATGTGTGCATCCCCCCAAAATTCCTATGCTGAAATCCTAACCCTCAATATGATGGTGTTAAGAGGTGGAGACTGTGGGCGATAATTAGGTCAGGAGGGTGGAACCCTCGTGACTGGATTGGTGACCTTAACCCAGAGAGCTCCCTTGCTGGTTTTCCACCACGCAGGGATACAAGAAGAAGTGGGCAGTCTGCAGCCCAAAAGAGGCCCCCACCAGCCCCCTGCCGATGCCGGCAGCCTGATCTCAGACTTCCAGTCCCCGGAACTGGGAGAAATTGATGTCTGTTTATAAGCCATCCACCTTATGGTATTTTGTTATAACAGTTTAAGCTGACCAAAATACTGGGTAACCTAGGGCAAATTACTTAAACTCTCTGAACCTCAGTTTTCCCATAACACCTACGTAACAGAATTGCAGCAACAATAAATGATTGAGTTGATCTTCACATAGAGAATAGTGCCTGGCACACAGCATTACCATATCAGTGTTTTTAAATAAAATCCTTACCTACATTGACAGTCACCCGTGTACCCACGTGCCCTCCTGTACTCATGTATTAGTTGTCACGTAGGTGCTTACACTTCCACTGAGGGAAAGCAATTTCTGCTGCCTTTTCCATAGTAAGCCCTTGAATGCTTTCATCTCAATGAAGCTTTGCTGTAGGGTCCTTTGTGGGGCACACTTGAGGTCCTTTTGTCCATGTTGGTATCTCCTAAGATGATCGCCTTTAACGTGCTTGGATTGCTGACATCGTTGCCTCAGCATGCCTAGCCTAGCATTCTCTTTGCTATTCTCACTGTCTCTGCTTCCTCCCGGCTCTCAGACTCTTGCTGCAGCCTCCTAACAGACTTCCCTGCCTCCAGTCTCTGCCACCAGTTCATCCACAGCCCCGGGACACATTAAAATCTTCCTCCGGCAATGCTATGAACATCATGCTCACCCACCCAATTCTACGCAGAACCCTCCACTCCCCTCATCACTGTGCACAAAGTAGTGTTCAGATTCCTTAGCTTGACTATTCAGACCCCCATAGTTGACCTTAGCCTCACGATCTCACTTTACCTCCCTCGACTTGTCTTTATAAACTTTTTTTTTTTTTGCAGTCTAGTCATTGCCTCAACACCAGTCATGCCTACTCCCACCCAGACAATATCATCTCCGCTCCCAAGCCCAAAATGCTCCCCACCATGCCTTCGAGGCTGAGGTCTGGGAAGAAGACTCTAAGAAGAGAGAAAAGGGCACCAGTATGGAGACCCTAGAATATAAAAAGCAGACTTAGCCTGTGTAACCTGTTCCGTGACTTGGCCATGATCCCAGGAATGGAGGAAGGATCTTCCTTTCCCTCCTTCTCCTGGAGAGGCATCAGAGCATGGGCCCTGGCTCTGTTACTCCCTGGCTAGGGAAGTTACTTACCTACTCCGTGTCTCAGTTTTACTTATCTCTAAAAGGGGTAGAGTAACAGCACGCATTGGAGTGGAGTGTGGTTATGCCTCCCAGCCTCTCCTTCAGAACCAGGTTACTTATTCCCTCAGCTGCAAGTAGTGTTAGCTGCAGACTGCTCACAGCGGAGTCTCTTCCAGGAGCTGCCCTCAACCGAACGAAGCTGTGTTGCCCAAAATGAGATCCCCTTGCTAGGGCATCCTGCATCCAATGACAAGTCAGTGGGGCGTACGAAGGCCGGGCTTCCTCATCTTTATTGGACACCTCCAAAGGGCCATCCCAGTTTCTGATCTCCCCGTAGAATCTCCTGAAGCCTCTGTTGTCACTGCATCAGAGCCTGACTTCTCTCTCTACCCAATCCAGTCTCCTTTCCTTCTCACAGGTGTTGTTCCCAAAACTCAATAAACTGCCTACATGCAAATCTCTGCTTCCGAGTCTGTTTCCCAGGAAACCTGACCTACAACAGCAGTTAGTTGACCTAAGACAGCAGTCTCAAAAATGGGATTTGGGAGCTGTGCCGCTCACTGGCTGACTGGTTCTGAGGACCCCATTACAAACAGTAGGTGGAACAGTGGGAGCCCCCGGCATGTGGTTAGGGTGCAATTGCTAACACTTTCGCTGGTGATGAGCTGGCACGGGATACAGGTAGATATTAATGTACTAGGGGCTGCAGCACGTCAAGCACTTGAGAGGTTCTGGATAAATAGCATTTGTAAAGACTGTAGAATGAGATGGCTGTTGCTAGGGGTGGTGGGTGCATAGTTTCATTGGAGAAAGATAATGAAAGGCCCAGAATGATTAATTACCAATATAAGGCAAAGTGTAAGCACTTGAGGATATCTTTGGTAGTGTATAAAGAGACTGATCTCCTGTACTGGAGGGCAGAGAAAACTAAGGATCAGGCCCAGAACTTAAATTATAAAAGCGATGAGACTCCAAAGAAGATTGAATTCTGAAGTGCAGCAGATCTGCTATACCAAAGTCAGGGACCTGATCGGGAAGAATGGGACCCTGAGACCCCCATGAGGCTGTAGTCGAGGTATTGGTTGAAAGCATCTGCTTTTAAGCTCATGCTCACGGCTATTGCAGGCCTTAAATCTGCTTCCAAGCTCATTCCTGCAGTTGCTGATAGACCTTGGTAAATCACCATGTGTTCTGAGTGTCCTTGCAACACAGCAGGGAGTGATGAGAGACAGACAGACAGAGAGATCCAAGATGAGAGCCATAGTCTTTTTGTACCCTAATCTTGGAAGCGCCATTCCATCATATCTGCCATTTTCTATTCATTAAAAAGGAGCCACCAAGTCTAGTCCACCCTCAGAGGGAGAATACCCAGGGAGTGAATGTCAGGAAGCAGGGATCATTGGGGATCATCTTAGAGGCTGCCTACCACAACCTCATAGACCTTTCCAGGTTCTGGAAAGAGCATGTGGCACACTTGAGAATATTATTCCAACCCATTTACTTAGTGACAAGGAAAGTTGTCACTAAGAGGGCCCAGGGCAAGAAGGGGCTCCGCAGCAGGTGTAAGCTGTGGTGCAAGTGGCTCTGTGGCGTCTACGGTGGGAAAAGACTTGGGTCATCTACTTTGTGGGCGAAGAAAAGTGGCCTGAGGTAAGAATATATACAGAATCATGGGCAGGAGTTATTGGCTTGATTTGTTGGTCAAGGGTCTGGAAAGAGAAAGATTGGAAAATTAGGGACAAGTTGATCTGGGAAAGAGATCAGTGGATGAATCTATGGGACTGTGCACAGGTGTGAAGATCTTTACATATGAGATCTCTGCTGTGACTGCGGAACAGTTCAGCTCCCTCTGCCTAATCTGGTGTCCTTTGCCCTCCACAGGTTTTGTTCCTGAGAGCATCCCCACTTCCTGCATGCAAATCTCTTCCTAAATATCTGTTTTCCATAGAACCTAACACTTCCCACACAGAGTCATTATAAGCATTAAATGAATATCTGGAAAACGTTTGGAAGATTGCCCGGCATACAGTAAGCACTGTGTAAGTATTTACTGTTATTACCCTTTCCAATACTCTGTAGTGCCCTGCTCTCGTTCCTCAAACCTAGATTTCTCTTAGAGCCAAACATCAGTATTCCACTCTGTAGTCCACGCCACGCTGGTGATAACTGAAGAGATTTTAGGTATTTTAAGAAGTATGCTGACGTGTTTTGGCCAGGCGCAGTGGCTCACGCCTGTAATCCCAGCACTTTAGGAGGCCTAGGCGGGCGGATTCACCTGAGATTGGGAGTTCAAGACCAGCCTGACCAACAGGGAGAAACCCCGTCTCTACTAAAAATACAAAATTAGCCAGGCGTGGTGGTGGGCGCCTGTAATCCCAGCTACTTGGGAGGCTGAGGCAGGAGAATTGCTTGAACCCGGGAGGCGGAGGTTGTGGTGAGCTGAGGTTGTGCCATTGCACTTCAGCCTGGGCAACAAGAGTGAAACTCCGTCTCAAAAAAAAAAAAAAAAAACAGTATACTAACACTTTTTAATTGTTTTAATTTCTTTAAGTAAAAAAATAATTTTAGATTCGGGAGGGTTGCAAGGAAATATGCAAGGAAGTCCTGTGCACCCTACTCCCGATCTCCTCCAATGTTAACATCTTACAACAGTTGTACTCTATCGAAACCAAGAAGTTGGTACTGGCACAATCCATAGAACTTATTGGGATTTGGCCAGGTGTGGTGGCTCATGCCTGTAATCCCAGCACTTTGGGAGGCCTAGGTGGGCGGATCATCTGAGGTCAGAAGTTCAAGACCAGCCTGGTCAACATGGTGAAACCCCGTCTCTATTAAAAATACAAAAATTAGCTGGGCATGGTGGCGCGTGCCTTTAGGCCCAGCTACTCAAGAGGCTGAGGCAGGAGAATCACTTGAACCTGGGAGACAGAGGTTGTAGTGAGCTGAGATTGCACCACTGCACTCCAGCCTAGGGAACAGAGTGAGACTCTGTCTCAAAAAAAAAAAAAAAACCTCACTTGGATTTCATCAGTTTTACATGCACTCATTTGTGTGTGTATGTGTAGTTGTAGGTGATTTTTATCAATATGTGCAGCCTTTCACAATTACCACCCAAATTGAGATACTCAGCTATGCCATCACCTCAACACTCCCTTGTGTTACCCTTTTATAATCACACCCTCCCTCTCTCCCTCATCCCTAAACTCTGCTCTCCTTTTCTAAAGTTTTATCCTTTTAAAAATATATCAGTGGAATCGTAGAGTCTGTAACCTTTGAGACTGGCTTTTCTTCACTGAGCATAATTTCCTTCAGGTTCTTCTACCTTGTTGCATGTATTAATAGTTCATTCCTTTTTATCGCTGAGTAGTATTCCAATGTATGGATGTACCACAGTTAGCCATTCACATATTGAAGGACATTTGGGTTAATTTCCAGTTTTCTGGTTATTCCGAATGCTGCTATGCATATTCATGTACAAGTTCCTACAAGAAAACGTCTTCTTTTTTCTGGAATAAATGTCCAAAAGTGTAATTGCTGTGTTGTATGGTAAGTCCATTTTTAGTTTTGAAAAGAAACTGCCAAACTATTTTCCCAAATGGTGCTATCATTTTACATTCCCACCAGCAACGTATGAGATCCAGTTTCTCTGCATCCTTACCAGGATTTAATATTATCACTATTTTCCATTTTAGCTGAACTTACTCATATGGCTAGCTTATATTTATGGCAAATAATACTGGTTTTGCTTTTATAGCAGTGATATAAAACTTTATTTTAAAATAAAATTCTTTAAGTGTTAAAAACTAAGTTGAATCAAAGGAGAATATTAAGTAAGTAAAAGTTCCAGTGTACATGTTGATGGCAAAAATCATGAACTCAGTGCATTAATGTGTGATGTCTGGGAAACCCTACCACACTGTATCTATATTATGAGTTAAATTTGTGACCCAGCCACAATGTATTTGTGGCCCAACAATTTTGTTTATGTAAAAATATTCCAAACAATTGATCCACAATGAAATTTGGGGAAATATAACTGTATTTTGAAAGCTTCTCCCACTAACTTGTGTTGCTTTATTCTTTTGGAGTATGTTCTATATTATCTACTGAACTGGAAACACCACAAAAACAGACATCCTGTCTTATAACTCTTATAACTCAGCACCTAGCACATCAATAAGTGCTTCGTGACTACTTCCATGTGTGGTAGGAATCCCTGAGAATATTCGAAATTGCTTATGATGATAGATTGCTACATTGGCAGCCCGAGTGAACCATGACTCCTGGTAGTCAGGCCCTTGTAGAATACCTTCCAGTCCTGACTCTGCAGTTATCCAGAGTCTTGGACAGTACCAAGTGTGATACAGACCGAGGCTTATTGTTTGCACATCCTCTTGCATGCAAGCTATCCTAATGCAGAGAGAGAGAGGCCACATGGAGATGCACTAGAGACACCACAAGCGAGAGAGGCCACGCAGTGGAGGACCAAGGTCTCCAGTCAAGTTCTCAACTCAATGTAGGCTCATGAGAGACCCCTGCCAACAGCATGTGGAGAAGAGCTCCCCAGTCAGCCATGAGAAATCAATCATTTTTGTTTTAAGCTATTAAGTTCTGGCATGGTTGGTTACATAGCAATAGATAACAGATATGCTGCCTAGGCTAGGAGAAGGAGATCCTTTAGTAATTCGATTAATTAGTCCATGATGATGGATTTTGGATAGGTGTGAAAAACTGAGGACCTAACCAGAGGAAAAACAAAAAGAGGACAGAAAAGAATACAGTCAGGATGGGCTTATTTATTTTAAAAGGTCAGGATGTTTAAATCAAAGAATCGTGACATTTAACAGCCTAAAATACTTCATGATCACAGGATGGCTAACATATGACCTAAATGCAGCCTATGCTCTCTTCTGGGCTCATGCAGGCATCACTAAGTGATCACAGAGTTCTTTCCTACTGAACTCAGCATAGCTTTTGAATCCTTGTCCGCACAGCCCTCCTGACAGGCACTAATCAATTGGCTAGGTTGGCAAAGAATGTGGTACCAATCTCCACCTCCAATCTCTGCCATTATATTTATCAATAAAAGAATCCAGGACTTAAGAGGTTTATTTGCAGAGATAGTCACAGAGCTAGTAAGCAATAGAGTTAGGATTAAATCACAGGACTCCTGAAAAGCTTTGGAATTGGTCAAGTTCAGGTTCAAGACCTGGCTCTGCCACTTGTCAGCTATGTGATCTAGCTTAGATAAATTATTTAACCTCTCTGTTGCTCGATTTCCTCATCTGCAAACAAGGATACTACTTCTAGCTCACAAAGTTGCTGTGCAAATTAAATGGGCTCATACACTCAATGGGAAAGGGCCTGCCGCCACACCTAACACAGAGTGGGCTCTCAGAGCACACTAATTTCCTGACAAATATCAACGAGTGCCTGGAGGGGAGAGTTCAGTGCTGTAAACCGGGCCTATGAGAGCGAGCAAAGGGAAACTCAACAAACTTTGTCTATGGCAGAGAAGGTGTGTGGTTGGCACTGAAACCAGCAGGCAAGACCAGAGAATAAAGAAGCAAAAGTGGGCAAGAGGCACCCATGAGAAAGTCTCTGTTCTCTGTATGTTGGGGGTTGGGGCAGCAACGACTTGCCCTTTCCTCTACCCATGCCATTCCCTATTTCATCATAATTGTCAAATGACTTTATTATTTATCTAACATATAAGAATTTCATCATAATTGTCAAGTGGCTTTACTATTTATCTAAAATATGAGAATTAGGAGGCCTGAAACAACATGGAAGTCTTGACCACCACCAAACTTTCTGAGCAAAGCAAAAAGCTGTTTTCCAAATTTGGGTCTCATTCTTCCCACCTGGACACCCCTACAGCTCCATTAAGACGCCTGAGCCTCCTTGTTCTCCCCTCCTCTAGTCCTTGAGGAGCACCTCAAAAGACCCATTCTACTCACATCTTCCTCAACCTGAACCTTCCTCTGATTTGATGAAGGGCCTTGCCAGGTCCCACATCCGTGACAGGCCATGAGGTCCCAGGCAAGAAGCCAGCAAGCTGACATTGACCCACTGACCACGGAGAGCACCACAGCACACTCACGAACCCCAACCTGTCTTCACAGAAGAGGGTCCAGTCTTGCTGAAGGAGGCCAGGCCTCCCATAATTCTTCCCTACTCCAGGCAGGACTCTTTGGTTGCAAGCAACAGAAACAAATCTTCACTAACTTAAACAAGACGATGTATTGGGAGAATGGGCCAACTCACAGAATCCAGAGACGGCTGAGAATGGGGCTGGAAGAGCTGGGAACTATTGGCTCCTATTCCAGAGATGTCCTGGAATAGGAGCTAATCAGCCATCTTGGTAGGAAACTGCTTCTTACACAACCTTCTTGTATCCCTCTGCCATTTAAGTTCAGATCCCAACTCCTTGAATCTGATTGGTTTGGCTTGAGTAAAATGCCCTCTCCTTCACCATGTTGACTGACAGCCCAACTAAGACTGCAACCAATAGGACAGAAGTAATTGTCCAAAACTGAAATTGGGGTTGTTACCAAAAGAAGGTAGCATGGATGCTGGGCAGCCAAAAACTACACATGTCCAAAACACACCTAGTCTCTCCCCACTTAAACAATTCATTTTAACCATCAAGATTCCAGGTGCTGTGTATGAATAAAAGTTATCAGAACTGTAAACTAAAGCTGGTGATAAACAGTACAGAAATCAACTGGAGGGCTCTCAGCTTGAAGAGGAATTGGGCTTCTTGGGTCAAAAGATCTGAGGTCTTGTAGTTCTAGCACTGCCACTAACTGTGACCTCCCTTTCTTCATCCAAGCAACGAGCTAAGCAGTGACCTGTCCAGCAGGTCATTATAAGCATCAAAATAGATTATGCACTTACAGGCACTTTGAAGGCTATAAAACATCGAAAGTTGAGGAATCTTATCCATCTGTTTGGGTTTTTATAATTTTTTTTAAGATCACATGATATTGACTACTTAACCTGAGATTATGTTTGGCCAGAAGCAGTGCAGTTCTGACCTTAGCTGGCAGACAGGCTGCAGTGAAGCAAGGTGGAGGAGAGAGTCCTGCAGGTAATGCAGTGAGTGGTCTTATTTCAGCCTATTTTGCAATGCAATTATCTTGAGGAAATATTAGGATGCAGCTCATAGAGAGTTCTTCCTAACTCAGAAAAATCAACTCCAGTGAGAGCCAAGAAATAGAAAACTGTCAGAGTGTAGGTAATAGCCATTTGGAAGAATGCATCAGATATTCAATATTCAACATGGACTTGAGTGGCAATGTAGTATAGTCATTCGGAACACGGGCGCTGAGTCAGGAAAACCTGAGTTTGAACCGTGGCCACAATCATTCCTTGACTCATCTAGATAAGTACAATAATAATCCATAAAGTAAACAGTTATTGAGGACTTATCATATGCACTGAGGTTACAACAGGGAACAATACAGATTAAAAACCCTGGTCCTCATGAGCCTTACATTCTGGTGAGGGAAAAATGTAAGTTCTTTTTAAAGTAAAATATATGGTGAATCAGAGAGTGATAAATACTATGGAGAAAATAAAGCAGGGGAAGAAGCCTGGGGTGATTGGGAAGGAGTTACTAGAATCTGTAGGGGGGTTAGGGAAAACCTCACTGTGATGGTGACATTTGAATCAAGAGCCAAGAGGAGGGAAGAACTGGACTATGCAGGAGCCTAGGGGAAGATCATTCCAGGCAGAGGGAGAAGTTCAAGTGCACAGGCCTGGCGATGAGAGCATATCTGATTCAAGGACTGGCAAGGCAGACAGTATGGCCGGAGGAGATCTTGTCACTGGAGAGGAGGAGCTCCAGGCAGAGTGTTGGAGATGGCGCAGGTATGTAGGGGCTGGTAGGCCCAGTACTTTGGCTTTTGCTTTGAGTGACCTGGGGAGCAACTGGACAGTTTTGAGTAGGAAAGTAACATAATCTAATTTATATTTTAAAGACATATTTGAGCTGCTATGCTATGGAGGAGGCTATCGCAAAAATACAGATGAGACTTCTGGTTTCTGACCCATCACGTAAGGAATTTGGAAGTCACCACTGTGTCCTAACAAGTAAAAAGCTGAACAAACTGAAAAATCCACAACGCTTCTTAGATCTATTAGAAAAGTAAAGTCACGGAGAAAGCTCCTAGTCCTAAAATTTGGAGAGACAAACAGGCAAATATAGAGAATCACAACTTACTAGAGCTGAAACCTCAGCAGGAACCAGCGCCAGGAATGGAAAACCTAAAGCGTAATTGATGAATTACTAGAGGCTCAATGTGGACAAGTCTGAGAGTTAAACACTCCAGGGAACCCAGTCACAGAAGGGTACCTACACTTTTTTGAGCTTTACTTCCCGGAGTTCTACCAGCTTCCCATAATGAGTACTGGAGAAAAATCCCCTCATGCATTTGGAAAAGGTGAGGGGGGAAGTAACCATTTTGAAATCCTCCAAGGCGCCCTGTTCTTCTAACAAAGCCTGCCCTCAAGAGGAACTATGTTACCAGAGCTTAAACTATTAGAGATTTTTCAGAGCCTAACTGACCCAGAGGAAGAAAAATAAATACCCAGCTCCAGCCCACTGTAGCCATCCTCTTCCACCTAATGCTGGCAGGTGGGGCTGGGGGTGGAGACTGAGAAGCACTTATGAAGTTCAGTCTAGAGGCACAGAACAGAAAAGAGTGAGACCTAATCATAGGGCCATAGAATGTTTCCCCTCCCCCAACACCTGACCATTACATTAGTAAAGACCTATTTACCACTGTTCCTTTTACCCGGTACATCATGTCTGACTATGAAGTAAAAGTTACAAGGCATATTAAAAGGCAAAAAACACCGTTTGAAGAGAAAGTGCAAGCATCAAAACTAAACTCGAATACGGCAGGGATGTTGGCTTATCAGACCGAGAATTGAAAACAACTATGATAAAGATGCTAAGGACTCTAATGAATAAAGTAGACAACATTCAAGAACAGATGGCAATGTATGCAGAGAGATGGACATTCTAAGAAAGAGTCAAAGAAATACTAGAGGTCAAAAACACTGTAACAGAAATGAAGAACGCCTCTGATGGGTTCATTAGCAGACTGGACATGACTGAGGAAAGAATCACTGAATTCGGTATTTGATTCGAGGATATCAAAATAAAACTTTCCAAAATTGAAAAGCAAAGACAGAAAAGACTAAAAAAGGCAGAACAGAATATCCAAGAACTGTGGGACAACTACACAAGCTGCAACATATGCATAATGGGAATACTAGAAGGAGAAGGACAGAATAGAACAGAAGAAATATTTGAACCAATAACGACCAAGGATTTCCCCCAAATTAGTGACATACACTAAATCACCGATCTAGGAAGCTCACAGAACACTAAGCAGGATAAATGCAAAAAAAAAAAAAACTAAAGCCACAAACAAACAAACAAAGGCACCTAGGCACATTATACTCAAACTGCAGAAAATCAAAGATGAAAAAAACCTGGCTGGGCGAGGTGGCTCAGGCCTGTAATCCCAGCACTTTGGGAGGCCAAGGCGGGTGGATCACGAGGTCAAGAGATCGAGACCATCCTGGCTAACACAGTGAAACCCCATCTCTCTAAAAATACAAAAAAATTAGCCGGGCGTGGTGGCGGGAGCCTGTAGTCCCAGCTACTCGGGAGGCTGAGGCAGGAGAATGGTGTGAACCCGGGAGGTGGAGCTTGCAGAGGGCGGAGATCGTGCCACTGCAGTCCAGCCTGGGAGACAGAGTGAGACTCTGTCTCAAAAAATTAAGAAAAAAACCTGAAAGACACCAGAGGAGAAAAAAAAGCTCTTACCTGTAGTGGATTAAAGATAAGAATTACATCTAACTTCTCCTCAGAAACCACATAAGCAAGAATAGAGTGGAGTGAAATATTTAGTGTTAAGAGAAAAAAAACTACCAAGAATTCTGTACCCTATGAAATTATCCTTCGAATGTGAAGGAAAAATACTTCCTCAGACAAACTAAAATCACCAGTAGACCTTGCAAGAAATGTTAAAAGAAGTTCTTTAGAGAACAGAAAATCATATAAGCCAGAAACTTGGATCTTCATAAAGAAAGAACATCAGAGAAGGAATAAGTAAAGGTAAAAATAAAAATTTATTTTTCTTATTGTTAATTCATCTAACAGATGATAGTTGGTTCAAAATAATTATAGCAGCAATGTATTTGACATATATTTATGAATACTTATGTATAAGTGAAAGATACGATAGTGATGTGGTTAGGCTTTGTGTCCCCACCCAAATCTCCTCTTGAATTCTAATTCCTATAATCCCAATAAACTCCACGTGTCAAGAGAGAGACAAGGTGGAGATAATTGAATCATGGGGGTGGTTTCCCCCATGCTGTTCTCGTGATAGTGAGTGAGTTCTCACGAGATCTGATGGTTTTATAAGGGGCTCTTTCCCCTTTGCTTGACACTTCTCCTTCCTGCTAAAGAAGGAAGGTGAAGGTGCCTTGCTTCCCCTTCACCTTCTGCCATGATCGTAAATTTCCTGAGGACTCTGTAGTCATGCTCCACTGTGAGTCAATTAAACCTCTTTCCTTTATAAATTACCCAGTCTCAGGCAGGTCTTTATAGCAGTATGAAAATGGACTAATACAGATAGCAATGATGCAAGGGATGGGAGAGAGGAATTAGGACTATTTTAAGATACTTGCACTAACTGTTAAGTGGTATAGTGTTATACGAAAGTGGACTTGGATTAGTGATAAATGTACATTGCAATCTCAAGTACAGCCACTAAAAATGAAAAAAATAAGTATATAGAAAACAAGGGGCACTGAAAACGAAGTATAACTGATATGCTAATAAAGGAGAGAAAATGAAACTACATAAAATGCTCAATTAAAACCAAAAAAGGCAGAAAAACAATGGAAGACAACATAGTAACAACAAACAAAGGCAATGAATAGAAAACAGTAACATATATGGTAGATATTAATCAATGATATCAATAATCACTTTAAGCATCAATAGTCTAAATATATCAATTGAAAGAAATTTTTAGAATGGATCAAAAAATGAGACCCATATATGTAAAGACACATATACACTAAAAGTAAATCGATGGAAAAACATACACCATGCTAACTCTAATCAAAAGAAAGCAGGAGTAGCTATATAATTCCAAACAGATACTTCAGAGCAAAGATAAATAAATAAATAAAAGTTATCAGGGGTAACAAGGGGCATTAAATAATGATAAAGAGATTGATTTTCCAAGACAACACAAAAATCCTTAATGCTTACACACCTAACAACTGAGTGTCTAAATGCATGAGGCAAAAACTGATAAAACTGCAAGGAGAAATAGATGAACCTACTATTATAATTGGAGACTTCAACACCCCTCTATCAGAAATGGACAGATCCAGCAGGCAGAAAATCAGAAAGGACATAGTTGAACTCAACAGTACCATCAACCTCCTGTATATAGTCATGTGCCACTTAACAACAGGGACATGTTCTGAGAAATGTGTTGTTAAGTAAACCTAGATGGTATACCCCACTATACATGTAGGCTATATGGTACAGCCTATTGCTCCTAGGTTATAAACCTGTATAGCAAGTTACTATAGGCAATTATAACACAATGGTAAATATTTGTGTATCTAAACATATGTACATATGAAAAAGGAACAGTAAAAACATGGTATTATAGTCTTATGGGACCATCATTGTATATGTGGTCTGTTGTTATACAATGTATGATTTTTGTAATTGATATATGTTGACTCCTTCATCAACAACAGCAGCATATGCATGCTTCTCAAGCTTACATGGAACATTAACCAAGATAGTCCACATTCTGGGCCATAAAACACACCTCAAGAAATTTAAATTTATGTATACTTTCATATATATATAAAATTTTGCAACATCTGCTCTCAGACCTCAATGGGATTAAACTTGAAATCAATAACGGAAAGGTAGCTGGACAAAATCCCAAAATACTTAGATATCAGACAATTTACTTCTAAACACATGGGTCAAAGAAGAAAATCTCAAGAGAAATTTTAAAAATCTTTTGAACTAAATGAAAGCGAAAATACAATTTATCAAAATCTGTGGGATGCAGCAAAAGCAGTACTTAGAGGGAAATTTATAAAATTAAAAGTGTATAGTAGAAAAGAAGAAAGATCTAAAATCAATCATCTGATCTTCTAACTTGGGAAACAAGAAAAAGAACAATTTAAATCCAAAGTAAGCAGAAGAAATAAAAAATAAAAATTAAAGCAGAAGTCAATGAAATTGAAAACAGGAAATCAATAGAGAAAATTAATGACAACAAAAGCTGGTTCTTTGAAAAGATCAATAAAATTGATAAGCATCTAGCTGAATAAGAAAAAAGAGATGACACAAATTACTAATACCAGAAATGAAATAGAGTACTACCCTATAGATCTCACAGTCATTAAAAGGATAATGACATACTATGAACAACTCTATTTGATAACCTAGATGAAATGAAACTATTCATTGAAAGACACAATCAGCCAAAATATCACACAAGAAGAAATAGATTATCTGATTAGGCCTGTATCAAATTAAATTAATAATGACCTTTCAAAATGGAAAACAGTAGTCCCAGATGAGTTCACTGGTGAATCCTACCAAACATTTAAGGAAAAAATTATACCAATTTTTTACAATCTCTTTCAAAGCTAGAAGCAGAGGGAGCACTTCCTAACTCATTCTAATGAGGCCAGCATTACTCCAATCCCAAAATCTGACAAAAACATTATAAGAAAACTACAAACCATGGTCGGGTGTGGTGACTCACATCTGTAATCCCAGCACTTTGGGAGGCAGAGGCAGGTGGATCACCTGAGGTCAGGAGTTCAAGACCAGCCTAGCCAACAGGGTGAAACCCCATCTCTACTAAAAATATAAAATTAGCCAGGCATGGTGGCACATGCCTGTAATCCCAACTCTTGAGAGGCTGAGGCAGGAGAATAGCTTGAACCTGGGAGGCAGTGGTTGCAGTGAGCTGAGATCATACCACTGCACCCCAGCCTGGGTGACAAGAGTGAAACTTTGTCTCAAAACAAAACTAAAAACCAATATGTCTTATAAGCATAGATGCAAAAATCCTGAACAAAATATTATCAAAGTGAATCCAACAATGTATAAAAATAACAATACACCATAACCAAGTGGAATTTATCCCAGGTATGCAAGGCCTTGATTTGAAAGGCACATGATCACATAGATACAGAAAAAGCATTTGGCAAAACCCAACACTCGTTCATAATTAAGAAAGAGAAATTCTCAACAAACTGGAAACAGAGGGAAACTTTATCAACTTGATAAAGAACACCTGCAAAAAACCTACAGCTAACATTATACTTAATGGTGAGAAACTAGAAGCTCTCCTGCTAAGTCAGGAACAAGGCAAGAATGTCCTCTCTCACTACTTCTTTTCAATATCATACTTAAGTCCTAGCTAATGCAATAAGACAAGAAAAAGAAAATTAAAATATATATTAGGAAGGAAGGGCTAAAACTATCTTTGTTCACAGAAAGCATGATTGTCTGTGCAGAGAATCCAAAAGAATCAAAAACAACTCCTGAAACTAATAAGCAATTATAACAAAGTTTCAGGGCATAAGGTTAATATACAAAAGTCAATCACTTTTCTATATACCAGCAATGAATAAATGGGATTTAAAACACAATACCATTTACATTAGCACCCCCCAAAATGAAATACTTAGATATAAATCTAACAAAATATGTGCAAAATCAATATGAGGAAAACTAGAAAACTAATGAAAGAAATCAAAGAGGAACTAAATAAATGGATATTCCACATTCATGAATAGGAAGACTTAAGTCTTCCCAACTTGATTTATAGATTCAATAGAATCCCTATTAAAACCCAAGTAAGTTATTTTGTAGATAACAAAAAATTCATTCTGAGGCAAAAGACCCATAAGAGCCAACACAATATTGAAGAACAAAGTTGGAGGCTGACACTACCAGACTTCAGCACTTAACAATCCTGCAGTAAACAAGATGATGAAGTACTGATGAAAGAATAGACAACTAGATAAATCAAACAGAATAGAGAGCCCAGAAATAGACCCCCATAAATACTGTCAGCTGATCTTTGACAATGCTGCAAAGGCAATTCAATGGAGAAATGACAGTCTTTTCAACAAACAATGATGTAACAACTGGACATCCACAAGCAAAAAAATTAACTTAGACACAGACCTTTACCTGTGACATATATTAACTCAAAATGGATTATAGATCTAAATGTAAAATGAAAAACTATAAAACTCCTAGAAGATAATGTAGGAGAAAACTTAGATGATCTTGGGTTTGGCAATGACTTTTGACATATAACACCAAAGACATGATCTATGAAAGAAATAATTGATAAGCTGAACTTCATGAAAATTAAAAACTTCTCCTAGTTAAAAGTCTTGTCGAGAGAATGAGAACACAACCACAGACTGGGAGAAATTATTTGCAAAAGATAGCTGATAAAAGGGCTGTTTTCTAAAATATACAAAGAATATACAAAATGTACAAAAAATGCAGCAATAAGAAAACAAACAGCCCTATTAAAAATGGGCTAAAGACCTTAATAAATGTCATAACAAAGAAAACATACAGCTGGCAAACCTTATATGAAAAAATACTCCCCATCATATGTCATTAGGGAAATGAAAATTAAAACAGTGAGATACCACAACTCACTTATTAGAATGGCCAAAATTCAGATCATTGACAACATCAAGTGCTGACAAAGGTGTAGAGAAACAGAAACTCTCATTCATTCCAAGTGGAAATGCAAAATGGTATGGCCACTTTGAAAGACTAGTTGGCAGTTTCTTATAAAACTAAACATACGCTTACCATACTATACAGCAATTGCACTCCTTAATATTTACCCAAAAGAGCTGAAAACTTATATGCACACAAAAACTTGCACAGATGTTTATAGCAGCTTTATAATTGCTAAATCTTGGAAGCAACCAAGATGTCCTTCAGCATATGAATGAATAAATAAACTGTGGTATATCCAGGCAATGGAATGTTATTTAGTGCTGAAAAGAAACGAACTGGCAGGGCACGGTGGCTTACATCTATAATCCTGGCATTTTGTGAGACTGAGGCAGGGGGATCTTACCCCAAAAAAGTAAAAATATTACCCCCGAGTGGTGGCACATGTCTGTAGTTCCAGCTACTTGGGAAGCTGAAGTGGGAGGATCACTTGAGCCCAGGAGTTTGAGGCTGCAGTAAGCTATGATCATACCACTGCACTCCAGCCTAGGCAACAGAGTGAGACACTGTTTCTAAAAATAAAAATAAAAATAAAAATAAATTAAAAAAAAAAAAAGGCCAGGCG
>NW_026652286.1:1990013-2086768 GCF_009828535.3 Hylobates moloch | reverse complement strand
CGGTGGCTCAAGCCTGTAATCCCAGCACTTTAGGAGGCCGAGGCAGGCGGATCACGAGGTCAGGAAATCGAGACCATCGTGGCTAACATGGTGAAACCCCGTCTCTACTAAAAATACAAAAAATTAGCAGGGCGTGGTGGTGGGCGCCTGTAGTTCCAGCTACTGGGGAGGCTGAGACAGGAGAATGGCGTGAACCCGGGAGGCGGAGCTTGCAGTGAGCCGAGATTGCGCCACTGCACTCCAGCCTGGGCGACAGAGCGAGACTTCGTCTAAAAAAGAAAGAAAAAAAGAAAAAGAAAGAAAGCAATGAACTATCAAACCATGAAAAGACATGGAGGAATCTTAAATGCTTATTACTAAGAGAATGAAGCCAACCTGAAAAGGCTACGTATTGTGTGATTCCAACTATATGACATTCTGGAAAAGGCAAAACTATAGAGATGGTAAAAAGGTCAGTTGTTGCCAGGAGCTCGGGGGAGGGAGCGGTGAATTGGCAGAAGAAGATTAAACTATTTTATGAATAGTTTAGTGAAATAGACAGTGAAAATATTTTATATGATACTATAATGGTGGATTCATGTTATTACACATTTGTCACAACCCATAGAATGTACAATACCAAGAATGACCTTAGTGTAAACTACAGGCTTTGGGTGATAATGATGTGTCAATGTAGGCTCATTGATTGTGACAAATGTACCACTCTGGTGTGGGATGTTAATAATGAGAGGCTGTGCACGTGTTGGGGGAAGGGGTTTATGGGAAATCTCTGTATCTTTTACTCAATTTTGCTGTGAACCTCGAATTGCTCTTAAAAATAATCTGGTTTTGGCTGGGGGTGGTGGCTCATGCCTGTAATCTCAGCACTTTGGGAGGCCAAGGCAGGTGGATGAATTGAGGTCAGGAGTTTGAGACCAGCCGGCCAACATGGTGAAACCCCATCTCTACTAAAAATATAAAAATTAGCCGGGCGTGATGGTGCACACCTGTAATCTCAGCCACTTGGGAGGCTGAGGCACGAGAATCGCTTGAACCCAGGAGGCAGAGGTTGCAGTGAGCCAAGATTGCGCCACTGCACTCCACCCTGGGTGACAGAGTGAGACTCTATCTCGAAAAAATATATATATGTTTTCAAAAAATCTAGATGAGAGATGATAATGGCTTAGGCAAGGGTGTGGAAGTGGGGAGAAGTGGTTGGATTCAGGATACGTTTTGAAATAAGAGCCAACAGAAATTGCCAGTGGGTTGGATATGCAGGATGAGGACAATGGAAGATTCAGCCTGTAGCCTAGATCAGACAACATGTGAAAACGACTTCACATGGGGCCAGGCACATCCTAGATACCCGGCAAACACCAAAACTTCCTAAACTTTCAGAAGAGATGATGGTTCTTGTCAAGGTAATATGCTAATCAGATAATTCATGGGGGCTGGAGGTGAGTCGCACAGGGAGAGGATGGCCAATGTGCTATATTTTTTTGTTGTCAGCTGCCCAGTTCTGGAAAGAGGAGAAAAGTTGAAGTTGACACAGAAAAAAATAAGAATGATTCACCCCAGGAATGGTACATAATAATAAAGCCATAGGTAACACTTAGTAATTACGGTGGCAAAATTGGCTAGACGTGGAATGTGGCATTTTTCAAAGCACTTTGATAGGCCAGCCTCTTCACTGCAGTGCTTTTAGCTTGAGGTAAATGAGATTTGTGTAACAGTGTGAAAAAAAAGCAAAAGGGTTAGTTTTCTAAGCATTTATTGTCAATTCCCAAAGGAAATAATTCTACTCTACTTGGGCCATTTCTGTCATTTTTTGAGCCCCTGCTAGGCACAAGGCACTTTTTTTTTCTTTTTTTCTGAGAGTCTCGCTGTGTCACCCAGGCTGGAGTGCAATGGAGCAATCTTGGCTCACTGCAACCTCCGCCTCCCGGGTTCAAGGGATTCTTCTGCCTCAGCCTCCCAAGTAGCTGGGATTACAGGCTCCTGCCACCATGCCCAGCTAATTTCTCTGAATTTTTAGTACAGACGGGGTTTCACCATATTGGCCAGGCTGGTCTCGAACTGCTGACCTTGTGATCCACCCTCCTCGGCCTCCCAAAGTGCAGGGATTACAGATGTGAGCCACCACACCCGGCCCTATTTTCTCTAGTGCTAACCCAGCAAGTTAGAGATTATGGTGTCCATTTTACAGATGAGAAAAGTAAGGCTTATACTAAGGGATGGAGGGGCACGGTGGCTCATGCCTGTAATCCCAGCACTTTGAGAGGCCGAGGCGGGTGGATCGTTTGAGGTCAGGAGTTCAAGATCAGCCTGGACAATATGGTGAAATCCCATCTCCACTAAAAATAAAAAAATTAGCCAGGCATGATGGTGCACACCTGTAATCCCAGCTACCGGCGAGGCTGAGACACGAGAATCACTTGAACCCAGACAGAGGAGGTTGCAGTGAGCTGAGATCACACCACTGTACTTCCAACCTAGGCGACAGAGTGAGATTCTGTCTCAAAAAATAAAACAAAACAAAAACAAAGCGATCACTAGCTAAGGAGTCACAAACCAGGGATGAAAACCAAACACAATGAACCTCCATAGCCCATGCATCTTCTACTAGGCCACATTGCCTCACCTTATTGCTAACAATAGCCAGCCTTCACTGAGTACTTACCTCGTGTCAGGACCTGGTATTTTATAGCTGTTAATACAAACTATTATTCTTCCCATTTTAAAGATGGGGAAATTAAGGCCTGGAGAAGTTAAGAAACACACAGTAGATTCCTTTGCTGGTAAGTTAGGACCCATGCAATGTAGTTCCAGGTTCCAGGGTCCATGATCTTATGCTTTTTCAAAAAGTATTTCTTGGCCAGGCACGGTGGCTCACACCTGTAATCCCAGCATTTTGGGAGGCCGAGGTGGGTGGATCATGAGGTCAGGAGTTCAAGACCAGCCTGGCCAACATGGTGAAACCCCATCTCTACTAAAAATACAAAAATTAGCCGGGCGTGGTGGCACGCACCTATAATCCCAGCTACTCAGGAGGCTGAGGCAGGAGAATCGCTTGAACCTGGGAGGCAAAAGTTGCAGTGAGCTGAGATGGCGCCATTGCACTCCAGCCGGGGAGCCTAAGCAATAGAGCGAGACTCCGTCTCAATAAAAAGAAAAAAAAAGCATTTCTTTAACATAATAGTAATATATACTCATGGTAATAATATCAGAAAATACAACAAAGAAAAAATCATCTATAATCCTCATTCTGAGATAACCATGATTATCATTTTGGTGGGTAACCTTTTAATCTTTTTCCTACACACATACATACATGCACATTTTGTATAAAAATGAGATTGTATTATTCTTGCCTTTAACCTACCCTTCCCTCTCTCTCACTTAATAATATGTTGTCCACATATTTCTGCTTTAAATATTTTCTACGGTGGTGATTTTTTACCCTCTTGGGTCAGGTACCTATCTGAGAATCCGTAAGAATCCTCTCTCCAAGAAGTGCGTGCGTAAACACACACACACACACACACACACACACACACACACACACCTGCGTGTAATTTCAGAGATTTCCTGAACCATGAACTCTAACTGAGAACCTCATTCCTGCATCATCCTTTCTAATGCCTGAATAATATTCCATCATGGACAGATGCCCTGTAAATTATTGAACCAATCTAAACCAGTAGATTTGCCGTCTCTTGTGGTTGGATGTTAAGATTATTTCCAGTTTCCCACTATGATAAACAATATTGCAATGACTGTTCCCATGGATAAATCTTTGGGTATAGCCTATTTATTTCCTTGGGATTCATTCCAAGAATATGAACATTTTAAAGACTTTTGATAGTATTTCCAAATTGCCCTCAGAAAGGGTGTTTCCAATTACACTCCCTCCAGCAGCACCTAAGAGGCCCCCTTTCTCCACTTCGTTTCGTACATTGGGTCTTATAAAATACTCGAATTTGGGCTGGGTGCGGTGGTTCACGCCTGTAATCCCAGCACTTTGGGAGGCTGAGGAAGGCAGATCACCTGAGGTCAAGAGTTCGAGGCCAGCCTGGCCAACATGGTGAAACCTTGTCTCTACTAAAAATAGAAAAAAATTAGCCGGGCGTGGTGGTGTGCACCTGTAGTCCCAGCTACTTGGGAGGCTGAGGCAGGAGAATCGCTTGAACCCAGGAGGTGGAGGTTGCAGTGAGCCGAGATCATACCATTGCACTCCAGCCTGGGCACAGAGCGAGACTTTGTCTCAAAAAAGGTAAATAAATAAAAGAAAAGAAAATATTTGATTTTGTACCTTTTTAATCCTGGCTCAGAACTTTTCTTTCTCTTTTTGCTGTCTTGAAGGCAGTGATTTCTGGCTCAAGGAACTAGAAACAGCAGTCTTTGGGGAAGACTCCAGATTGGGAGTTGCTGTCTTTCCCTACTTCATTGAAGCCCCGAAGACTGGTTTCCTAGACTTAGCATAAGATTTTTCGGTACAGATCTCTTTGTCCTTGTAGGAAAAGTATCACTGGGTGAGAAGAAACAAACAGGCTGATCTTTTCTTTTTAATCTTTGTTAATTTTAAAATTTATATTATGAAATGTTTGTCCCCATAAGAACCGGAAGGATTCTCTTTACTAGATCTTAAAATTCACAGATAAGTAATCCTGTAATGTGACTGTTCCTTCTCTCCTACTTTAGACAGCCAAATCTGGCTCTTGATATATAAAATTTACAGGAGAAAAACTTAAGTTTGGCTTGAGAAGTCTACAAGAATGGTTAGAAAGAGAAATCTCCTGCATACAGTAGGCACTCAATAAATGCTGAATTGCACTGGAAGCCTTGGACATGCACCCTGTAGTAACAGAGGATGCCGTGTACGTGTTTAACTACTGAAGCTTTCATTAACTGTGGCAGTGTTAAATACAGTCGACACTAATGAGGGGGAGTGGTGACCTGGATACACCAAAACAGAGGGAAATCCCAGATCAACTCTATTTAGTCTTGAAATACAGTCCACGATTTTTTTTTCTGTAACAAACGTACCTTTCCAATTCTGCTTGGCTTGGATGAATAGTGCAATGAGCTTACCCTCCATGAGCCCACAGAGAAAATCCGCTGCATGAGGCAGTCGACCAACCAGATTTAAAAGTCACCAAGGAAATCTGAATCTGAACATACTGGCTGGTATTAAGAAATTATTATTAGTTGCATTAAGTGTGAGATGGTTGTATGTAGGGAATATGTTCCTTTCCTCTTTTAAAGATACATACTGGAATTAACAAATAAAAGTTACCATGGACCATCTTCAAAAGGGACACTAAAGATTTGACTATATTATAGCATTAAGTACCATTCACTTAAATTTTTTGGTGCAAACCAGTTTAGTTACTTAATTTGAATCCTAAACAAACCTCTCCGAGGCAGCTGTCATTATCCCCATTTTACAGGTGAATGAACTGAGCCTCAGAGGCAGTAGTGACTATCCAATCTTTCTATCCCAATTCTGCTTCAGGGAACCCCTCTCCCTCCCACTGGACACTATCACGATGAGACAGTCATGATACAGTCTCATCAACAATAGTTGAAGTACCAACAAAGTACCCTGCCCTGCTGCCCAGAGTGTGGTGTGGGACCCAGGCCTTTCGTGTAATCCACAATCTACATGACTAATATTCAGAGCAGAGATGGCGGAAACTCTGAGGACCTCATCCATCAGCCCTTTCTGAGGTCCAGAGCTTGAGCCTCCCCTGCTCGAGGCAGCCACATTAGTTTCTGTTACATGCAACCAAAGCACACTGACCAAGAGAGAAACGTTACCTGACTGCCGCCAGACAGCCCAGCTAGTAAGTGGCAGAGTGAGGATTTGAACCCAGGGCTGTCTGATGTCAAAGCCCCATGCTGCCTCTCAAGCAATATCCCTAAGGGGTCAAGTTCATGTGACTTGCAAGTCCTGACTTTCACTTTTCATGCCTTCTGCATCTTCCTTATAAAATTCTTACACACTTACCTCCATGTCTCTCTACGCACAGGTGTGTAATAATGCATCTCTGCACTATTAGAACTTTGGGTACCTGGCGTTTAATTCACTGATTGCTTTAATCCGTATTCCCCCAGAATAACAAGCTATGGAGGATACGATTTACTGCTACTTTCACCATCTCTTTGTAAACAGAACAACATTGACAGAGAGGCATGAATAGGTCATCTGGTCCAACTTCCTGCCTCAAATAAATGCTGCCCTAAAATCAACAGAATTCAGTCATGTGACTGGAGTCACTTTTGCTATCATCATGATTACAAGTCTACTAACTAATGTCAGCCTTACAGAGCCCCATGTGCTATTCTAATATAGAATGTGCTAAGTCCTAAAAAAAGACCGCAAGAGAGATCCTCAGCAGCCTGGGATGGTAGTGGGAAGACCACAGGCTCTGCAGCCAAAAAGACACATCTCATCCCAGCTGTGTGACTTTGGACAATTACCTACCTTCTCTGAGCCTCCATCTCCTCATCTGTAAAATGGGGATAATAATAGTGCCAACCTCACAGTGTTCTTGAGATGATTGTATCAGATGATAACTATCAGATGACAGTTAAACAGCTTGATACACTGTAGGAGCCAATCACGCCAGTACTTCCTTTCCTAAACAATTTAGGACAGTTGATCGCTTATGCCTATTTTTAAAGATCTCCAAGGAAGGAGAAACCATAGCATCCCTTGGTAGCTACTGACTGTGTTTAACAACCCACTTAGATGATGTGTGAATATAGCACAGAGGCCCACATCCAAGGAGCCTGACGCAGGCTGGGAGGCATGCCAAGCAGCTTGCTGGACTGCCACCCATCCTATACCTTCCCCCGCCACTGCCTCCTAAATATATACATCAGCTTAGCCATCCTTCCCGGGCCAACCTCTTCTTGGAAACCCTCTCTGATAATCCCCTGGTTTGGTATGTTTTTGATTCTCAACCACTGTAACACCTGTTGGCTGTAACATCCTTCGGGCATTTCCCAAAAACAGGCTGGTACTGGAACTATTTATTGAATGAATTCATTAGTTCAATAACTATCTATTGAATGCCTTGTACACTGCCAGGCAGCGTCCTAGGTACTGGCCATACGGCAGTGAACAAAACAGACGCGATCCCGCCCTCATGAAGTTCTAGTGGGAGAGAGGAAACAGAAAATAAATATATACTAGGTCAGTTGATCAAAAGTGCGAGGGAGGAAACTGGAGCAGATTTGGAGGGTAGGGAGTGGCTGTTCTATAAGGGGATGGTTTGTGTGTGCTTGGATCCTCGGGGAAACTGTAAGCTCCCGGAGAGTAAGAGGAGGCAATGAAGAGGAGTGGTTAGTGATGAAAGCTCTGGAGTCTGGATGACCTGGTTTAAATCTCCTCCCCTCCACATCCTAGCTGTGTGACAAGTTCCTAACTTCCTGAGTCTCAGTCTCTTCTGGAAAGTGGAGAAAAAACAGCATTGATCTCATGGTCACATTGTGAAGATTCAATGAAATCACGAATGCACAGTGTTCAGTACCAAAGTGGATTCACCCTGAAGCTAATGAAGCTTCAGGGACGTCCCCACTCACCCGCACACACACACTTGTGTGAGCCCCTTCCAAGGCCCTTGGAGGGGTCCTAGCAATTAATTGATCTATCTTGCAAAATACGTCAACAACAATCAGTTAAGACTACTGTCTCATCCTGCTTTGACTTTCCTTTGCATGCCAGATGGCATGGAGAGGACACAAGCCTTTCTTTTCATAATGTTGTAATCTTCTTAAAGAGGTTCCTCCCAAATGGCAGAAGCCTCAGGATTCACAAAACTCGAATCCACTCCTTCCTGGAATGGGGTGGCAGCTACTGTGGACATAACTGGATGTCTTTGTCTCTCTCAAAGTCTCCAGCTGAGTGACCAGCACAGAGCTGGTGTTCAGGAATTACATGATGAATGAAGGAATGATGGATATCTAGAGCCTCAAATAGCAAGGGGCCTTAAAATGCCAACTGCCGGCAGGGCGCAGTGGCTCATGCCTGTAATCCTAGCACTTTGGGAGGCCGAGGCAGGTGGATCACCTGAGGTCAGGAGTTCAAGACCAGCCTGGCAAACATAGTGAAACCCTGTCTCTACTAAAAATACAAAAATCAGCTGGGCTTGGTGGTGGGCACCTATAATCCCAGCTACTCAGGAGGCTGAGGCAGGAGAATCGCTTGAACCTGGGAGGCGGAGGTTGCAGTGAGCCAAGATCACACCATTGCACTCCAGCCTGGGCAACAAGAGCAAAACTCCATCTCAAAAAAAAAAAAAAAAAAAAAAAAAAAAAAATGCCAGCTGCCTTTCTTCCCTCTCCCACCCCCCAAAATTGTTGGAGGACTATAAGGACAACCGAGATATTTCTAGAAAAAGAGCAGAATGAGCAGTCGCCATAAAAGCGAATTCACCATCCTCTTGGGGGTGCAGAGGTTGCGGGTCACCATCTGAGGATCTCTCCAGCATGCTCAGGAGTGGGGGCAGGTGCCAGGGTAGCCCCACTGCTGCCCTAAGACCTGGAGGAGAGGGCTTTGTGGAGCAGGACCACACGCTTCCAATGGGATTCCCATCTCCAAAGCCTCGTACTTGGGCCTCAGGACACTCTGGGACCTTCCTGGGTCATCATCAAGAGCCAGCCCCAGGGTCAGACCATTCTTATAATGAAGCTGAAAAGCTCTTGAAATCTCTACCAGCATGGGAATGAGCTGTTCTCTCCTGCAAGGGTTGAAAACAGCTCATGACCATCTTCCAAAGGAAAACCCTCCCTACTTGAAAGCAGTTATAAAGTCATGCCTCAGCCTTTTGTTTCCCAGCCAAATGATGCCAATTACTAATACCAAAGGGAGAGAACGTGACTCACTAACGTTCCCAGTCCTGACTGCCACCAATTCCCTTGTCCCTAGAGTTCGCTCCACTGTCTCTTTTCTGACCGTTCTCCACAGTCGTCACCAGAAAGTCACCCTCTCTTCTTGCTTTTTTCCAGGAGAGTTCCAGGACTTCCCAAGGCCCGTAGGTCCATTGGCCAGGTCACACCACGTTCCTTTGCCCACATTCCGATTGGACTCAGAGCAGGACTTGATGGGAACGTCCTCGCGTGTGTTTGTGTGTGCACAGGCACGTTTCCTCCTATCATCCATTAAACAGAGAACCTTCATCTGCCCTTGTCTGTCCCCAGTCTCTTGCCTTCCCCAGGTTGTATTTCCCGGTCATATACTCGGCGGGTTTCCCTGCTCTTTCCTCATCATTCAGAGGACACAACAGCGAGAGGCAGCCCAGCATGGCCTGTCTTACTAAAGAACGTTCTACTCAGAAAGAACTGGCCCCGAGCCCTTGGTTCCCAGAAGACCGAGGCCTCAGCCTTCATTCTGCCTTCCTGCCCACCCCCCAAAATGAGAACAAGGCCAGGCGCAGTGGTTCAAGCCTGTAATCCCAGCACTCTGCCTGCCAAGGCAGGCAGATCACTTGAGGTCAGGAGTTCGAGACCAGCCTGGCAAACATGGTGAAACCTCATCTCTACTAAAAATACAAAAGTTAGTCAGGTGTGGTGGCGCACACCTGTAATCCCAGCTACTCAGGAGGCTGAGGCACGAGAATTGCTTGGACCTGGGAGGCAGAGGTTGCAGTGAGCTGAGATCACACCACTGCACTCCAGCCTGGGTGACAGTGAGACTCCGTTTCAAAACAAAACAAAATGAGAACAAGACCCAAGACTCACAGGAGCACTTGCTCTTTTACTGGGGGAGGAAGGGAGAGTAACTTTAATTGACTTTATTTTATTTTTTCTTTGAGACAGGGTCTTGCTCTGTCACACAGGCTGGGGTGCAGCTGGGGTGCAGCCATGCTATCTTGGCTCACTGCAGCCTCGACCTCCCGGACTCAAGCAATCCTCCCACCTCAGCCTCCCAAGTAGCTGGGACTACAGGCACACACCACTACACCTGGCTAATTTTGGTATTTTTTTTGTAGAGATGGGGTTTTGCTACGTTTCCCAGGCTGGTCTCAAACTCCTGGGCTCAAGTGATCCTCCCGCCTCGGCCTCCCAAAGCACTGGGATTACAGGTATGAATCATCGTGCCTGGAGGGATCTTTTCAAATGTAAATTTAATCACACAGAGCCTTGTGTCCAGGGCCTCCCACTGCTCTTAGGACAGAGGCAAGAGCCTTGCCCGGCCCTCCAAGCCCTGCATGGCTTCGTTTCTCCCCGACCCCCCAGCCACCAAGCGCAGCTCACTCTCATTCCCTCTCCTCCATGCTGGCCTTCTCTCAGCTGGTCAAATCGAAAACACTTCTTCCGGCCTCAGGACTTTGCACACGCCTTTGGTCTGGAACACTTGTCCCTCTCTGCCTCACCTGGCAGACCCCCTCTTTTTTCAGGCGGGGAGGAAGGGAGTCAGTGTGATCACACTTCCTCAGGGAAGCTTCCTCTGTGTTTCTCTCCCTTACACATCCTCAGAGAATCATGACCCGGGCCCTTAGTTTTTTCCTTACCATGCCCCCAGTGTCATAATCGCTCTGTAATTGCTCCGTAATACCCTTGCCCTGCTGCATTCATAGAATCATGAAAAGCCATCCATTCATTAATTCAGTCTTACCAAGTGCCTAGTATATGTTAAACAGGATTCTGTCGCCAGAGAATACGATGGTGCACAAAAGAAAGCCCTGCCCCCAGGGAACTTCCATTTGAACAGAAGAAGAGGTGATGAGCAAATAGACACATACACGTATGATAGGCTGTCAGGCAGTGGTAAGTCCTGCAGAGACAAATAAAGGTGGATAAGGACAAGTGTAGTGGCAGGGGGAGGCGCAGCAGAAAAGGCCTTTCTGAGCAGGTGACATTTAAACAGAAACCCCAGTGAAATGAGGGAGCAAATCATGCAAAGATGCATGGAAAGACTGTTTCAGACAAAAGGAACAGCAAGGGCAAAGAAATGAACTTGGTAAGTACAAAGGCCCTGGGGCAGGAATGAACTTGGTAAGTCCAAAGAATGAACTGATGTGGCTGGCATTGAGGCAGCAAATTGGGAAATGACCAAATGGGGCTGGAGGACACGTAGACAACTCTTTTGATACATTTTGCTACAATAAGAAACACAGAGCTAGTGCAAGAGCCAGGGAGCAATGAGTTCTATGGAAGATGTTTCTGTTTGGGTTCGTGTTTTGTTTGAAGATGGGAAGTATTACAGCATACCTGTGTGCTGAAAGGTAAAGCGCTATAGAGAGGGAGATGTCAGTGATTCATGAGAGAGATCATTTCATCAAAGTCCTTGAGTAGGCGAGGGCAAACGGGATTCAGGACCCCAGGCGAGGGGTGGGCATTATACACGCATAAGGATGGTTTGCAATTTGCAATATGAGGGAGGGCAGGGCCTGCACATACAGCGGTTGGAAGTGGGTAAGTTTAGCAGTGGGTAATGAGCATTCTGAGGGCCTCTATTTTCTCAGTGAATAGGAAGATGAGATCATCAGCTGAGAACCAGGCAAGAGAAGGATATTAGAGTTAAAGAAAGAGAAGGTACAAAACGGCTTGAAGGGAGGTAGAATGCCTGAGATACTGAAGTAGGATTGTTGGGCAATGCAAAAACAGCCGCTTATTGGCAGACTTCAGTATAAAATGAGGCCTGTCTGGGCAGCTGTGGATATTTTCTTCAAGCCATGTTCCAGTGCCCAGATGGAGGCACGAAAAGTTGAGTGCTCCCTTGAGTTGAAGCAGGGTTGGGGTGTGGCAGATGAGTGCAGCAGGGCAAGAGTATTATAACGGTATTACGGAGCAATTACAGAGCGATGAGGACACTGGGGCATAATGAGGAAATGAAAGGCCCCGGTCATGGGTGGTGAAGGACAGTGAAAAAGCGGTGGGGGGGTCAGTGGACTGAAGACCCCAACAGGGGTAGGAAATTGCTGAAATGGGAGTTCTAAGACAACTGAGTGAGGAATACCTGTGGCCACAGTCTAACAGGATGATTGAAAGGGAAACGAGAGGCGCTGTGGTTATGATGAGGTTTGTGTGGGGCTCTATGGCTAAGGTGGAGTGGAGGAGGCATCATGGCATGGAGGCGTCAAGAATGGAGGCAAGGTGACTAGGCACGGTGGCTCATATCCGGAATCCCCGCACTTTCAGAGGCTGAGGTGGGTGGATCATCAGGTCATGAGATCAAGACCAGCCTGGCCAACACAGTGAAAACCTGTCTCTACTAAAAATACAAAAATTAGCTGGGTGTGGTGGCGCACACCTATAATCCCAGCTACACAGGAGGCTGAAGCAGGAGAATCACTTGAACCCAGGAGGCAGAGGTTGCAGTGAGCCAAGATCGTGCCATTGCACTCCAGCCTGGACAACATAGTGAGACTCTGTCCCAAAAAGGAAAAAAAAAGAATGGAGGCAAGGTGATGCGTGGCCTTCTATGTGGATCTCAAAGTCACCATGGACAATGGCAGCAGGAGAGAAAGTCAGTGAGCCAGGTGGCCAAATTATCAATAAACATGTGAGCAGGCAGGTAAGACCACACAATAGACAATTTGACGACAGGTGCTCCCATTTTTCATGTTTATATGATTATTTGGTTAATGTTGATTTCACCCACTACACACATCACCCACTCTACACATCAGTAAGGAAGGGCCATGGCTGTTTGTGCACACCACGTGATCCCTAGCATCTAGCTTAGCACATAATAGATACTTATTTAAAACTTCTTGAACAAATGCATGAATACTGTTCTCTGGACTTGGAGAAAGAGAGAGGAGGGGAAGCATGGATCCAATAATTGGCCCTTTTCTCTTGCCATTGAAGTCCTCAGCAGAGTCCCAATTTGCAGATACTTCTGTCAATGGTCATTCAACTACCGTTCACAAAATACCTCTTAAGTGCCAGGTCCTGTGCTATGCGCTTCAAAGAGAAGAAAGACTTGGTTGCTTTTGGAGATCTCTGAGTGTACCCAGGCAGACTAATGAATAAATAACTTCAATACAATGTGAATAGAACAATGATAGAGGTATGAGCAAAATGCTCCCGGACCGCAGAATCTGACTGCCTAGGGGACAAAGGAAAACTGTGGAGACAGGTAAGGTCTGGAGAATGAGGAGGGTCAGCTACCAAGACAGGTGGATGTCAGGCAAAGAACCAGTCTCTACAAAAGCATCAAGGATGGGGAAAGCTTGGCAAGTAAAGAGGTCTGATGAGGCTAGAAATTATGCCAAAAATGTCATCTGGCCTTTATATTTATGGTCAATTGGTTTGCAACAAGGATGTCTAGATAATTCAATGGAAAAAGAATGGTCTTTTTTTTAAATAGTGCTTGGACAACTGGATATCCACATGGAAAAGGATGAAGTTGGACCCCTACCTCAAACCGTCTACAAAAATTAATTCAAAATGGATCAAAGACATAAATGTAAAAGCTAAAACTACAAAACTCTTAGAAGAAAACATAAGTGTAAATCTTCATGAGCTTGAATTAGGCAATGGTTTATTACATATGACACCAAAAGCACAAACTAAAATGAAAAAATAGATAAATTGAACTTCATCAAATGTAAACATTGTGCTTCAAAGGACACCATCAAAAAAGTGAGAAGAGGCCAGGAGTGGTGGCTCACGCCTGTAATCCCAGCACTTTGGCAGGCCAAGGCAGGCGGATCACGAGGTCAGGAGATCGAGACCATCCTGGCTAACATGATGAAATCCTGTCTCTACTAAAAGTACAAAAAAAAAAAAAAAAAAAAAAAATTAGCTGGGCGTGGTGGCGGGCACCTGTAGTTCCAGCCTCTCCTGCGGGAGGCTGAGGCAGGAGAATGGTGTGAACCCGGGAGGCGGAGCTTGCAGTGAGCTGAGATAGCACCACTGCACTCCAGCCTGGGCAACAGAGCAAGACTCCATCTCAAAAAATAAATAAATAAAGTGAGAAGAAAACCCACAGAATGGGAGAAAATATTTGCAAATCATATATCTGATAAAGGACTAGTGTCCAGAATTTATAAAGAACATTTACAACTCAACGAGAAAAAGATAAACTTTTTTTTTTTTTTTTTAGATGGAGTCTCACCCTGTTGCCCAGATTGGAGTGCAGTGGCACAATCTCGGCTCACTGCAACCTCTGCCTCCTGGGTTCAAATGATTCTCCTGCCTCAGCCTCCCGAGTAGCTGGGATTACAGGCACCCGCCACCACTCCCAGCTAATTTTTGTATTTTTAGTGGAGATGGGGTTTCAACATGTTGGCCAGGCTGGTCTCCAGCTCCTGACCTTGTGATCTGCCCGCCTCGGCCTCCCAAAGTGCTGGGATTACAGTTGTCAGCCACCACGCCTGGCCCAGATAAACTATTTTTTAAATAGGTGAAGGATTTAAATAACTTTTTCTCCAAAGAAGATATACCAATGACCCGTAAACAAATGAAAAGATGCCCAAGATCATTAGTCAGTAGGGAAATGAAAATCATAAGTACAATGAGATGCCACTTCATACCCACTAGGATGGCTAGAATTTAAAAAAAAAAATAGACATTGGCCAGGCGTGGTGGCTCACGCCTGTAATCCCAACACTTTGGGAGGCCGAGGCAGGTGGATCACGAGGTCAGGAGACCAAGACCATCCTGGCTAACACGGTGAAACTAAAAATACAAAAAATTAGCCAGGCATGGTGGCGGCAGGCACCTGTAATCCCAGCTGCTCAGGAGGCCGAGGCAGGAGAATAGCTTGAACCCAGGGGGCAGAGGCTGCAGTGAGCTGAGATCGCGTCACTGCACTCCAGCCTCTGTGACAGAGCAAGACTCTGTCTCAAAAATAAATAAATACAGGAGGCTGAGGCAGGAGAGTCACTTGAACCTGGGAGGCGGAGACTGCAGTGAGCCGAGATCGCGCCACTGCACTCCAGCCCAGGCGACAGTGCGAGACTCAGTCTCAAAAATAAATAAATAAAATTTTAAAAAATAAAATAAAAATAAACTTCTTATCTAATTATAATAATTGATGGTAGAAATTTTGGAAAATATAGAAAATTGCAAAGAAGAAAATTAAAATAATCCATAATCCTTCTAGTTAAAATGTCTACTGACATTTTAGTATATTTTTTCTATGAGCAAACATCATTTTTAATGCCTTGTAAGAGGCTATCCAATATCACAAATCAAGGATCCCCAACTGGTCTGTGACCTATTAGGAACTGGGTTGCACAGCAGGAGGCAAGCAGTGGGCAGGCAAGTGAGGGAAGCTTTATCTGTATTTACAGCCACTCCTCCTAGCTCGCATCACTCCCTGAGCTCTGCCTCCTGTCAGATCAGTAGCAGCATTAGATTCTCATAGGAGCATGAACCCTACTGTGAACTGCACATTCGAGGGATGTAGGTTGCATGCTCCTTATAAGAATCTAATGCTTGATGATCTGAGCTGGAGTTGAAGCAGTGATGCCAGCACTGGGAGCATCTGTAAATACAGATGAACATTAGCAGAGAGGTTTGACCACACAGAGACCATAGTCAATCAGTGGCTTGCAGACTCATATCAAAACCCTATCAGTGGCCGGGCATGGTGGTTCACACCTGTAATCCCAGCACTTTGGGAGGCTGAGGCAGGTGGATCACCTGAGGTCAGGAGTTCGAGACCAGCCTGGCCAACATGGTGAAACCCCCGCCTCTACTAAAAATACAAAAATTAGCCAGGCATGGTGGCACACGCCTGTAATCCCAGCTACTCAGGAGGCTGAGATGAGAGAATCGCTTGAACCCGGGAGACGGAGGTTGCAGTGAGCCAAGATTATGCTACTGCACTCCTGCCTGGGCGACAGAGTGAGACTGTCTCCAAAAAACAAAAACAAAAAAACCCTATCAGTGAGTGGCAACTGACAATTAAGCTGCAACTGGTGTCAGGTTTTACAATGGCAAGTGAGTTGAAAAAAAAGTGCACAATAAATGTAAGGCACTGGAATCATCCCAAAACCATCCCCTGCCCCCACCTCACCATCCATGAGAAAATTGTCTTCCACGAAACCAGTCCTTGGTGCCAAAAAGCCTGGGAACCACTGTCATAGATTACTTCTATTTTAATATAGTAAGGTTATTTCCAACTTTTCTCTGTATAAATAATGGCATAATAAATAAGCTTTTATGAAAGCAAGAAGCTTTTTCACAGATGGGGTTGTTTCCTTTGCTGCTTCTTTTTTTGTTGCTGTTGTTTTGGGGTTTTTTTTTTTTTCATTTTTTTTGAGTTAGGGTCTCCCTCTGTTGCCCAGACTGGTCTCAAACTTCTGGTCTGACGCGATCCAACCACTTCAGCCTCCCAAAATGCTGGGATTACAGAGGTGAGCCACTATGCCTGGTCTCCTTTGCATTTTTTTTTTTTTTTTGAGACAGATTTTCGTTCTTGTTGCCCAGGCTGGAGCACAATGGTGCGGTCTCTGCTCACTGCAACCTCCGCCTCCCAGGTTCCAGCAATTCTCCTGCCTCAGCCTCCCAAGTAGCCTGCCACCACGCCTAGCTATTTTTTGTGTGTGTGTGTATTTTTAGTAGAGACAGGGTTTCACCTTGTTGGCCAGGCTGATCTCAAATCCCTGACTTCAGGTAATCTGCCTGCCTCAGCCTCCCAAAATGCTGGGATTATAGGCGTGAGCCACTGCAACTGGCCTCGTTTGCTTCTTAGAAATGAAATCACTGGATCAAAGACTGAATATATTTAAGTTCTTATGTATTTTTGAATTGTATTCTAAAAGGGTTGGACAGCTTGCATTTCTATTAGTAATCAATGAGATTGCCTGTTTCACAGCATCCGCATCAGCATAGAATATTATACTTTTTAAAATTCTCCCTGTTTTATTGTCACTCTGATGGAGGTTTCATAAGCAAGGGAGGGGCTGATTGGGTTTGTTTTTTAGTTGATAAGAGAGGCTGGGCTGCAGAGAGGTGAGAGAGTGCTGATATGGAGACCAATTAGGAGAATGTTATACTAGCACAGGAAAGAGATGACACAGGCAGTGCCAAAGAAGGTGGGTTTAAGACATTTAAGATTTAAAAGATATTTCTAAGAAAGATCGGGTTGGATTTGTGACTGATTCAAAACTGCCAGGGAGTGAGTGAGGGGTGTCAAGGTTCACTCCGAAGTATCTGGCTTTGGAGGTAGATTGGGGGGTGACTGCAATCACCAAGACAGGGAAACCCGAAGGAGAACAGGTTTGGAAGGAAAATAAAGCTTCCTATTTGCAACATGTTACTGCGGGTGCCTTCCAGAGTTCCAGGTGAAGATGTCAAAATATCCATTAGAAACCTGAGTCTGAAGCTTGGCAGAGAAGATGGCACTGGAGATAAAAGTTTGGGAATGGCTGGGCGTGGTGGCTCACACCTGCAATCCCAGCCTAGGGAGACCCAGGCGGCCAGATCACTAGAGGTCAGGAATCCGAGACCAACCTAGCCAACATGGTGAAACCCTGTCTCTACTAAAATAATAAAAATTAGCTGGGCATGGTGGTACACCCCTGTAATCCCAGCTACTCAGGAAGCTGAGGCAGGAGAATTGCTTGAGCCCAGGAGGCGGAGTTTGCATTGAGCCGAGATTGCACCATTACACTCCAGCCTGAGTGACAGAGCCAGACTGTCTCAAAAAAAAAAAAAGGTTGGGAATGGTCTCTGTAAAGGATGATGAATGAGAGGGGATGAGGAATTAACTCAGGGGAAAGCAGCATTTGGAAGGCAGAAAGAAGAGTGAGTGAAGAAGAAAGAATTGTTCAGTAAGCAGGGGGGAACCCATAGATACTGGTACCAAAATGCCAGGGGGATAAGGAGATTCAGGGAGGGAGAAGTGTCAACAACATGAAAATCTTCCCCTGCTCCAGAAGTCAAGGAGGGCGAAGACCGAGAAAGATCCCACAGAGAGTCCCTAGGAGAGGAAACCAGGGAGAGGCTGAAAAGGAGCAGAGGGAGGAAGCTAAATCCCAGGGTTTATTTTAGAGTGACCTTGCAGGCAAATGGGGGGTGTTGGGAAGGTGCAAAAGAGGACACTGGCCTCAATGGTGAGTCATTCTCTTTCCGTTTTTCTCTTGCCTTACATGGCGCCAAGAGCTAGTCAGTGACTATTCCTCACCACTCATCCAACTTGCACAAGTGGTGAAACTGAAGGTTGGGGAAGAGGCTGGAAGCTCAGCCTTGGCCCTAGGGCTGGAGACCTGTTTCTTAGGCATGGTTCTGCTGTAACCACAGATACCTAATGGAGGCTGGACCTCCGATCTCTTTACTTATAAGATGGAGGGGTCGGTGCAGAAAGTGTTGCCTGAAGCTAGCTGTGGTTTGGTGTTTGTCTACACCCATGGTGTCACATGGCTGCAGTAAAGTGAGAAAAATAAGGCTAAGGTAATGTGTGTTTCATGAATGAAGTTAAATGTATGCAATTTAAGAGACCGTCCTTTATTCTGAGATTATGTTTTTCTTGGTTTTATTCTCTCTCTCTCTCTCTGGCATCTGTTTTTTCTTTTTTTTTTTCTTCCAACTTTTATTTCAGGTTCAGAGGGTACATGTGTAGGTTTGTTACATGGTAAACTGCATGTTACGGGGGTTTGCTGCACAAATGATTTTGTCACCTAGATAGTGAGCACAGTACCTAAGAGTAGTTTTTCTATCCTCACCCACCTCTCTCCCTCCTCCCCCAGTAGTCCCCACTGTCTATTGTCCCCTTCTTTGTGACCATGTGTTCCTCAATATTTAGCTCTCACTTGTAAGTGAGAACGTGTGATATTTGGTTTTCTGTTCCTGCAGTAATTCACTTAGGATAATGGCCTCCAGCTGCATCTACATGTTGCTGCAAAGGACATGGCTTCATCTTTTTTATGGCTGCATAGTATTTCATGGTGCTTATGTTTCCTGTTTCATAGATGGGAAGTGGCCCTTTCTTTTGTGAAATGAAGGTAGATGGTAGCTGAGTATTACCCCATGTTTTCTCTCCGTATCTTTATGTAGTGAGTAAGAAGTTGGTAACTCGGTTGGCTCTCCCGTCAGTTTGGGAAAGTTACTGATTTATTAACTGCAAAAATGTGGGAATGAGTGGCCTAGATGTTTTTTCAGGACCCTCTCCTCTAAAATCCTAAACTCCCAGACCATTGAAGATAGTTCTCAAAAGGAAAATATAGTGACACAGCTCAGCCAGTGTGGGGTGAAGTGGGCGCTGTTGATCCACCACACCCTGCACCCCCACCACACACAATGCCTTTGAGTTTGGGCCTCTGCTGCAGGGTGGTGAGCTCCTGGCCTCCCCTTTGTCCCTCAGGCCTCCATGTGCTTTGTGGGTCTGGCCACCTAGATCCCAAGCTTCTGTCACTGCTGCTCCTGCCCAGGGGCCAAATGCTTCTGGCTTTCTGTCCCAGCTCAATACAAGATTCCTGCACACAGTAGGTGCTCAGTATCTACTGAATAAGTGAATCAATGAATTCCCATTTTACCTATGAGGAAACTGACTCATCCCCTCCTTAAACTCCTTGAAGACAGGGATATGTCCTCCCAGGGTCGACCACGAGTCCTGGTGAGTGCTCAGGGGATAGTTAAAATCTGTTATTTTGCTAACATCACTTGGCAAATACGTGGCAGAAATTAAATTTGAATCTAAATCCTCTGACTCCAGTCCACTGTTGTCTCTCCCCACCGTCACCACACAATGGTGGGACATCCATCATCAGGAGAGGTGAGATTTGGGAGCCAGACAACCTTTCTAGTCCCCTTTAAATCAAACTCAGCAGCACAAGCGTGAGCCAGGTCTTCCCTCCAGCAGTGATTTTATTCTTGTTCACACTGGCAGATAGAGGGGTAAACGTGAGCTGTCTACATGAGATGCAGTTTTTACACTTCATCTTTATTTTTCTCAAAGTAATTATTGCACTGAGTTTAAGAAGTCAAGGCCAGATGCGGTGGCTCACGCCTGTAATCCCAACACTTTGGGAGGCTGAGGTGGGAGGATGGCTTGAGGTCAGAAGTTTGAGACCAGACTGGGCAACATAGTGAGATCCCATCTCTACAAAAAATTTAAATATTAGCTGGGAGTGGTGGCATGCGCCTGTGGTCCCAGCTACTCAGGAGACTGAAGTGGGAAGATTGCTTGAGCCCAGGAGTTTAAGGCTGGAGTGAGCCATGATTGCACCACTGCACTCCAGCCTGGGCCACAGAGTAAGACAATGTCTCAAAACAAACAAACAAACAAAAAAACAAAAACAAAACAAAAAAAACAGAAGAAATCAAAGAGCAGGGTACCATGGCTCATGCCTGTAAGCCCAACGCCTTGGAGGCTGCAACAAGAGATTGCTTGAGGCGAAGAGTTCGAGACCAGCTTGGGCAACATAATGAGACCCTGTCTCTAAAATTAAAAAAATTCTTGTAAATAAAAAAAACACAAAAAGTCCCGTGGGAGAAGGCAAAGCATCAGGAAGAATAGCTAACAGATGCTGGGCTTAATACCTAGGCGATGGGATGATCTGTGCAGCAAACGACCATGGCACACGTTTACCTATGTATCAAACCTGCGCGTCCTGCGCATGGACCCCTGAACTTGAAACACAAGTTGGAAAAAAAGAAAAGTCAAAAGGTAGTAAAAACACCTTTAACAAAAAATAGTAATACTTCCTTCCCTTTGCCCCAGAGATGACCACAATCACTCTGTCGTACGTATTTTATGGTATTTATCTTCAGATGTCTAAAGAACAGGTTTAGTCACCGTCTCCATTTATTGGTTTGACCCATCATCTCTGGACCAGCCTGACGAATGAGCAGTTAGCTTTTTAAAGTACTTCCTGTTCCCCTCTTCTACTCAATGTAGTATACCTCTTGCTTAAGTTAACATTAAATGTTTAACATATTAGGATTATGTGATTTTTATTCAATTGAACCCATTGAAACCAAGATATGTTTCTCTTCTTGTACAACTTTTTGTTTTCCCTAAAGTCAGTAATCAGGTCTCTTTCTTTTTTAAAATTTGCTTACTATTCTAGATACCTAACAATAACTTTTCTTAGATCTTCTAAGAGCCTTTTAATATTCCCACACAACAAGAAATTCAGATAATCTACCCATTCCATTTTTTTCTCACTAGTCATCCTCCTGGAACCCTCTGTCCTTCTCCTTCTTTTTTTATTTTTTAATTTTTTTTCTTGAGACGGAGTCTCTCTCCACTGCCCAGGCTGGAGTGCTGTGGTGTGATCTCGGCTCACTGCAACCTCCTCCCAGATTCAAGCGATTCTCCTGCCTCAGCCTCCCGAGTAGCTGGGATTACAGGCACGCACCACCACGCCCGGCTAATTTTTGTATTTTTGGTAGAGACAGGGTTTCACTATCTTGGCTAGGCTAGTCTCGAACTCCTGATCTCAAGTGATCTGCCCACCTTGGCCTCCCAAAGTGCTGGGATTACAGGTGTGAGCCACTGTGCCAGGCCCTTCTCCTTCCATCTGGGCTGGTTTGCTTCCATTTTCCATCATCCTGGGAGTTTCCTCTGCCACTCTCCTGTGTTGGGATCCCCTGGTTCCCCAGGCCCCCTCTTTCTTGGTTTTTTCCAAGAAAGTGGGATGCAAATCTTTTGAGAAACTGCATGTCATCGCCTCTCGGCCTTTTGGCTAAGATCAAGTGGAGAAACTGCATGTCTAAAAATGTCTTTATTTCCCTTCAATACTTAATTGATAATTGAGCAGAATATGAAATTATAGGTGGGAATCATTTCCCTCAGGATTTTGATGCCTCACTCTATTTTCTTCTAGCTTCTGATGTTTTTATTGAGCAGTCTGAGGCAATTCTGATTGCTGATCCTTTGTAAAAATCTTCTTTTTTATCTCTCGGGAAGCTTTTAGGATCTTTTCTTTATCCCTGGAGTTCTGAAATTTCACAATGATACGTAGGCCTGAGTGGGACCTTTTTTCCTTCATTGTTCTTGGCGCTCAATGGACCCTTTTATACTGGAAATTCAGATTCTGCACTTCTGGGGAAAGTTTTCTTATTACTTATTTTAATCGTTTTCTCCCCTCCATTTCCCTGTCCTCTCTTTCTGAAGTAAGGCAGAGTAAGGGGCAAGGGAGGAAGAGAAGATACTATTTTAGACAGAGTAGCCAGAAGTCTCTCTGATGAGGTGATATCTGAGCACAAACCCAAATCAGTATCCTCTCATCTCTGAGAAAAATTGTTAGACTCTTTCTCTCGTTCCTTGCTCTGTTTCTCTTTCTTTTCCATTTCCTTTGTCCATCTTTTGTGGTTTCCCTCCTGTCGAGAGGCTTCCCTCGTGTGTCTAGTGATCCTTGGCTGAGTGTGCACATTCAGTGGGAGGCAAAACCTCACACTGTACCCCAAACATATACACAGTTATTATTTGTCAATTTAAACATTTTTTTTAACTTGAGCAACAACAAAAAAGAGAGAGACGCTGAAAGCTGAAGGGAAGCTCTGAGTGGGTACAATTTGTCACCTGGAGATTTTTTTTTTTTTTTTTTAGAGACGGGGTCTTGAGGTGGGAGGCAGGACTCGGCTCTGGAGGTGGGGCTCACATACTGGACCAAATTGAGGACTAACTAAAACAGGTCCAGGGCAGAAGCAGCTTTCCATAAGACATGCCCACAAGGGTGCTATGTCAGTTTACTGTTCCCATGGCAACACCCAGATGTTACCACCCCTTTCCAGGGCAATAACCCTGACCCTGCAATGACCACTCTCATCCTAGAATCTCTGCATAAACCACCACTTAATTTGTATATAATTAAAAGTGGGTATAAACATGAGTGCAGTACTGCCTCTGAGCTGCTACTCTGGGCACACTGCTCTGCCAGCAGCAGTACCTCTGCTGCTGCTGTGCACGGCCACTTCAATAAAAGTTGCTGTCTAGGCCGGGCATGGTGGCTCATGTCTGTAATTCCAGCACCTTGGGAGGCCAAGGCAGGCAGATCACCTGAGGTCAGGAGTTCAAGACCAGCCTGGCCAACATGGCAAAACCCCGTCTCTACTAAAAATACAAAAATTAGCCAAGCGTGGCAGCGAGTGCCTGTAATCCCAGCTACTCAGGAGGCTGAGGCAGGAGAATCACTTAAACCTGGGACGCAGAGGTTGCACTGAGGTGAGATTGCACCATCATTGCACTCCAGCCTAAGTGACAAGAAACTTTTTCTCAAAAAAAAAAAAGAAAAAAAAGTTGCTGTCTAACACCACTGGCTTGCCCTTGAATTCTTTCCTGTGTGAAACTGAGAACCCTCCCAGGCTAAGGCCCAATTTGGGGGCTCGCCTGTCCTGCATTAGTCTCACTCCCACCCAGGCGGGAGTGCAGAGGTGCTAACATGGCTCACTGCAGCCTTGAACTGCTGGGCTCAAGCGATCCTCCTGCCTCAGCCTCCCCAGTAGCTGGGACCACCAGCATGCACCACCATGCATGTTGTCTTTTTCATTGGGGAACCCCTTCCTGTGCGATTGCTTCCTTTCCCCAGAGAGGAATCTCCCAATCTTCCCCCTGGGGGTGGTGAGGGGGAATGCAACTCTGGAGAGAGTGAGAACATCATCACTCATTCATCTGGACTTGCACTTACCTCTCCTCACTCTGCCTTCACTGATGTCCCGAAGTTCCTGGGCCTTTCTGGGATTCCACAGGGCAAGCTTGTTGGCTTCCGGTGAGCAGTTCCTTCTGCAGTTTCTGTCCTTACCATCCCATCTCTGGTGCATCGATGACCCCTTGCCCATTCTCTCTGTCATCATGATTTCAGAGGGATTTAAAGACAGCACGCAGGTTAAAATGTATCCAACCCACTATGTTTAACCAGCACATGAAATACTCTAAAACAAATTCTAGCAAACAGATGAGGCTAAGAATTTTTTTTTTTTTTTAAGAAAAATAAAACCCGGCCGGGCGCGGTGGCTCACGCTTGTAATCCCAGCACTTTGGGAGGCCGAGGCGGGCGGATCACGAGGTCAGGAGATCGAGACCACGGTGAAACCCCGTCTCTACTAAAAATACAAAAAATTAGCCGGGCGTGGTGGCAGGCGCCTGTAGTCCCAGCTACTCGGAGAGGCTGAGGCAGGAGAATGGCGTGAACCCGGGAGGCGGAGCTTGCAGTGAGCCGAGATTGCGCCACTGCACTCCAGCCTGGGCGACAGAGCGAGACTCTGTCTCAAAAAAAAAAAAAAAAAAGAAAAGAAAAAGAAAACCCTTGCAATCCATCCCTCCTGTGATGAAACCCCTGTACTTGACAATCATGGAATTTTATGGAAGTGAACTCAGACATCAATGCCCACTAGCTCATTTTACAGACAGAGAAACTTAAACCCAGACTGCAGAAGTAACTTGCCCAGAGTCACAAAGCCAGTGAGTGGCAGACTAACGAGTCCGCAGTTCCCACTTGGAATCCTGTACCTCTCCACTCAGCCTTCCCAGAAGAGCCCCTCTGGCATGAGAAAGATTTTCCTCGATGGGGCTTTCGAAGCAAATACTTTTTTGCCCTCTGGGCCAGTCTGACCCCGATCAGTCCTATCTGGAGAAGAACCATGCCAATGAACTAGACATTGTTTCTCGGCAAGACCAGGAGTGTTCATGGCATATTAAACAAAGATCGTTTCTTAAAGGACAGAGTCAAGATAACAAATCTAACTTAAAATAAACCTGCAGTCAGATTACCAATTAACACCTAAGTGTATTTAAGCAGAAATAAATTTAATTGTCTAATTAATTTTTCACCAATTAAGTCCATTTTTACATGTTGCGTTTTACACTGCCTTGGCAATGAAAGTAATTGGATCCCTTTATAACCATTTTCCACTTCCTGGTTTGCTAAGTAGTTCAATGCTGTTGTCTATAGAAGATATAAATTGCCCCAAACTGGCCACATTGCAACTTTATGAAGTTCATAAAATACTTCTATTTGGAGGATGGGAGATGAGAAGAAGCTGCAAAGATGAAAATGACAATTTGTGAAATGGCAGAGTAGAAAGGGTGCCTGCGGTAGGCAGCCTCTAAGATGGTCCCCAATAATCCCTGCCCCCTGACGTTCACACCCTGGTGAAGTTCCCTTCCCTTAAGTGGGGCCTGGGCCTAATGACTTCCTTCTAAGATGTAAAATACACGCTGGGGCTGGATGTGGTGGCACACACCTGTATCCAAGCACTTTGGGAGACTGAGGCGGGAGGATTGCTTGAACCCAGGAGTTCTATACCAGCCTGGGCAATATGGCAAGACCCCATCTCTACAAAAAAAATAAAATACAGGATAGGGCACAGTAGCTCACGCTTGTAATCCCAGCACTTTGGGAGGCCAAGTCTGGCAGATCGCTTGAGAGCTCAGGAGGTTGAGACCAGCCTGAACAACATAGTGAAACCCCATCTCTACAAAAAAATACAAAAAATTGGCCAGGCGAGGTGATGCACACCTATAGGCCCAGCTACTTGGGAGGCTGAGGTGGGAGGATCACCTGAGCCTGGGGACATCGAGGCTGCAATGAGCCATGATCGTGCCACTGCACTCCAGTGGGTGACAGAGCAAGACTATGTCTCCAAGAATAATAAAATAAAATAATAATAAAATTTTTGTTTAAATGTAATGAGTAAAATACAGCAAAATTGATGGGATATTACTTCCAAGATGGGTCATAAAAAGATTTCTAGCCTAACTGCTCTTGCTCAACTCTCTCATTTTCTCCCCCTCTCTCCCCACTTACTCTCTCTTTCGCTGTCTTTTTCTCTCTCTGATCACTCAGTCTGGGTAAAACTATGTCTTGAGCAGCCCTAGAGAGAAGCCCACGTGCAAAGGAACTGAAGTTTCCTGCCCAAAGCCATGTGAGTGTGCCTGGAAAAGGAACCTCCCGCCCTAGTCAAGCCTCCGGAGACTGCAGTCCCAGCTAGGCCACTCCGAACTGCTGATCTTCATCAGCTCTATGATGTAATGATAAATACCTACTGCTTTAAGCTTCTACGTTTGGGGATGATTTAGTATACAGCAATTGTGGGGAGACCTGGGTATGAGTCCTGACTTTTCCACTTCCTTGCAAAATCACTTTGTATGAGTCCCTTAACCTCTTGTTATTTATTTATTTATGACAAAGTCTCGCTCTGTCGCCCAGGCTGGAGTGCAATGGTGCAACCTCCAGCTCCTGGGTTCAAGTGATTCTCCTGCCTCAGCCTCCCAAGTAGCTGGGATTACAGGCACTCGCCATCATACCCAGCTAATTTTTGTATTTTTAGTACAGACTGGGTTTCACCTTGTTGGTCAGGCTGGTCTCGAACTCCTGACCTCAGGTAATCCGCCCGCCTCAGTCTCCCAAAGTGCTGGGATTACAGGTGTGAGCCACTGTACCCAGCCCCTTAAACTCTCTTAATTACTCCTGTTTCCTCATCTGTAAAATGGGGATAATAACCATACCTAACCCCACAGAGTTCCATGGGGTTCAAGAAGGAAACTAGCTTTAAATGATCGCTAGGCATTAGATATTTTTATCTACACTATCTCATTTTTTTCATATTTCAAAGGAAAAAAGAATACATGGCAAGTGTCTAGTAAATTGGAGCACCATGCTAGTATTCTTAGAGCCAATTCATTCTATGATTTATTAAAACATTGTTTAACCAAATATCAATCTTGGATCAACTTTAAATAAACCATATGTCTTTAAGAACCGATGGGTTTTAATTAGTTTCTTAATTAGCATGTGAGAAGTTTGCAAACCTGTTGGGTTTGCTATCAAAATCAGAAGAATAACCTTTATACGATTCTCACATGAGGAGCCAGGGCCGAGGCCCACAGGACCCTCAAGTTAATATGACCCAAGCTCAGCTCTCTCTGATAAGCCCCTAATCAGGAAGGCTGAGCCTTATTAACAACACCACTCTCCTCCTGCTCCACCAACCTGGGAAACTCCAAGTCATCCCCCAGAATCCTCTCCTTCCACTCTTTACCCCCACTCTTGTCATCAAATCCTGCAATTCTAATTCAGGGACATTTTTTCCCCGCCACCACCCTGCCACTGTTTTAGTTCAGACTAATTGCCTTCACATTCAATCATTAATCAAATATCTATTGACAGTGCGTGGTGCTTCAGAAGTTGGGCTCTGCAGGCCGGGTGCGGTGGCTCACACCTGTAATCCCAGCACTTTGGGAGGCCGAGGCAGGCGGATCACGAGGTCAGGAGATCAAGACCATCCTAGCTAACACAGTGAAACCCCGTCTCTACTAAAAATACAAAAAAAATTAGCTGGGTGTGGTGGCAGGTGCCTGTAGTTCCAGCTACTCGGGAGGCTGAGGCAGGAGAATGGCGTGAACCCAGGAGGCAGAGTTTGCAGTGAGCCGAGATTGCACCACTGCACTCCAGCCTGGGTGACAGAGCGAGACTCCATCTCAAAACAAAACAAAAGAAGGTGAGTTCTGCATGGGAATACGGTAGTTAATCAGGCCTCCTGTCTTCAAGGAACTAACACGTTTCCTCATTCGGTTTTGCAAAATTCAGCTGAACTAGATTGATAGTTATGAGTAGGCTGCCTTGGGCTAAGTCTTGGCCTTTCCACTTACTGTGTGTCCTTGGACAAGTTACCTAAAGTCTCTGTACTTCTGTTTTGTCACTTGCAAAACAGGGATAATAATAGTACCTATGTCACAAGGATTAAGAGAGTTAAAACATGTTTAAATGCTTAGAATAGTGTCTGGCAATCAAAAAATGTTAGCCATTGCTATTTTTGGACCATAACCTGTTTTCTCTCTGTAGGCCAAACCATCCCTTCCAGAGGGGCCTGACTCTTCTTCCTAAAGAACCATTTAGCCATGTCGTTTCCCTAACAAACGTCACTAACGTATGTCTTAGCATGGCCCATCTGTCTCCGACCCACCTCTGTGGCCCTCGGCCTCCACCCTAACCCCATCCTTTCCCCAACACTCCACTGAATGTGTCTCACCCTTGCCAAAACATGCCACTCTGAGCCTAATCATGTGTCTTCGTGCCAAGACAAACGAGGCATTAAAGGGAAGACAGACTTGTGGCCGGGCGCGGTGGCTCACGCCTGTAATCCCAACACCTTGGGAGGCCGAGGCGGGCGGATCACGAGGTCAGGAGATCAAAACCATCCTGGTTAACACGGTGAAACCCCGTCTCCACTAAAAATACAAAAAACTAGCCGGGCACAGTGGCGGACGCCTGTAGTCCCAGCTACTCGGGAGGCTGAGGCAGGAGAGTGGCGTGAACCCAGGAGGCGGAGCTTGCAGTGAGCCGAGATCGCGCCATTGCAGTCCCGCCTGGGCGAAATAGCAAGACTCCGTCTCAAAAGAAAAAAAAAAAAGAGAGAGAAGACAGACTTGTTCAAGGGATGACAAGACAGAGCCCAAGATGGCGGGTGGATGCTCTCCGTCTCTTTCAGGCTCTGTAAGGAGTGGCGACTGCAAGAGACAAAACAGGCTGGGACTTCACTACTCTATGGCAGTGGGTAGCACAGGTCTTCAAATGGCGGAAATGTTTGCTACCAGGAAATATCACATGGGAAGAAAAAGAATTAGACCTTGTTCTTATCTTGCTTGGGAGCATCGAACTGCCCCTGCTGTCATCAGGGAAAAAGAAGAAAGGAAGAAATAAAGAGCTTGAGCTTCGGAGTAAGTGAGACCTGTGTCCAAATCCTGGCTCTACCGCTAGCTAAACAAGCACTGTAACCTCAGTTTCTTTGGCTAGAAAATGGGACTAAGAACGGTTACTTTGTGGAGTTGATGTGAGAATTGGATGAGAAAACTTATGTGAAACGTACGCAGCACACCACAGGCTCCAGATAAGGTATTACCTTCCCATTTTCTCATGCCCTGCTTGAAAGGGGCCGGGCGGAGACCAAACTACGCCAGTCGCGGTCAAGAGATCTTTATTGGAGGTATCGAGCGGCACCACGCAAGGAGAAAGAAGAGGAGAGAGAGAGAGAGAGGGCTGCTGGTGTGCTGGGTTTTATATCCCTTGGGCCTATGTGGATTGCGCTAGGGGCGGGCCCAAGGGAAGGCGGGAGATGCTTCTCTCTGATTGGCCCTCCTTTGGCGGGTTCAGACAGTGCCAGGTCAAGGAGGGGAGAAGAACCCGGAACCGGCCCCATCTTAAGGTACGGCGCCATTTTAAGGTACCCCATGTTACCTAACACTGCTGTCCATGCTGGTGAAGTCTCCCAGCTCACCTCACCCTGTCTGCCTGGTGAACTCCTACTTGATCTTCAAGTCCTAGTTCAATGTCACTTGCCAGAGGAGCCTTTCCTGGCTTTCTCAAGCATAGTTTGTCACTCCTGCTGAGAGGTGACAGCATGGTGGCAGTCCTCACAGCCCTCGCTCGCTCTCGGTGCCTCCTCTGCCTGGGCTCCCACTTTGGTGGCACTTGAGGAGCCCTTCAAGCTCGGCTCCACTCTGTGGGAGCCCCTTTCTGGGCTGGCTAAGGCGGGAGCCGGCTCCCTCAGCTTGCAGGGAGCTGTGGAGGGAGATGCGCCAGCGGGAACCGGGGCTGCGTGCGGCGCTTGCGGGCCGGCTGGAGTTCTGGGTGGGCGTGGGCTTGGCGGGCCCGGCACTCAGAGCAGCCGGCCGGCCCTGCCGGCCCCGGGCAATGAGGGACTTAGCACCCGGGCCAGCGGCTGCAGAGGGTGTACTGGGTCCCCCAGCAGTGCCAGCCCACCCGCGCTGCGCTCGATTTCTCGCCAGGCCTTAGCTGCCTTCCCTCGGGGCAGGGCTCGGGACCTGCAGCCCGCCATGCCTGAGCCTCCCACCCCCTCTATGGGCTCCTGTGCGGCCCGAGCCTCCCAGACGAGCGCCACCCCCTGCTCCACAGCGCCCAGTCCCATCGGACCACCCAAGGGCTGAGGACTGCGAGTGCACAGCGCGGGACTGGCAGGCAGCTCCACCTGCAGCCCCGGTGCAGGATCCACTGGGTGAAGCCAGCTGGGCCCCTGAGTCTGGTGGAGATGTGGAGAACCTTTATGTCTAGCTCAGGGATTGTAAACACACCGATCAGCACCCTGTGTCTAGCTCAGGGATTGTGAGTGCACCAATCCACACTCTGTATCTAGCTGCTCTCCTGGGGCCTTGGAGAACCTTTGTGTCGATACTCTGTATCTAACTGATCTTATGGGGACGTGGAGAACCTTTATGTCTAGCTCAGGGATTGTAAACGCACCAATCAGTGCCCTGTCAAAACAGACCCCTCGGCTCTACCAATCAGCAGGACGTGGGTGGGGCCAGATAAGAGAATAAAAGCAGGCTGCCCGAGCCAGCAGTGGCAACCCGCTCGGGTCCCCTTCCACACTGTGGAAGCTTTGTTCTTTTGCTCTTTGCAATAAGTCTTGCTACTGCTCACTCTTTGGGTCCATACTGCTTTTATGAGCTGTAACACTCGCTGCGAAGGTCTGCAGCTTCACTCCTGAAGCCAGCGAGACCACGAGCCCACCGGGAGGAACGAACAACTCCAGATGCACCACCTTAAGAGCTGTAACACTCATCGTGAAGGTCTGCAGCTTCACTCCTGAGCCAGCAAGACCACGAACCCACCAGAAGGAAGAAACGCCGAACACATCCCAACATCAGAAGGAACAAATTCCAGACACGCGGCCTTTAGAACTGTAACACTCACCGCGAGGGTCCGCGGCTTCCTTCTTGAAGTCAGTGAGACCAAGAACCCACCAATTCCGGACACACTGCCACTATCTCCTCCTGGACTGGGAACTGCTGCAGAGCAGGAATAACAACTGAAACAACCTTTGCATCCTCAGAGCCTAGCATCATTCAAAAATAAATATGGGCTGGGTGCAGTGGCTCACGCCTGTAATCCCAGCACTTTGGGAGGCTGAGGCAGGAGGATCACTTGAGCCCAGAAGTTCAAGACCAGCCTGGGCAACATAGTGGGACCTTGTCTCTAAAATAAATAAATGGGCCAGGTGTGGTGGCTCACACTTGTAACCCCAGCACTTTTGGAGGCCAACACAGATGGATCACTTGAGGTCAGGAATTCAAGACTAGCCTGGCCAACATGGCGAAACCCTGTCTCTACTAAACAAAAAGTAGCTGGTTGTGGTGGTGTGTGCCTGTAATCCCAGCTGCTCAGGAGGCTAAGCCAAGAGAATTGCTTAAACCCAGGAGATGGAGGTTGCAGTGAGCCGAGATCGCGCCACTGCACTCCAGCCTGGGCAACAGAGGGAGACTCCATCTCCAAAAAATAATAATAAAAATAATTAAAAGTAAATAATATAAAATAAATAAAAATTAAAAAAAGAAAAAATAAATATCTGTTGGGTAGTGTTCTATGATTTCCATGTGAAAATAAAGGATTCCTAAGTGCTTTAAAATATTTCTTATTACAGCATCATTTGTAATAGAGAGACTTTGGAAGCAACATAAATGTCTAATAATTAGGGGTTAAGTAAATTATGGTTTATCCTCATAATGTAATGTATGCTGCCATGAAAATCACGTTATAGAAATGTGCTGTTGGCATTTCTCAATATACATTATAGGGAAAGAAGCATGTTTCAACGCAGTACTATGTACAGAATGATCCTGTTTTGTGATAAAAATATAAATGTTTATGTATGCATAAAAAGGTCTGGAAGGACCCAGTGGTTGTCTCTGGGTGGGTGGAATTTGCATGTTTCTTTTCCTTCCTTATGCTTACATGTATTTTGTGATTTTTCTATAATGAGCATAAATTACTTTTGTAGTAAGAAAAAAAAATTTTAAACTACCAAAAATTGTTTTTCTGATTGTAATGCATTTTCATTGTAGAAAATTTGAAAACTATGAAAACTATAAAAAATAAAAGATAATTATGCATGTTATTCTACCTAGAGAGCCTGTTAACATTTTAGTGTAATTCTTTCTAGTCTTTTTTTTTAAAAATGCATGTATGAATTTTTTTAACTATTTGAGATCAAACTGATCTATAGCTTAAGATCCTGAGATTTTTTATTACATTGTGAATATTTTCCAAAGCTATTACAAATTCTAAATATTAGATGTCTCACAAAGGACTGGAAAAATCAGCTATACTGGGGAGAAAAAAATAGAAGAATCAAAAAGAGGGTTCATGGCCTCCCAAATACAGCACAAGGCATTTTAATGTCTTCTCTAGCCCTAGAGAGGGCTTATATTGTATAAAACACTTTAAAATATTCCATATTAGCAATTTTAATGGTAAATTTTTTGAAAGGGCTTTTTATAATTTTGCTATTGAATTTGGCTAAACATACTCATTTGATTTACAACTGGCAAACAACTCACTGAATTTACAATTGGCTATAATTTCTCAGTAATTATTGTGCCTATTTGGGAACTCGGGGAAAATTGAGAAAAATCCAACCTATGAATTGTTTTCAAATATAAAGAAACACAACATTTAACAATTAATGAAATTAACACAATGTTACATTGTATAGATTTTTAATTAAACTTTTTTTATTTTTACAGTTTTCATAGTTTGGAACCAATAACTCTTTTCAGATCTAGGACTTGGGTTGTGTCTCCCCTGACTCGTGGAGAGAACATCCTGCTTTCACTGCAGGGCAGCCATGGCAGAAAACACCAGAAACTTCCAGCAGGGGTGGGAGCCACTTCAAAGGCTAGCAATAAGGAAAGCCAATTTATTCAGCAGAGTTGGTTTTTCTGTGCCAACCTCCAAATAGAAAGTGGGAGGGTTTGGACAGGGAATTCCTGCTCCAGAAAGTTTTCGCTTCTCAAGTACAGTAAGTAAAACTGGGGAGAAGGAGGAGGAGAAGGAGGGAGAGGCAGAAAAGGAAAAACAGGAAGGAGAAAGGAGAGAAAAGGCTAGAGAAGGAAGGAAGGAAAGGAAGCAGGGAAGCTACCATTCATTCATTGCTTATTATGTACCAGGCACTAAGCTAAGAACTACACATATTGTATCTCCTTCAGCACTCACTAGAACCCTATGAGAGGAGACTGTTGTCACTCCTATTTTACAGATAAGGCTCCAGAGGATCAGAAAGGTTAAGTCATTGGCCTAGGGTCACACACCTTAAAAGTGACAGAGCTGGCCCAAGGCTGTCCAACCCCAGGACCACTACATTAACCCTTATACCATACGGCCTCCCCAAATATGCTTGCCCTGTCTGTCCCACCTCCTAGTCCCAGAATAACAGAATTTAAAGCTGGAGGAGACCTTTGACATCAGCTTTCAGTCTCTACCTTAACTGAAGCAGGCTCACAGTAAGAACTTTGTCCCCTGTCTGCATCCTGCTGAACAAGGCACTTCCACCCTGTCTCATGTCCTTACATCCCCAGGGCCACCGTGCCTGGCCCAGAAAATGTGCTTAGTAGGTGTTTGCTGAATTAATGAATTAAATAAATCTCTCGTTCTGCTGAGAAGGAAGGCCAGAGAAGGAAATTTGGGGACCACACACCAGGGGTAACTTGCTTAAGGTCATCAACAAAGTAGCAATGACAGACTTTAGATTAGAATCTGGGCCAATGCTTGTTTCACCTGAATTCGCACTGTTTCACCTGAGTTTGCACAGGGCTTTTCACCTCACATTATCTCATTTCATCCTCATAACCACCACGTGATTATTACCATATGTCATCCAACCTAAGGCCATCAATGGGACATACCACTTTTTTCTTCAACAATAGGGAAGAGAAAAACACTGCCAGATATCCTTGGGAGACACCATCAATTGTAAGAGGCATCCCTACCAAGTGGGAAAAAAAAGTATGGTGTTATCCACATTTTGCAGATGTGGGAACAAAGGCTCACAGAAATGAAGAGGCGTGTCCCAGACATAAAGCAATTAAGAGTCAGACGTGTGTGATTCAAGCTAGTCCTGGTCCCTCTCAAAAACAGTACCTTAAGCCGGGCGCAGTGGCTCACGCCTGTAATCCCAGCACTTTGGGAGGCTGAGGCGGGTGGATCACCTAAGGTCAGGAGTTCAAGACCAGCCTGACCAACATGGAGAAACCCTGTCTTTACTAAAAATACAAAATTAGCCAGGGTGGTGGTGCATGCCTGTAATCCCAGCTACTCGGGAGGCTGAGGCAGGAGAATCACTTGAACCCAGGAGGCGGAGGTTGCAGTGAGCAACCATTGAGATCGCGCCATTGCACTTCATCCTGGGCAAAAAGAGCGAAACTCTGTCTCAAAAAAAAAAAACTGTACCTTAAGGCACTGCGATCTGATGGCTTTTTATTGTTGTTTGAGACAGGATCTTACTCTGTCACCCAGGCTGGAGTGCAGTGGTGCTATCTCGGCCCACTGCAGCCTCGACCTCCCAGGCTCAAGTGATCCTCTTACCTCAGCCTCCTGAGTAGCTGTGACTATAGGCATGTGCCACCACGCCCGGCTAATTTTTGTATTTTTGGTAGAGATGGAGTCACGCCGTCTTGTCCAGGCTGGTCTCGAACTCCTGAGCTCAAGCAATCTGCCCACCTCGGCCTCCCAAAGTGCTGGAATTATAGGCATGGGCCAGCATGCCTGGCTTGATGGTTTGTTTTTTTAAAAAAAATTATTGGCCGGGCGTGGTGCAGTGAGGGAAGATTGCACCACTGCCCTCCAGCCTGGGTGACAGAGTGAGACCCTGCCTCAAAGACAAAAAAAAAAAAAAAAATTATTGTTCTGCTTCTTAAATGATCTTCCTACAGGATGATAAACACCGTGTCTGACAGCAAGGTCCGTGGTCTCCACAGCCGTTTTCCAAGTACCTTGCACAATGTCAGGAACAGAGCAAGCCTCAAAACAATATCTAAGAAATGTATAGGAAAGAGTGGGGAGGTGACACTATGAGGCAGCTCATAGATCCAAAAAACATGGGCCTGAGTTAGAAGTCACCGACTGTGGGCCCAGCATGGTGGCTCACGCCTGTAATCCCAGCATTCTGGGAGGCCAAGGCAGGCAGATCATCTGAGGTCAGGAGTTTGAGAACAGCCTGGCCAATATGGCAAAACCCCGTCTCTACTAAAACTACAAAAAAATTAGCTGGGCATGGTGGCGCACATCTGTAGTCCCAGCTACTTGGGAGGCTGAGGCAGGAGAATTGCTTGAACTTGGGAGGTGGAGGTTGCAGTGAGCCAATATCACACCATTGCACTCCAGCCTGGGCAACAGAGCAAGACTCCATCTCAATTAAAAAAAAAAAGTCATCAACTGTGGATGTTTCCATGTTGCTGACACCAGGCGAGCTAAAGGTAAGTGCAGAATGGGCTGTGTATTTAATCCCACCCTGGCCAGCTACTAGCTATGTGACTTTAGAGGAATATTGTAACTCTGTGAGTCTCTGTTTCCTGCCGGTAAACTGTGGATAATGCGGTACTCCCTATCTCACGGGACTGTGAGAATTAAACGAGAATGCGAAAGCTAAGAGCTTGGCACATGGCAAACACTCAATCACAGCTAAAGCCAGGTAGAGGAGAAATGTTTGCCTTCCATCATCGCAAACGAAACCAAACTGGCTGGGCACTGGGGGATTTTGTGACCCAGAGCCCTCAGTCTCAGATTGGTCATAGAAACAGGCTGTCCTGCAGCAGAAGACTCCATTCCCACCCCTATCACTAGCAGCTTTCTAAAGATCAAATACACGAGAAATGACAGTTGGGAAATAACCATACACACCAAGCTAATTAATAGAATCATAAACATTTACCTCGATCCACCTAGGCAAAAATGTTTAAAACTCTGGATAGAATAGATGATTTTCTAGGGAAATAGAAAATATTACAACTAATTCCAGAAGAGTTTTTTAAAACACACACACCAAAAAAGAAACCTACCAAATACTGTAGAATAAATTGAGAATATTTTCAAAGAGCGATACCCAAAAAAAAGTGTCAGGCCCAGATGGTTTCATGGGTGAATTCTACCTGCTATTTAAATTGTTCCAGAGCAAAGAGAAAGCAGGAAAATTTCCAAATTCTTTTTATGAAGCCAGCACAACTCTGTATAAAACCTGACAAAGAGAGCACCATAGAAAAAAAGTCTCAGCAAATCTGTAAATGCTGGAAGCACTTCCCAGAGTCAAGAGCAAAATGAGAATTTCTACTCACACCACTAACAATGTTAAACGTAACATTATTCTGGAAGTGCTGGCCTCTGCTATACAGTTAGACAACCAAAAGAAGCAAGATACACGAAAACAGGAAAGGAGAAAGACAAATTATCATCTTTAGATGATATGACTATAAACCTCTAACTCAAGGTAATTCAGGAATTCACAATAAAATAATTAGATGTCAATTATCAATAAAATAAGATGACTGTTTATATGACTGATATACAAAAGTTAGTAGCTTTCTTATATGCAATCAACCAGTTAGGAAATATTTTAAAAGTTTCCATTCATATGAGTGATGACACAAAATACAACCAATACAAATGTGCTAAATGGGCCGGGCACAATGGCTCACGCCTGTAATCCCAGCACTTTGGGAGGCCGAGGCACATAGATCACCTGAGGTCAGGAGTTCGAGACCAGCCTGACCAACATGGTGAAACCCCATTCCTACTAAAAACAGGAAAATTAGCTGGGCATGGTGGTGGGTGCCTGTAATCCCAGCTACTGGGGAGGCTGAGGCAGGAGAATCAATCACTTTAACCCAGGAGGTGGAGGTTGCACTGAGCAAAGATCATGCCACTGCACTCCAGCCTGGGCCACAGAGCGAAACTCCATCTCAAAAAAAAAAAAAAAAAATGTGCTAAATGTATAAGAGGAGTGTCTTAGCAGGAGGATGGCTTGAGCCCAGGAGTTAGAGGCTGCAGTGAGCTATGATCGCGACACTGCCCTTCAGCCTGGATGACAGAGCAAGACCCTGTCTCTAAAAAAAAAAAAAAAAAAAAGAGGAAGAAGAATGCCTTTGAATGCTGCTGAAGGACTTGATAGTCTGAATAAATGGAAAGACATATCGTGCTTTTGAGTAGGAAGATGTACGATTGTAAAGATGTCGGTTTCACAAATCACGGTATTTACAGTGATTCCAATTTTTAAAATATACTAAAAGAATTGCTTTTGGAACCAGATAGGCTGATTCTAAAGTTCACATGGAAAAATAAGCATGCAAGAATAGCCAGGAAAAAAATATGGGGGTGGGGATGGAAAGACAGTGAGGATAGACTACCTACTGGACATTGAAACATACTGTAGTTTCTTAGATATGACACCAAAACCATAAACAACAAAAGAAAAAAATAGATAAATTGAATTTCATCAAAGTTAAAAACTCTTGTGCATCAAAGGACGCCATCAAGAAAGTGAAAACACACACTCATAAAATGGGAGAAAATATTTGCAAGTCCTATATCTGATAAGGAGCTACTATTCAGAATATAAAAAGAACTTTTATGATTTAGCCATAAAAAGACAAATAACCCACTTTTAAAATGGGCAAAGAGTGTGAATAGATTTTTGTCCAAGTAAGATATACAAATGGCCAATAAGCACAGGAAAAAAATGCTCCACATCATTAGTCATTAGAAAATACCAATCAAAACTACAGTGAGATACCACTTCACACCTACTAGGATGGCTAGAATCAAAGGGACAAACATTCCCAAGTGTTGGGGAAGATATGGAGAAACTGAAACCCTCATGCATTGCTGTTAAGAATGTTAAACAGCCAGGGGCACGGTGGCTCACACCGATAATCCCAGTGCTTTGGGACGCTGAAGTGGGTGGATCACCTGAGGTCAGGAGTTCAAGACCATCATGGCAACATGGTGAAACCCTATCTCTACTAAAAATACAAAAATTAGCTAGGCAGGCCGGGCGTGGTGGCTCACGCTTGTAATCCCAGCTACTCAAGAGGCCAAGGCACGAGAATTGCTTGAACCTGGGAGGTGGAGGTTGCAGTGAGCTATGATCATGCCACTGCACTCCAGCCTGGGCAACAGAGCGAGACTCTGTCTCAAAAAAAAGGAAAAAAGAAAAACAGCCAGGGGCGTGGTGGCTCACGCCTGTAATCCCAACACTTTGGGAAGATGAAGTAGGCAGATTGCTTGAACCCAGGAGTTTGAGACCACCTTGGGCAACATAACGAAACCTATCTCTACAAAAAAATTTTTTTTAATTAGCCTGGCGTGGTGGCAGGTGCCTATAGTCCCAGCTACCCAGGAGGCTGAGGTGGGAGGCTCAAAGCAGTGAGTCATGATCACACCACTCCAGCCTGGGTGACGGAGCAAGATCTTGTCTCAAAAACAAAAAAGAAAAAGAATGTAAAACAGTTTATGCATTACTTTGGAAAACAGTCTGGCAGTCGTTGGTTCTTCAAAATGTTAAACATAGGGGATAGGTGTGGTAGCTCACACCTGTAATCTCAGTGCTTTAGGAGGCCGAGGCGGGCGGATCACTCGAGGTCAGGAATTCGAGACCAGCCTGGTCAACATGGTGAAACCCCATCTCTACTAAAAATACAAAAATTACCTAGGTATGGTGGCATACGGCTGTAATCCCAGCTACTCAGCAGGCTGAGGCATGAAAATCGCTTGAACCCAGGAGGCAGAAGTTGCAGTGAACCAAGATTGCACCACTGCACTCCAGCCTGGGTGACAGAGGTAGAATCTGTCTCAAAAAAAACAAAAACAAACAAACAAAAAAAAGAGTTATTATATGACCCAGCAATTTTATATGTATATATGTATACATATAAATATGCATGTGTGTGTAGATAGATAGACAGATATTCTCCAAGAGATTTGAAAACATATGGTCCACACAAAAAATGTATATTAATGTTCAACAGCAGCATAAGTCACAATAGCGAAAAAGTGGAAACAACCCCCATGTCCATCAGTTGATGAATGGAGAGGCAAAATGTGGTATAACATGGTAGGATCTATACAATGGAATATCACGTAGCAATAAGAAGGAATGAAGTACTGACTCATGGTACCACATGGATGAGCTCTGAAAATATTACACTAAGTGAAAGAAGCCAGTCACAAAAAGCCACGTGTGGTATGATTCTCGTTTTACCAAATGCCCAGAAAAGGCAAATCTGTAGAAACCAAAAGTAGAATCGTGGGTGCCAGGGGCTGTGGAGGGAATGGGAAGTGACTGCTAATGGGTACTGCGTTTTTATATGAGATGATGAAAATATTGTGAAATTAGATCGTGGTAATAGTTATGCAACTTTGTGAATATACTAAAAAACACTGAATCGTATACTTAAAGGGGTGAATTTTATATTTTATAATATGTGAATTGTATCCCAATACATCTGGTTTTTTTTTTTTTTTTTTTTTTTTTGAGACGGAGTCTCGCTCTGTCGCCAGGCTGGAGTGCAGTGGTGCGATCTCAGCTCACTGCAATCTCTGACTCCCGGGTTCAAGAGAGTCTCTGGCCTCAGCCTCCTGAGTAGCTGTGATTACAGGCACATGCCACCGCGCCCAGCTAATTTTTGTATTTTTAGTAGAGACGGGGTTTCACCATGTTGGCCAGGATGGTCTCGATCTCTTAACCTCGTGATCTGCCTGTCTTGGCCTCCCAAAGTGCTAGGATTATAGGTGTGAGCCACCGCCCCCGGCCAATAAAGCTGTTATTTTTTAAGACATAATATAAAACTTTGGTAAGCAAAACAGCACAAAAGACCAGAATAGATGCAACTACTGACCAGAATTTTGTACATTATAAAGGTGGCATTTCAAGTAAGAGGAAAGATGTATTATTCTGAAAATTATATAGAAACATTCCTTGATAAGTTATCCATGGGGGAAGGTGGTATTTGGAACCTTAATCTGCTCCTTTGAGATGAATGAAGGACTTAAATGTAAAAAGTAAAACTATAAAAATGCTAGGATAAAACAGGTGAGTTTTATAAAATCTCAGAGTGGGAAAGACAAAACACAAAGAACCCTAAAGAAAAAAAAATGCATAAATTTGACTTATAAATGTTTCAAATTTCTACATGGAAAAAAACAAAAGACAAATAGCAAACTGAAAAAAATTATAAAAATGTGATCTCATTTTTACAAACTTTCAGTTTCCTTATTATATAAAAATGCTGCATGTATCCCTAAGAAAAAACAAACCAATAGAAAAATAAACCTAAACAGACCATTTCTAGAGATAAAAATAAAAATATGAAAGATGTCCAACTTCATTCATGATTAATGCTTATTAAAACAACAACTAGATACCATTTTTCATCTATCAGATTGGCCAAAATAAAACAAGTTTGCTAAAAAACTACATGTTCAAAAATGTGAAAAAAAGGGCTGGGTGTGGTGGCTCACGCCTGTAATCCCAGCACTTTGGGAGGCCAAGGCAGGCGGATCACTTGAGGTCAGGAGTTCAAGACCATCCTGGCCAACATGGCAAAACCCCGTCTCTACTAAAAATACAAAAATTAGCTGGGCATGGAGGTGCACACCTGTAATCCCAGCTACTTGGGAGGCTGAGGCAGAAGAATCGCTGGAACCTGGGAGGCAGAGGTTGCAGTGACCTGAGATTGTGCCACAGCACTCCAGCCTGGGTGACAAAGCAAGACTCCTCAAAAAAAAGAAACGAAAAGAAAAATGAAGAGAAAAAAACTGGACCCAGGGGTGAAAATTTAGGTACACACAAAAATCTGCATGGGGATGTTCACAGCAGCTTATTCATCATTGGTAAATCTTAGAAACAACCAAGATGTCTTTCAGTAGGTTACTGGATTAAAAAACTATGGTCATCAGACAATGGAATATTATTCAGTGCTAAAAAGAAATGAGTTAGCAAGCCACAAAAAGACAGAGTAACCTTAAATGCACATTAATAAGTGAAAGAAGCCTATCTCAAAAGCATATTCTTTTTTTTTTTTTTTTTTTTGAAACGGAGTCTCGCTCTGTCGCCCAGGCTGGAGTGCAGTGGCATGATCTCGGCTCACTGCAAGCTCCGCCTCCCAGGTTCACGCCATTCTCCTGCCTCAGCCTCCAGAGTAGCTGGGACTACATGCTCCCGCCACCGCGCCTGGCTAATTTTTTGTATTTTTTAGTAGAGATGGGGTTTCACCGTGTTAGCCAGGATGGTCTCGATTTCCTGACCTTGTGATCCGCCTGCCTCGGCCTCCCAAAGTGCTGGGATTACAGGCGTGAGCCACCGCGCCCGGCTAAAAAAAAAAAAAAGCTATATTCTGTATAATTCCAACTATATGACATTGTGGAAAAGGCAAAAGTATGAAGACAGTAGAAAATATCTGTTATTGGCCGGGAGTGGAAGCACACGCCTGTAATCCCAGCACTTTGGAAGACCAAGGCAGGCGGATCACGAGGTCAAGAGATCGAGACCATCCTGGCCAACATGGTGAAACCCTGTCTCTACTAAAAATACAAAAATCAGCTGAGCATGGTGGGGCATGCCTGTAGTCCTAGCTACTCGGGAGGCTGAGGCAGGAGAATCACTTGAACCCGGGAGGCAGAGGTTGCAGTGAGCCGAGATTGTGCCACTGTACTCCAGCCTGGTGACAGAGCAAGACTCCATCTCAAAAAAAAAAAAAAAAAAAAAATTCTGTTACTGTCAGGGGTTGCAGTGGGGAGAGAGGGAGGAATAAATAGTTGGAACAGGAGATTTTTAGGAAAGTGAAACTATTCTGTATGGTACCGTAATGGTAGATACACGTCTTTTATGCATTTGTCAAAACCCACAGAATGTACACCACTGAGAAAGAGCCTTAATGTAAGCTATGGACTTCTGTTAATCACAATGTATCAGCATCGGTTCATCAGTTATAACAAATGTACCACACTAATAAAAGATCTAATAATTGAGGAAACTATAGTGGTGAGGGGGAGGTGTACGGGAACTGTCTGTACTTTCTGATCAATTTTCTGTTAACATAAAACTGCTAAAAAAATAAATAAATAAAGGTGGGGGGTGGGGGGCAAGGGAAGGAGGAGCATTAGGACAAATATCTAATGCACACGGGGCTTAAAACCTAGATGACGGGTTAGTAGTGGCAGCAAACCACCATGGCACATGTATACCTATGTAACAAACCTGTGCATTCTGCACATGTATCCTGGAACTTAAAGAAAATTAAAAACAAAATATAATAAATAAAATAAAATAAATAAAATTCCAATAAAGCACATTTTAAAAACAAAACAAAAAATAAAAATAAAAATAAAGACTACTAGGCCGGGCGCGGTGGCTCACGCTTGTAATCCCAGCACTTTGGGAGGCCGAGGCGGACGGATCACGAGGTCAGGAGATCGAGACCACGGTGAAACCCCGTCTCTACTAAAAAAAATACAAAAAATTAGCCGGGCGTGGTGGCGGGCGCCTGTAGTCCCAGCTACTCGGAGAGGCTGAGGCAGGAGAATGGCGTGAACCCGGGAGGCGGAGCTTGCAGTGAGCCGAGATTGCGCCACTGCACTCCAGCCTGGGTGACAGAGCGAGACTCCGTCTCAAAAAAAAAAAAAAAAGACTACTGATTAAAACAAAAAAAGGTATTATATATTGGTGGTAGTTGTGTAAATTGCTACAACCCCATTTCACTGGAGCAAAATTTGACAATACCTACCTACCAAAAAAAATTTTTTACAGTGTCACTCTCAGTATACCAAACATTTTAATAAAACACATTTTTTTTTTACCCAGATAAGTCCACTTCTAAGAATGTATCTTTCATACAGACTCACAGGTAGAAACAACATTTATATAATGATATTCATCAGTTCTGTTGTAATAGCAAAAGATAAGAAATAATCTTGTGGTAGACACAGTAGTAGCCCCCCAAAAATGTCCATATCCTAATCCCCAGAACCTGTGAATATGCTATGTTACATGGGAAAGGGATTTAAAGTTGCGGATGGAATTATGGTTGCTAAACAAATGACTTTAAAATAGGGAGATTATCCTGGGTTATCAGGGTGAGCCCAATGCAATCACAAGGATTCTTAAAAGTGGAAGAGGGAGAGGCTGGGCGAGGTGGCTCACACCTATAATCCCAGCACTTTGGGAGGCCGAGGTGGGCAGATCATCTGAGGTCAGGAGTTCAAGACCAGCCTGGCCAACACAGTGAAACCCCATCTCTACTAAAAATACAAAAATTAGCTGGGCTTGGTGGCAGGCACCTGTAATCACAGCCACTTGGGAGGCTGAGGCAGAATTGCTTGAACCTGGGAGATGGAGGTGCAGTGAGCCAAGATCACGCCACTGCACTCCAGCCTGGGCAACAGAGTAAGATTCCATCTCAAAAAAAAAAAAAAGTGAGAGAGGGAGTCAGAAAAGGACAGTTGGAGTGATGTGATTGGAGGAAAAACTCAACCTATTGTTGCTGGTTTTGAAGACAGAGGAAGGGGCCACAAGCCAAGGAATGCAGGTGTCCCAGAAGCTGCAAAGCACAGGAAAACAGATTCTCACCTACAGTCTCCAGGAGGGCACACAGTCCTGCAGATAACTTGATTTTAGTCCAGCAAGTCTCATTTCAGACTTTTGAACTACAGAACTGTGAGGTCATAGATTTGTATTGTTTTAAGGCACTGAGTTCATGGCAATTTGTTACGGCTGACACAGAAAACTAATAAAAACCTAAATGTCCACCGGCAGAGGACTGGTAAATAAATGCAGTGTAACACCGTGCGGCCTCAAAAAGAATGAGGTAGCTTTATATAAATTTACATGGAATTAGTTCCAAGCTACATTAAGTGGGGGGGAAAAATGCAAACTATAAGAAGAATGTACATAGCATGTTAGCTGTATAAAAAGAGACACAGTTTAAAACCCACATAGATCCTTTATGTCTATCCATAGAATATCTTCAGAAAGATTCACCAGAACCTGGTAACATTTATTGCCACCAGGGGAAGAGAAATGGGTGACAAGGGTTTCCCATGGGAGAGATGTTTGTTTTTCACTGTGTCCCACTTCGTGCTGTTGTGGCTTTTGTTTCTGTTTTTGTTTTATCATGTTCAAGCATTGCTTTAAGAATAAAAAAAAAGACAAAAAAAATGTTTAAGGGAGGGAGCTGTGCTCAGTCTTAAGTGAGTTTTTAGTGTTTGAATCAGTTTAATAAGTAATGACGGAGCCCCTTCCCTGTGTGGCATACTATCACCTACCTTTTCTCATTTAATCTTCCATAACAACCTTGATGGGTTGGGGTTCTTATGATACCCACAGTTGAGGCACTGAGTCTCAGAGGGTTAGTGACCAAATTGCACAGCTAGTAAGTTTCACAGTTGGATTTCAAAGCCTGGTCTTCTAGCTCCAGGGTTGTTGCTGGTTCCCACGGCAGTAGGGGTCAGCTTAACCCTAGGACGCTACGACATGGAGTTGTCAAACAGCCATCTCTACTGCTTTTCCTGGGCCTTTTGTAGGTCTCTGAGTTGAGGAGAAGGTCAGCCTCCAGAGGGGCTTTCTGGATTCAGCCCACCTTCTCCTGTTACGTCTCTCAGCAAAGCTCCTTTCAGCCCTTCTGGGGAGAGGCGGCTGCCAGCGGTCACTGCGTTAATTGTTCTCTCTGGTGGGCTCACGTTGCAACAGACCCAGTGCAGCCACCTGCTTTCCTCCCGCGGAGCTGAAACCCTAGAGATGACAGGCCTCTGCCTAGTATTACATCTTGATCAAATAAGGCTGCCCTGAGATTTATCATTCCTGCAAAAATCAGGCCGCGGGTGAAGGGGGTTCATGCACAGAACGAGGACTTCCCTCTTGGGTTTTTCCCCTGCTTGTCGGTAACTTACAACTCTGGGCAAACAAAATCCACCTTCCTGGGCCTCCCTGTCTGGCAGGATAGAGATCATGTTCCTGCATGGTAGGGACAGATGTTGCTGGCCCATCTACCTTGGAGGAGCTGTGTTTAAATATACTCAAACTGCCTTTCACGTTGAGGGTCTCAAAGCATTTTCAAATGAGTCATTAGTGAATTTCAACATCTAGAAAAAGCAAGAATTATTATTTTCATTTTATAAATAGGTCAAAAGTCACACAATCAATGACAGATGTCGGAAACAGAGGTAAGAATTTTGCTTTTGTCCTCGGCTGCAGCCACTAAATCCCACCTCTGGTATCCCTGACAGACCTCCTTTCTGCTCTCCGACTTCTGGCCAAAGACTTGGAATTGGCCTTTATGTGTTTCTACTTAAAGGTTTGAATTCTATGTATGGTTCATATGCCTTTGATATTTCTGGAATTTATAAAAGAAAAGGAGAAGAATGATATTTGATGCTTTTCAGAGATCACGTTGGGACTGAGCCTTATATTGTGGGTCAAATGCCAATAACGGGGAAAAAAATGGTCACCAGATCTTTAGAAGGTTCACTTTTATTCTCTCTCTGAAAGAACTTTGTCTGTTAAAATTAAGCAGAGTGTATCTTTAGTCACCAAAATGATTGTTGTAGGAATACTGAAAGTCACCGCTTATTGAGCACCAACTATGTGCCAAGCACTGCTCTACTTAACGCATCCACTGTATCAGGTGATTCTCACCAACACCCTAGGAGGTCTTTATCATTCGTTGTATAGGTAATATAACTGGGTTCAGAGATAGAAGATGGGATGAGGAGAAAGGTGAGGGAAGAAAGAGAAAGTTCAAAGGAAATTAATTAAAAAGTATTGGGTATATACAATGTGCCAGATGTGTTGTGTTATGATAGGTGTTGGAGATACAAAGATGAATAAAATATCACTCTCAAGGAGTTGATAGCCTTGTGGGACATTGAGGGTGACAGCTGAAGAGGCAAACATCTAATAATAATAATAATGTCAATACATTCAGTCCAGAAGTATTTATTGAGTTCCTGGTATGTGTTAGAAACTGCACTAGTTGCAGTGGATAGTTCCTCTTCTCTTGGTGCTTATCATCTAATAAGAAAGTCAGACATTAATCAAATAATTATACATGCTTAAAATTGCAATTGAGTGCAATAAAAGACACCAGATGGGCCACAGCCTGACAGAGGATTAGTACTCAGAATATATAAAGAACTCCTACTCATAGTAAGAGATAATCTAACAGAAGCACTGTCAAATAAACCAATGAGCAACTTAAAAATGAGGAAATGGCCAACAAACAAATGAAAGTGTGCCCAGTCTCACTTGTTAACAGGGAATTGCAAATTAAAACACTGAAAGGCCATTTCACACCCATCAGCTTGGCAAAAATTTTGAAGTCTGACGATACCAAACGTTGTCGAGGATGCCAAGCATGGGAACTCCCATATATTGCTATCAGACTGTGAATGGTACAACCACTTTGAAAAAACTTTTAGTAATGCTGAGTAAAGCTGCCAGTTCCCTTGCCTTGAATCCAGCAATTCTGCACCCAAGTGGCTACTGGAAGACTTACTTTCACACAAGGGGGATGGGTACAAAAAATACTAATCACAATATTGTTTCTAACAGAAAAAAAAAAATTAAAAATAAGTTGAATGTCCTTCAGAAGGACATTGGTAAATAAAGTATGGTGAACTCATATAATGGGACCCAAATAGGAAGTGAAAATTGCATAATCTAGAACTACGTGTATCCATGTGAACACATTTCAAGATTATACTGCTGGGTGAAAAAAGCAAGTTGCACAATTATATACTCAGTATAATGCTATTTCTTCAGAGTTTAAAAACATACCAAACAATTCTGTAAAGTGCTTACAGGCACAAATATATGTAGCAAAAATACAAAAGCATGCATAGGAATGATAAAACTCAAAGGCAGAAAGTGATTACCATAGGGGAGGGACAGAAATGAGTTCAGAAGACTAGATCTGTGAGGTTTTATGTCCTTTAAAAAAGATCTGAAGACAATAGAGCAAATGTTAAGCTTTGACAGAGACGTGGCTGGGGGAGGGGAAGGCACACAGAATAGGGATTAATTATATTATTCGCTGTAGTTTTTTGGTATGCTTTAAATTTTTTTGAATTGCACTTTGACCTATTAACGGCGAATTCCACTGAGTTGGGGGTGGGTGGGTCAGGTAAGGCTTCTCAGACGAATTGAGTCTTACTTAAGATGACAGCTGAAAATTGAGTAGCAGAGGAAGAAAGGAGCTGAAGTTGAGGGGAGGGGAGGCGAAGGGGGTGTGCACAGACCATGCAGGACCCCACAGGCCATCCTGAAGGGCCAAGCCTCTCCCCTAAATATGACAAAATCAGCAGGCGGCCCGGGGACACTTCACTCGGCCAGACAGCAGAACAGGGAGGGCGTTCTTGAAAAGGTGACTCACATGTTGAGTTCTGGAGGATGAGTAAGAGGAAGCCGGTAGGGGGAGGGGGAGAAGGGAGGGAGGGTAAAATTCCCTGGATAGGGCCTAACCGCAGCAAAGACCTGAGGACCTTCAAGAGTGTGGCCCCAGCGGGCTCCAGCCTCCGAGCCTAGCTCGGGAGGCGTGGGGTAGAAAATGGCAGACGAGGGCGTCCATGAAGACGGGGCGGCCCCAAGCCGAGAGGCATGGCCAAACAGGGGTTGCAGGTGGCTGTTCTGGCAGAGCGTGGAGGATGGATTTGAAGAAGACAGGCGTGCAGGGGAGACGTCTCCTTTCAGGGGAATGTGTCAACAGCCAAGGGGGGCGGGGCCCCGGGGAGGTCTGGATGAAGCGGGAATGAGGATGGAGTGCAGAGTGCCTGGAGAAGTGTTCAGGAGGGAAGGCGAGGCGTCGAGACGAGGGGCTGGGCGGTCGCGCCATCTCTGCGATGGACAATAAGCGGGTCAACACGCGGCGAGTGGCGGTGCGCTCGGGGCTAACCGCGTGGAGCTGTCGGGAGGGCGATAGGATGGGCGCGCCCGGGCTGCAGGCGGGGAGCCGGAGGTGGGAGGTGCCTCTTGAAAGTGGCTCTCCACCGCTGACAGCAAACGAGCTGGTCCGGACGGAGGACAGAGCGGGAAGAAACGGACGGAGTCGCTGGGGGGCGACGAGGAGTGGGATCGGGGCGGGTGGAGGGTCGAGAAGGACTGGGCGCAAAGGACCGCGCCGACGCCGCGTGGCTGCCGGGAAGTCAGCTCCCCCGGCCAGGCTGAGCGGGCCCCGGGGCCCGGAGCGGGCGTCGGCATCTCCGGCCTCCCCGCGGGGCTGCAGGCAGGCGGCGCCCCGAGCGCACCCCGCGCGAGCAGGCGCGGAACAGCGGACCCAGGCCGGGCCTTCCGGCACCTTTTCTGGCTGCCTCGGAGGGCAAGGTCCCAGCGCGGCCCGAGGCGCCTCCTGCCAGCGGCCCGACCCCCTGCCCTCCCGGCCCCCTTCAGGCTCCCCGCACGTGCAGGCCCGGCGACGTCACTGCGGCTCTGACGCGCTCTTGGAGGCCCGGGCGGAGGCGGCGCGGCGCGGGCTTCCTCCGGGAGGTCCCGGTCCCGGCAGCCCGCGGCCGCGTCCTTGGCCCTCCTCCGGGGGAACCTCGATCTTTCCAAACTCGGGAAGGCCGGCTGTCCTTCGGCTACTGATAAGGACGCGAGCTCTTGGTAAAAGATTTGAACAATGCCCGGAAAGAAATAGCTGGACCTAAGAAAGAGACTAATAATAGCCGCCAGCTAGAGCTCCACTCGTGTGCTCAGCGCCTTTAGGAACAATAATAACGACCACAACCATAGTAGCCACCATTTATTGAGCGCTTACTCTGTGCCAGGTACTGTGTTAAGCGCTTTCCAGGCAACAACCCTCGGAGGTAAGTACCATTATTATCCCTATTTTGCAGGAAACCCGGGCACAGAGAGGTTAAGTAACTTGCCCCAGGGCACACAGCTAGCTGATGTCGGTGCCAGAATTCCAACCCCGGCTGTCGGACCCCATGCCATCCTCATGTCAACCCACTAAGGACGGGATCCTTCTCTCCATCTTAAAGATGAGGAAACTAAGGCACATGGAAATTTAAGTATAATACCTTGCCCAAGGTCACCTAGCTGGAAAATGGACGAGACAGAAAGCGAACCCAGGGCTCCTTTCTGTACGCGGAACCCGCGGTCTTGGCCATAGGCGATGCCACTTCCGACAGCCCAGCAGGGTCTGGCCCTGGGTCCCAGAGGCGCAGCCCCTGCGGGGTTTGGATAGGTTCCTGCGGCCTCTGATCCCCTGGTGAATTGGGTGTTTCTGAGCATCGTCCCTGCTCAGCCCGCAGGCGTAGGATAGGGAGGCGTCTCCGGGAATCTAGTCGGGGAAGGGTCCACCGTCCTCAGTCGGGATGGAGCGGGGGCGGAGGCAGCCGGAGGGATCTGGAGTCCCGATTGCAGAACTGCGGGGCTGGGCTCTGGGCTGGGCGCCTGCCCCGCGCGGCCGGCAGAGGGCGCTGCCGCACACGCCTTGGATCTCACTGTCACCGGGACCTCGGGGCAGGCTGACGTCGGCCTGCAGACGCCCGGACTCAGAACCCCGAAGCAAGAAGCTTCCCTTCCTGGTGGCTGCCATCCCTCCGGCCCACCATTTCGGCCCTGGACCTGCTTTCCCTGACCACTTTTCCCCATCTTCTGTGCTCCTGCCCTCCTACCACCGGCCTTCAAGGCTTCCCCAGTCCCTGGACAGCGGGTTTTGTCATGTGCTGAGTGGCGCGGACACTGATTCCCATTCCATTAAAAGGCCTAGGTGTCTGCAAGTCAAATTCAGCCTTGCCTCCCCCTCTCGCCCTCTGGTGATTTAAAATAGGGATAAATCATCTACTTGGAATAAATGACTAATTTTTCTCTTCTCCAAAATACGGTGGGTATGGGGAGGGTTGGTTAAGTAGGCGCGCATAGATGAAAGGATCTATTTTCATAATAGCTACGGAGTACAGAGTGCTTCTTTTGCGCTGAGCCCTTTATGTGCTTTGACTCATTAATCCTCACTACAGCCCTAAGAGGTGTGGATGATGATTGCTGTTTGATGGATGAGGTCACAAGGCTGGTAAGTGGCAAAGCTGGGATCCTTCCCAGGAGTGTCTGACTTTAAAGCTATGTTCTCATCACCCAGAATGTACACGCTGAAACAATTGAACAGAAGAGGTAAGATGCAAATCATGAAAAACAAATCAAAATCTAAGCTGAGAGTGCATAGAAATACCACATGTCATGGGAGGCTTGACCAGCTTGAGTCCCCAATGTGGGACTCAGATGTTGAACAGAAAAACAAAACCTAAAGGTACAAGGAGAGAATAGGAATGAGGCTTTTGGCTTTAACTTGGAAGAGCATCCGGAGAGGCCCACTCACTTTCTATGTCTGGGCTCTGAGAAAATAAAGGTGGTTCTAGGAAAATCTGAAAAGTATGGGAGAAAGAAAAAAAAAATCCCTTTTGTGGTTTTTCCTTTAACCAAGCCTCATTTTGCTATTTGTGTTTTATTTTAAAATTAATGTGGCTCTCCCCACCCTTTAAATTGGCACATAAATAGCAAAAACAGAAGGAAAGCCAGCTACAAACTTAAAATGTGGTGGGTTTCTCAGGAAGGAGGTACATGACTTGAAATGGAAATGAGGATTAAATGAGATGCCTTAAACATTTCAAAAACAGACTTTCCACAAGGAATTTAGATCATAAGCCCTTAGGGTAGAAGCTTTGTCTGGGTCTGGGCTTGGTATAGTGTCTAGAATCTGTGACTGCCCAATGAATGTGTAAAACAAATCACTCTTTTAGTACATGCTTGTATCATCTGACCATCTGGGCTACCACGTTGCTTATGGTTTTATTTATTATTATTATTATTTATTTTTTGAGATGGAGTCTCACTCTTGTAGCCCAGGTTGGAGTGTAATGGCACAATCTTAACTCACTGCAACCTCTGCATCCTGGGTTCAGGCGATTCTCCTGCCTCAGCCTCTCGAGTAGGTGGGATTACAGGCGTGTGCCACCACGCCCGGCTAATTTTTGTATTTCTACTAAAGATGGGGTTTCACCATGTTGGCCAGTCTGGTCTCGAACTCCTGACCTCAGGTGATCCACCAACGTCAGCCTCCCAAAGTGCTGGGATTACAGGCATCAGCCACCACGCCCGGCCTGCTTATGGTTTTGAAGTGTGGCTTCTGGGGTGATTTTCCTGTCCTCTAGATCTCAGTCACTCCTCAGACCCCTCCCTTTGCCAGAAATTTGCTCTGGAAATTCAGTCAAGGTGAGGCAATAGGTGATGATGTCACTAGGCTTGGTGAAGTAGAGTGACTGCTCAGCTCTGGAACCACCAACTGGAGGTTTTTCCAAACGAGGAAAACCAAGTCATGGGACTTGTCACTTAATAGTTCTGACTGTATTGCCCTATGCCTTTAAACTGGAAGAATATCCCTCTTCACCCAATACCCTGGCCATCCCAGGTGGCCTCCTGCAAAATTATTGGACTTCTTTGCGCTTTCCGCAGTCTGCTTCTTCTTCCCTCCTTCTCTCAGTACCTTCACTTCACAAACATGTATTGAGAGCCCATTACGTGTAGGTGCTGGGAGGACAGCAGAGAACCTAGCATGAGCTCATGGGCTCACCCTCTCCTGTTCCCACCTCCACCTGGCTCCTTTCTTCATGGCTCCAACTTTCAGGCTTGGCACCACCATAGTAACTGACTTGCTTCTCCATGTGGGAACGACTACTCAGACACTTTTTTTTTTTTTTTTTTTTTTTTAGAAACTGAATTTCACTCTTGTTGCCCAAGCTGGAGGGCACTGGTGCCATCTCAGCTCACCACAACCTCGGCCTCCTGGGTTCATGGGATTCTCCTGCTTCAGCCTCCCGAGTAGCTGGGATTACAGGCATGCACCACCAGGCCCAGCTAATTTTGCATTTTTAGTAGAGACAGGGTTTCTTCATTTTGGTCAGGCTGGTCTCGAACTCCCGACCTTAGGTGATCCACCCACCTCCCAAGTGCTGGGATTACAGGCATGAGCCACCACGCCTGACCAGACACATCTCACATTCTATCAGCTCCGGGCAGCTTCCTGAGACCATAACTGCTGACTTTAGAACCCCACCTTGGGAGTACCCGTTTCAGGTTTGGATCCTGATAGACCTTCAGGAGCAGAACTTGGGAATGTTCTAGCTCCAGGACCTTCCAGTGCCTTCCCATCCTTTCCTAGTTGGCTTTCCTTCAGTTCATAAGAACACTGTGACAACTGAAATAATTCAGGTCATATTTATGAAACATCTATTACAATGAAAATCCCATAGTGACATAATACTCCACTGTTCACAGGAAAATGCTGGCTAAAACGAACAACAGTGACTGTCTGGCAAGGGACGCATCGAATAATGCTGATGAGTCTTCTGGGTCTTTTTTTTTTTTTTTTAAATCTTGGGATCGAGTGATTCATAATAATGAAGGGGAAGGAAGACACTAGGTCTGTTTTAGTTCTCAAAATTATTCACAGGGAATAGACTTTCATCATCAACACCCTAAAGAAGTAGAATGCTCAAGGTAAATTGCCAGTTTTTGTCTTTCTGGGAAATCCATTAATACTGAATGATCTTGGTCTTGACCCATTCCAAAAAAAAAAAAAGAGGATTGAGCCATGGGATTCAGATTTTGTCCTTGAAAATCCCTTTAAAAACTAGATTCCAAATCAGTGCTCTTATTCTTCTTGAATATCCCACCCACCTGCCTCAGCTTGTCCTATCCCTTCTAGATACAGCACTATTTTTTCTCTCTTTGAGGAAGAAAGGCCCAGAGGCCAGAAGAGTGAGGGAACGTAAGGACGACTTTTCCACCGACCTGAGTTGCTAAAGCCATTTGGACCCAGAGAACTCATTGTATATGTGTGCCACTCAATATATATGTGTGCATGAATTTGTGGTTGTGCATTTTCTGGCTAATATCCAAAGTCTTCATAACAAGGGGCCTGAGATACGACAAAAGGAAGACCTATGTGTCGAGGACGTGGGTCCACCCACCAAGAAGTTCTGGATGCCCAAAGGGGCTCCTAGCTCAGGGTCTGTGTGTCCAGCTGCTGGGGTAAAGAGATTTGGAAACCACTGAACATTTCTGCTGGGATCCTTCCAAACCCTTTTGGGAACCGGCAATAGCACTTGTCAGGGGAAATTAGTTCTGCACTTTCACAGAGTGAGAAATTCCTCAGGGGGCATTCTTGTACTTGGGAAGAGAAATCGAACCCAGCTCATTCCTTCAGGGCCCTTGCCATTAATAAAGCAGACCAAGTCCAGTTAGTTAGTCCCGCCTGGGTCAGGGCGTGGAGTGAGGACAGGAGCAAAGGCGTTCAGGGAATTTCACCTGTGGCTATGGCCCTCCTCTGACGGGTGCAAGCTTGATATTTTAGGGGATCGTGTTACCGGCATGTAAACACCGTGAGTGACAGCCAAAGCTCCAGGCGACCACAGAGGATCTCAAACCCTTCCTATCTTCCTAGAAACCCTGGCGGCCCGACCGGCTGCTCGCTGTCTGATGCAACAGTTTGCAACGCTGTTCTGGGAGTTGAGTCCTGCTGCGGGGCGCCGGGAACCGAGCCGGCGCGCATGCGCGGGCTGCGGCCCCGCCCCCAAAGGGCGGAGGGGGAGCTTTTCACCAGATGTGCGGGGGGCGGGGCCGGTCGGCCAGAGAGACCTCTGGCAGCTCGCGCCCGCGATCTGAGCTTAATTAAACTTCTCCCGAGGCGTTGGCTGACTGATTGACCCAGTGATCCAAAAAAATCAGAGAGGCCCAAATCTCCCCAAACGCGCCGGCAGAGCGAAGTTGGGAAGTTGGCTTTCGGTTTCCAGACTTGGGCCTTTGGATTCAGCGTCCCTCCCCTGCGCCCCCCGATCCGCAGCACTGTCCAGGATCCACAGCCGTCAAGCCTCGCGGGCCTGGGCCCTCACACCACACACTTTCTTAAGAAGGGAGGCATAGTGGCTACGGGGCGGGAAGGAGGCAAGGTTTTGATGCCGCCTTGGTCGTATCTCCCCTGCCTCGCTCATCTGTTTTAGGTTTTATGAGCAGGAGACGTCACCGATTATTTTCCAAAATTTTCAGCCGTTCGGGTATCGCCTTCACGGTTTGCTTCCATATCCACATTCCACCTCTATTATATATTTTAATAGACTTTTATTTTATTAACTTTTTCTTTAACTTTAAACCGTTTCCCTTTTTTAGGTAGCTTTGCCCTAAGCAATAACATTAGCAAAGCTACAGGCTGAAAATAAATTCAAAACTATTAAAATAAAAAATATATGTATATGGGCTGGTCTGAGTGCAGTGGTGTTTGCAACTAATTGATCACATCCAGTTACAGATTTCTTTCTTTCTTTTCTTTTTTCTTTCCTTCTCCACTCACACTGCTTCACTTGACCAGCCTTTAAAAAATAATATATATATATGTTTGTGTGTGTTAGCTAAATTGTCTCGTCTACCACATTTGGTGAAAAACTCTGGTAATTGCTGGGCACAATGGCTCATGTTTGTAATCCCAGCACTTTGGGAGGTCAGCCAGCCTGGGCAACATGGTAAAACCCATCTCTACTAAAAACACAAAAATTAGCTGGGCATAGTGGTACGCGCCTGTAGTCCCAACTACCGGGGAGGCGAGATGGGAGGATTGCTTAAGCCCGGGAGCTTGTGGCTGCAGTGAGCTATGATGGTGCCACTGCACTCCAGCCTAGGTGACAGTGAGACCCTGTCTCAAAAACAAGCAAACAAAAACTCTGGAGGTAATACTACCTAACATATTGAGTGATTGTCAATGTCTCAGGCATTGTTCTAAGCACTTTACACATTCTTACTCCTTATGACACCCTAGAAGGTGGATGTGGTTTACATTTTAAAGGAGAAAAACGAGGCACAGAGAGGTTAAGTAACTTGCCTAAGATCACAGAGCCAGGATGCAAACTCCACTAGCCTGTCTCCAGAGCCTACATGGCTGCCCTATCGAAGGAGGACCCACAGTTTCTCCAAATCTTACCCCTCTTTCAAGGCCAAGATCAAATATCAGGGCCTGGATGAAGGCTACCTGGGAGCTGGGCACACAGGGTACTGGCATAGGGAGGCGTGAGAATCCAGTCAGCCAGGGTTCAGGTACTGGTTTTGCCGTTACTAATTTTATGATCTGAAGCTTTTAGTTTCTTCATCTGTAAAATGAGCAGAATCATTATTTATTTATTTATTTATTTATTTATTTATTTTTGAGACGGAGTCTCACTCTGTCACCCAGGCTGGAATGCAGTGGCGCGATCTCGGCTCACTGCAAGCTCTGCCTCCCGGGTTCATGCCATTCTTCTGCCTAAGCCTCCCAAGTAGCTGGGCCTACAGGCACCCACCACCATGCCCGGCTAATTTTTTGTATTTTTAGTAGAGATGGGGTTTCACCGTGTTAGCCAGGATGGTCTCGATCTCCTGACCTCGTGATCCACCCGCCTCGGCCTCCCGAAATGCTGGGATTACAGGCGTGAGCCACCACGCCCGGCCCAGAATCATAATTTCTTCACACACCCTTGATCCAACCAACTCAGGACATCTGTCCCAGTTTAGAGTTCTCTTCTTCCTTCTAAGGCTCGGTTTGGGCCCCTCCCATTTGCTCTCCTGGCACTTGATACTTACTGGGACGGTAGCACTGAATAGCACCCTACTGTAAATACTTGCTTCCCTCACTAGACTGGAAGCTCCTTGAGCACAGAGTCTTGCCTTGGTCACTGCTGTATCTCCAGTACCCAGCCCAGTGCCTGGCACATGGTGGCCACCCGTTAAAATAGTATTGAATGAATGAGCAAAATGGGCCCTGAATAGAGGAAGGCCTTTTCTTTCCCCTCCAGATTGATGGAGCCATCCACATGGAAGGCTGAAGGACCCTCTAGCCTTCTAAGGACTCCTCCCGAGGGCACATTCTGTAACAGTGGGCAGCACTGGCATCACTACCCAAAGAGGTCAATGGGCTGACCCTGAGAGGTCCCCGCAGGGCAAGTTGAGTTAGTGACACAGAACAGGCAGAAATGCCAACAAGCATTAAGGAACTGCACTCAAGAATCTTTCTCAGCACTCATGAACTATTGGTTACTTATTGCTAAGTGCAAGGGCCTACGTTTTGCAAACTTCAGTTCATTCTCATGACAGTCATAGGAGGTAGGTCAATCAGCCTTTAAATTTAAAAAAAATTTTTTTAAAAAACACCCTTTAAAGCACCTTTTTTTAAAAAGCACCTTTGGAATCCAAAGGGTGCTTCTGGGCATTTCTTTCCACACTCCCTAGATCCACCTCCTCCCCTTTACCTGGATGGGACAAAGTTTCTCATTCCCCATGTTTTGTTTTCTTCTTTTTTTATTTTTATTATTGTTTTACTTCTGTAGGTTATTGGGGAATAGGTGGTGTTTGGTTACATCAGTAAGTTCTTTAGTGGTGATCTGTGAGATTCTGTTGCACCCATCAGCCGAGCAGTACACACTGCACTCAATTTGTAGTCTTTTATCCCTCACCCCCTTCCCACCCTTTTCCCGAGTCCCCAAAGTCCATTGTGTCATTCTTATGCCTTTGCATCCTCATAGCTTAACTCCCACTTATAAGTGAGAACATACAATGTTTGGTTTTCCATTCCTGAGTTACTTCACTTAGAATAATATCATTTTCTTCTCTAAAGTAATCCATAAATCTCTGATGTCCGTGACAATCCCTACTTTGAATCCTATCTACTGTCCTCCATTGACCATGGAAACACTTAGAAATTCCCCTTATCCACATTAAAACTACATTTCCCAGACTGCCATTCTCATCTGGAAAGAGAACAAAAAGCCTATGTCAGACCATGTGTCTTCTATTTTGGGGTTGGAAAATCTGGTCACTAACTTGGATAAAGATTGGTATGCCCATAGACGAATTCTTCTGGCCCCAGGCAGACATGAATTTCCCAGGCCTCAAAGATTGGGGGTGGGGATGGGTTATTACAGCAAACAAAACCTTCAATTAGAGGCAGAAATGAAGACTTGGTGTAAGACTTTTAGAAAATTGATGACCCCTGCCCATCTATTTTCTTTCTGCAACAGCGCTTACCACCACCACCTCTTCCCTCTCTCCATTTCCTTTCCTTTCCCCTTCTTCCAGATTCTTCTCTTAATTGTACCATCGTGCCACTCCCTTGTCCCCACCCCCACCCCCTTGCCCACACCCATTCTTTAACTGTTTAGTATAAAATCCAGCCCACCAGACTGAGGTTTTCTTCGACCCAAATGTTATTTTCAGAAGGAGCCATTGAGGTTGGGGAGTAATTGCAGTCTTGGACCTCTGCAAGCCAAGCTGAAAATAATCAGCGAGGCAGATGGGGCGGGAAAAGAGTGTGGTGCCCTTCCACCAAAGAGCGAGAGAAACCCAACAGAATGAGTCAGAGAGACGAGTGCCAAGCTGGGCCGGCTGGGCTTACTGCTGGGAGTTCAGTTAAGGGGAAACTGCCCAAGGTGTTGGGGCCTCTGACTGAGCCTGATCCAAGATGGTTCCTGGCTGCACATCACAAGTCCGTATTTCTTGTGACAGCCGCTAAGCTTCTCTTGCTCTTACTCAGTTGGGCCATAGGAGCCGGTAGGCCAAATGGGAACTCAGCCAACCAACTCAGAGTTGGTTCACCCATCTCTGCAGTGTTTCTCCACTTTGGCACTATTGACAGTCTAAGCTGGATGATTCTTTGTTGTGGGGAACTGTCCTGGGTATTGTAGGATGTTTATCAATATCCCTGGCCTCTACCTTCTCGATGCTAATAGCATACACATTTACATTCATGTCCAGTCGTGACAATCAGAAATGTCCCTGGGAAGGCAAAAATCAGCCCTTGTTGAAAACCACTAATCTAGAGTGATCCAGGCCTACACAAGAGTCACATCACCTGTCCCCATGGTGGCGCCATTACCTTGCATTCTATCCAAATGGGCCTAGATCCAAATGATTGGCCAACTCGTATTTCCAATGGCCACTGTTAGATTCCTCAAACTCAGCATGAGTGCCTACCATGTGCCAGGCACTATATTTCTTGTTGACAATGAAGCAGTGGAAAATACAGACATGGTTCCTGCCTCATGGAAATTACAGGTGTATTGGAGAAAGACGGGCATTCAATAACCACCAGTGAGAGGTGGGGAAAGAAAAAAAATGGGATGCCATGAGACCACAGGAGAGGGTTTCCGACCTTGGTGAGGGGATCAAGAAAGGCTCTTAGAGGAAATAAGGAATTAGCCAGTTGGAGATTTGGGGGTGAGGGTGTATTCTGTAGAGGAGGGACTGAGTGTTCAGATACCTTGAGTTAAGAGAGACTTTTTTTTTTTTTTGGTTGTTTTGTTTTTGTTTTGTTTTGACGGAGTTTTGCTCTTGTTGCCCAGACTGAAGTGCAGTGGTGTGATCTCGGCTCACCGCAACCTCCGCTCCCAGATTCAAGCGATTCTCCCGCCTCAGCCTCCTAAGCAGCTGGGATTACAGGCATGCACCCCCACACTGGGCTAATTTTGTATTTTTAGTAGAGACAGGTTTCTCCATGTTGGCCAGGCTGGCCTCGAACTCCCGACCTCAGGTGATCTGGCCGCCTCGGCCTCCCAAAGTGCTGGAATTACAGGCGTGAGCCACTGCGCCCGACCAAGAGACTGTTAAACATTTCAGAAACCCAAAGAAGTCTGTCTTGGACCAGGCTCAGGACAGTGGGAAGGCGTTTTCTCCTCTCACCCCCAAAACTTGCATTTCCTGTACTCCTTCTCTAGGTTTGTAGCACAGGCATGTACACTCAGGATCATATTTAACCATATTTAAACCACCACCCCCTCCATTCTCACTCAACCCCCCTTAGTCACCCAGTTACCAAGTTCTGTCATTCTCCCACCACAATCTCTCTGCAAACTGTCTCCTTGTCTCCTTTCCCACCACCAAAGCCCTGATCTGGTGCGGGCTCTTTATTACTCAGCCGAATTTGTGAAATAGCTTCCTAACGAGTCATCCTCCAGTCCCTCCCTCAGAGAAAGACACAGATCTGATCGTGTCTTCCCAGGCCTAAAACCCCTCCATGGCTTCCAGAGGCCTGTGGGACAGGCTGCTTCCTTCTCATGGCCTTCGGATGCCCTTCTTTACCTGATCCCAACGTACCCCCAGTTCTCCACTCTGAGATCATGAGCCATACCCCATAGGCCTCCATACTTTTGCCATTCTCTTTGTCTGAAATGCCCTTCCTCAACCAAACCATTGGCAAATTCCCATACCTGTTTTAAAACCCAGCCAAAATGAACTCATGATTCTCTTCCATTCCTTCTAAGAAGCCTCCTCTTAATTCTTCCCTCTGTTTTCACTGGGCTTTATATATTGTTGTGAGTTTACCAGTTGTCATGTTGACCATCGTTATCTATTTAAACCCATCTCTTCCCCCAGCATCTCAGGACCTCAAGGGCAGATAATGTAGTGGACACTGCTGGCTGGCTACCCAACATCCATTCTCCCTCTTCCATCTTCCTAAGAGAAGCTAAGGTGACACAAGGCACAGTGCAGTATTTAGAGTATGAGGTAAGCTGTTGTGACAGACCCAGAATATAGAGACTGAAGAAGCAAGCCCATGGGGCTCCATGGAAGCTGACCCTTCCCAATAATTGATTCAGGAACCTGGCCCTAACTAATCTGAGTGCAGCAGAGACCTTTCTGGTTTACTCATATGCACAAACCCCTTTTTAAATAACAGAACTGATTTTTGGTGAGCAGATGGCTGCCTCGTTAAAGACTACATTTCCCAACCTCCCTTGCTGCTCAATGTGGCCAGGAGTCTACGTGCTCCCCCAGTGAACAGTGAGCAGACATAATCGGACCACTTTTAAGCTGGGCTCTCAAAAGCACTGTGCATGTGCTTCTCTGACCCTTCTGCCCTTCTCCCTCCCTAGGAGATGATAGAAATTTGAAGCTGTCCCTTTGGACCTAGAGAGGGAAACCACATTTGAATGATGGCCAAGCCCTCCTATCAGTCTTCGACTGCTATTTTTTTTTTTTTTTTTTTCTGAACTCCTATATGAAAGAGACATACATTCTATTTTGCTTACACTTGTATGTGGGGTCTCTGTGTTACAGCTTTTCCTATGCTGTACAAAATACACGTGCCTGGCTTTCCCAAATCTTGGGAATTGGTTCCAAAATGGGTATGTGTCCTAGTTAGGGCCAATAGATGGCAGGAAGGTTTGATTTGGGTTTCTAGGAAAGAGCACACTTGTTTTTATCAGGCAGCTTCATGGACAATCTTCTCTCTTTCTCTTCCCCTAGACATTGCAGAGCCTGGAACTAGGGCAGTCCTCTTGCTACCAGCCTAAGGATGGCACCACACACAGAGGAGGGCAGAGTCAAGAGCACTGCAGGGAAACGGAATCAGTTTCTGGACTCATCAACTCGGAAGCTTACAGTGTTAGTCAGCTTGGGCTGCCATAACAAAATACCATAAACTGAGTGGATTCAACAACAGAGATTTATTTTCTCACAGTTCTGGAAGCTGAAAGTCCAAGATCAAGGCGCCATCAAAGTTGGTTTCTGGTGAGGCTTCTCTTCCTGGCTTGCAGATGGCTGCCTTCTCATTGGGACCTTACGTGGCCTCTTCTCTGTGTATGAGAAAGAGAGAGCTCTCTGGCATCTCTTCCAGATAGGACTGCTATATTTTTAAGAAAAGGGAGAGATACCAGAGAGCTCTCTGTCTTCTTATAAGAACACCAGTCCTGTTGGATTAGGACCTTACCCTTATGACTCATCTAACGTTAACGACTGCCATAAAGGGCCTGTCTCCAAATGTAGTCACAGAAAGACATTTGTTGGCTTCAACATACAAGTGTGGAGGGGACATAATTCAGTTCATAACATCACCCTACCTCTGGACCCCCAACCTCCAACTAAGTGAGCCAACAAATGTCCTTCCAATGAGGCCAGCTCGAGTTGGTTTCCTCATGTCTTACCTTACAATATTTCACTCCTCTTCCTATCCCTGCTGTTCCTAGACAGACCCCAATGCACAGAAAGTGTCAATCAATATTTGTGGAATGAATGCTCAATTGCTATTTTTCTTCTTGTACCTGCAACGACTACCTCACAGATAAGCTGTAAGCCTTGCTCTTTCCTCTGCCCTGCAAGTATGTATTATTGCTATTCCTCCTGCTATTCCCCTTTTTTTAGATGAGCAAATTCAGGCTTAGAGAGGTAAAATCACTTGTTCAAGGTTGGTAGGTGATAGAGCTGGCTTTGACCTCGGGTCTGAGAGTCCCCCCAGCCTGGGCTCTTAACTAGAGTGCTTGGTGGGAGACCTTTGGAATTTGGCGTCATCATCTGTGGTCTTATAACTGAAGCAGGCATACGGGAAGGGCATGGTGAGGCCCCAGCCCCGTAAGGTCAGTACTGATGAAGAGGAGGTTAGGACAAGAGAGAAACACAGTCACTGAAGTGAAGTGCAGGGCAGTGAAGACCACCAGGCAATCCAGGTCAAGTATGTGAAGGGAGAGGCCAGCTCTGTCGTTTAGGATCTCCTGACATCAACAAGTGGGGGTTTAGGAGAAGAGACACAGCCCCAGGTGGACTCCAGGAGGGAATGTGATCACCAGCATCGAGAGTCCACTGTCCCCTACTCAGCAGGAGCCCTGAAGCGGGTGAGGGGTGGCCACAGGAGCAGGAGGCAGCCCTGGAGAGGTCTGTGTCCTGGTCATTTGTTTGGTTTGTTGTCACATCTGTTCCTTGCCTGTGTTCTGCTCAGTATCTTGGAGGGCAAATCACATGCTCCAGACCCTCTTGCCAACTGGCTTCTGATTAGTTTTACCCAGTGAAAGGTTCTGGAGGAAGATGGAGGGCAGGGGAAGAAGAGAAGTCTGGGTATTCCTCCTGATTCCCAGATCCGGGTGGCAGCTCTGACTGTGAGTCCATCTCCTTCATGGCTCCAGCTCCCTTGGGCAGTCCAGGTCGTGGGCTCCTGAACCTCCGCCCCCTCCCTTTGTTGCTCCAGCCCTGGGAGCAACCCCACTGGTGGGGGGGGTGGGGGGTGACAGTTTCCTGCTGCTGCTCCTCTCTGGTTTGCCTCCCCACCCCCAGGTGCCTTTTCAACATTTCCAACCATTTCCCCTGCTGAACCTGGGGTCCTGGTCTCCTGTCTGGGCCCTGCCTGGTACCCCAGGCGGAAGGAGACAGTCACAATCCTCATCTCCTACCGCAGCTGTGGATCAAGGCGGTCTCACTGGGCAGAGTGGCAGGAAGCGCCTGGGCTTGAGTGTAGGCAGAAGCCCGGTCCTGCGGCCAGGCCACCAGGGTGCCCTTTCGGCGACCATGAACAGAATTCAGCAGCCTCCCAGCAGAACCTCACTGGATCCCAGACCAGGAACCCTGGCAATTGGTGCAGCTGAGTCTGTAGAATGTCTTCATTCTGTCACTCATGTTCTCCCAGCCTCGAAAGATTCCCAGCTGGGCCACTCCCTACCTGCGTGACACCAGCAAGTCACTAAACCTCGCTGTACCTCAGTGTCCTTACCTGGATTACACAGAAACTAATAGTACCTCCTCTATTGCCATGATGATGAAAGAAGAGAAAACTTGGCACAATGCCTGGCACAGAGTCAGCGGTCAATAAATGGGAGCAGCGGTCATTGTTATTGTTAACGATAGTAATAGCCTGGGCAGTCCCAGAGGACCTTTGGAGAGCAGGGGCACCCAAGAAGGGGAGGGAGGTTTTACGTCTCTCCTGCCACATCAGAGTGAAGACTGGATCCTGAGCTGGGGCTGGGGCAGGAGAGGTCACTGGGGCTACACAAACACCAGGCGCTGCTCCTCAGTGTTTGTTCTATGCCTGGCTGTGTGCAAAACATGGAATCGTGTCCTGCACACTACTGTGTTTATCCTGCAACCACTGGAAGAGGTGTGTGTCTGTTATCATCAATGACGACATCCCCATTTTTTTTTTTTTTTTTTTTTTGAATTGGAGTCTCGTTCTGTCACCAGGCTGGAGGGCAGTGGTGCAATCTCGGCATCTCGGCTCACTGCAACCTCTGCCCCTCCGGGTTCAAGCAATTCTCCTGCCTCAGCCTCCCAAGTAGCTGGGATTATATGTGCCCACAACCATACCTGGCTAATTTTTGTATTTTTAGTAGAGACGGGGTTTCACCATGTTGGCCAGGCTGGTCTCAAACTCCTGACCTTAGGTGATCCACCCGCTTTGGCCTCTCAAAGTGCTAGGATTATAGGCATGAGCCACTGTGCCCGGCTGACATCCCCATTTTATAAAGCAATTCTCAGAGAGGCTCAGGACTCTGCCTAAGGTCACATAGAATGGAACAGAGCCAGAATTCCAGCCACCCCTATCTTATAAAAAACTCCAGCCTCCCCAGGAGGAGTTCATGGGTCTTTCTCCACCCATGGCGGAGCAGGCACTGGTCCTGGTGTTTGAGTCTAGAAGGTGGGGATCCCATAGATAAAGAGATCACTCTCAGAACCAGTCTGTGGCCCAGCCCAGGCCTCCAGGCCTGTTCCTCCTTTGGGATGTCTGCCAGGTGCTGGAAGCAAGGGGCAGTCTTGGAAAGGGTGGACCCACCAGGAGGTTGCCCCCTGCCAAGGGGAGCACACACGTGTGTGTGTGTGTATGTGTGAGTGCACACAGGCACGTGTGGACCTGACCCCCGACCTCTGCCTTGGCCTAGGAGAGGACAACGCAGAGCTGTGCATTTGGCAGCTCAGGTCCGAAGGGATGGGTGGTGGCCACTGTCATCCCCCTCTCAGCTCCCAGGAGATGCTTGGCAATTTTCCTGGAGAGCGGGCTATGGGCCTGAGACCCTTGCTGCCCACAAAGGCAAGAAAAGAGGATACCAGAGAACGCTTCCAAAATCAGTTCAGACTTTACCAGCCACTCTGAGCCTCCTTGCCAAGAAGGTGATTGACAGCCTTGCGACTCACGCCCAGTGAAGATGGGCTGCCTCAGAACATCTCGTTCCCAGATCCCACCACCTCCTGGAAATCAACCTCCAAATGATCCCAGGCCTTGCTGTAGGCTCTGAGCAATGCAGAATTGCCCGCTCATCACAGCCCCACAGGACGCAGCCTGGTGTGGCGTGAGGAGCATGAGGCATGAAGTCAGCGTGGATCTCAACCTGGACCCACAGAAGCTGTGAGGCCTCAGGAGGGTGATGTCATTAGGCCTTTGAGCCTTGGTTTCCTCATCTGTGAAATGGCCATAATACCTTCCCATCAGTAGGTGCCTCGTAAATGTGAGTATTCTGCCTCTTCCCTTTCCTCCTCCTTTTTTTTGGATCCCCAGAACCTCCACTGACCACTTTACCACCTAGCTGCAAGGGTCCCCACTTCCCAGAATCCTCGCAGGCTGCGGCCTGGACTCTGAGCCTTGCAGGAGACAGCGGTTTCACCGTCCTTTGCTTGTGGCCTGCCGTGGGCCAGCACCCCCGAGAGCAAAGGCCACAGAGCTAGGAGGCTCAGGCCCCACCCTCTTCGTAAACACTAGTTGGGCACCAACTGACCTCAGGAGGGAAGTGCTCCACTGAGACCCTCCCCTTCCAGCCCTGCCTGCCACTGTATGTTCCAGGGGAAGTGCCAGACAAATCTGGCATCCTTGCACCCAGGCCTCCCCCATAATGGAAATAGTCACTTAGAGCCAAACCTCTGGCTGAAGGTGGAAGGGAATTAAAAATCCCTGAGCAGGTCTCCCCTACCCTCACAAAATATCACCCTGGGCCATCCTAGACAGGGCAAGGTCTAATTTAATTTAATTTTTAAATTATTATTTGTAGAGACACAGTCTCACTACATTGCCCAGGCTGGTCTCAAACTCCTGGGCTCAAGCAATCCTCCCGCCTCAGCCTCTCAAAATGCTGGGATTACAGGCATGAGCCACTGTGCCTGGCCTAATTTAAATATTTTTAATGATCATGATGACATACATAAATGGGACTTTACTGTTACTCCTTATTTCTTTAAAATAAAGACAGGAATTAAATATAACAAAAATTAATCGTTTTAATTTTGAGCAATGGGGATGTGTGTGTTTTTATTATTCTTTATAACATGCTTTTCTGTATTGTTAAAATTTATCTAAATAGAAACATTTTGAAATAAATAAGATTAGCACAGGTTTATTAGAGAAAAATTTAGAAAATACCAAAAATATAAAGGGGAAAATAAGAATCACTGAAATCTCTCCTCTGGAACCAGACCACCAATATATCAGCTTATTTCCTTCTAGTTCTTTTTCTAGCATATATTTATGTTGTTTAATTCTTTTTATCAAAAACAATGGCATAATATTGTTGAGTAACCTTTCTTCCCTTTAACAATATATTTTAAACAATTTCTCATGCCCTTATTTACTTTAGAAGACTCATCTTCAGTCTTTTTCCCCATGGAATCATGAATAAGGTATTTGTTTTCTATTTCCTTTTTAAAATATTTTTGTTTGTTTGTTTGTTTCTTATTTCAGACCTTCGTTCTGAGAATAAGGTTTTTTTTTGTTTTTTTGTTTTGTTTTGTTTTTGAGACACAGTCTTGCTCTGTTGCCCAGGCTGGAGTGCAGTGGTGGATTCTTGGCTCACTGTAACCGCCACCTCCTGGTTTCAAGCGATTCTCCTGCCTCAGCATCCCAAGTATCTGGGATCACATACCACCACTCCTGGCTAATTTTTGTATTTTTAGTAGAAACGAGATTTCACCATGTTGTCCAGGCTGGTCTCGAACTCCTGACCTCAAAAGATCCACCCGCCTTGGCCTCAGGTATTTTTTATTACTGCAATACATATGGCTCTCATTAAGTCATATACTTTATACCTTTTATTATTTTTTCTTATTTAAAAAGTAATACACTTTTGTTGAAGAAAAATTAGAGGCTGGGCATGGTGGTCCATGCCTGTAATCCTAGCGCTTTGGGAGGCTGAGGCGGTGGATGGCTTGAGCGCAGGAGTTCGAGATCAGCCTGGACAACATGATGAAACCCTGTCTCTACAAGAAATACAAAAATTATCCAGGCGTGGTGGCAGGTGCCAAGTCCTAGCTACTCGGGAGGCTGAGGTGGGAGGATCACCTGAGCCCAGGAAGTCAAGGCCGTGGTGAGCCATGATTGTGCCACTGTACTCCAGCCTGGGTGACAGAGTGAGATCTTGTCTCAAAAATAAAAATTAAAAAATAGAAAAATTAGCAAATACAGATAAACAAACAAAAGGTAAATACATAAGCACATAAAATCCTTATAACCTACCATTCTGAAATAATCTCTACTAATACTTTAGCTTTTAACATTCCTGTCTTTTTTCTATGTACATATGGATGTATATAAACACACATTTTAAAATAAAATCATCTGGGTTAAGAGTTAAAGACTTAAATCACATAAAAGAAGATAAATAAAATTGGAATCATACAATTCATAATCTTTTTCATTTGCATTTTTGTTTACTTAATATATCTCATATTGATTAGGATTATTTCAGCTACAAATGACAGAAAACCCAAAGTAACAGTAGCTGAAGCATGTTAATTTCACTCTCTAGTAAGTGACATCCAGCAGGAAGTAGCCCAGGCTGGTTCTGCAGCTCCCTGACCTTCAGGGACTAGACTCCTTCTAACCGATGCCCTCCATCTTCCACACATTGGCTTCCACCTCAGGACCCGAGATGGCTGTTCATATCCACACTCTGGAAACTGAAGAAGGAAGAAACAAAGAAGAGATCAGCTTTTCTCTCCAAGGACACTGCTATCATCTGAACATATCCCCCTCAAATTCATATGTTGAAACTTAATCACCAATGCGACAGTATTAGTAGGTGGTGCTTTTAGGAGGTGATTAAGTCATGAGGGCAGAGCCCTCATGAATGAGATTAGTATCCTTATCAAAAAGGCACCAGGGAGCTGTTTTCCCTTTCACCACGTGAGGACGCAGCAAGAAGGTGCCATCTTGGAAGCAGAGAGCAGGCCCTCACCAGATACTGAATCTGCTGGTACCTTGATTTTGGACTTCCCAGTCTGCAGAACTGTGAGCAATACATTTCCATTGTAAATTACTCAGTCTAAGGTAATTTTGTTATAGCAGCAGGAACAGTCTAAGAGAGATACTTCCTGGAATTCACATGCATCTCTTCTGCTTATATCCTGCTAGCCAGAATGTAGTCTCATGGCCACTGGGAAATAGGCTATTTATCTAAGTAGGGGTTCTGTTACTATGGCAAAAGGGGAGAACAGATATTGGGGAGCAACTGGTATCTCTACCACACATCACAAACATCTTTCCAGTGTATATAGTTTTGTATCCTGCTTTCTTATATTTTGTTGAACATTTCTCCATATCATTAAATGTTCTTTGAAATTCTTTTTTTTCTTTTGTTTTTAATGAGACAGGGTCTTGCTCTGTCACCCAGGCTGGAGTGCAGTGGCATGATCATGGCTCACTGCAGCTTTGACCTCCCAGGCCCAAGCAATTCTCCCTCCTCAGCCTCCAGGGTACTTGGGACTACAGGCACACACCACCACACCCCACTAATTTTTGTATTTTTTGTAGAGACAGGGTTTTGCCATATTGCCCATGCTGGTCTGAAACTCCTGGGCTCAAGGGATCCGCCCACCTCGGCCTCCCAAATTGCAAGGATTATGGGTGTGAGCCACTGCGCCCAGCCGAATATTTAAATTCTTAATTTTTCTCAGTTAATAATTATACTTACTAATTAAGAATATATAAATTCTTAATTTTTAATGGCTGCTTAATATTCTGTTATATATATGTAGCATCACTTATGGATCTTATTACTTGATCTCTAGGTATCAAGAGATACTCAGATTATTATTATTATTATTATTATTATTATTATTGCTAAATAAGCCTCTTTTATGTGTAAAACTTGTCAGAGAAAGAGATGCCAAGCTTTCCTCTCCGCTCTGTGGGTGCCCACCTCAGATACTTTGCTGGGGAGTCAGGGTGGTATCTGCCTGGAAAGCTGGCTGATTTTGTTCCTGTTAACAAATGAAGTTTTTTAGCAACTGGTATACCCTGCTGCTCCTGTCGCAGGGGAAGTCATAGGAGTGGGCAGGGCCTGGTGGGCAGTTCCACCGTAGGTCGGGGAGTCGAGGGGCCTCAGGAAGTAGTGGGGAGTGGGCGAGTAAGAGGAAACTACAGACTCTCAGGACCAAGGGAGGCCCTGGCCCTGGAAAGGCCTGGGGGACTCAATGGGGCCCATTCATTCTTTATTCGGGTTCAACAAATTCTTTTGAGCCCCTCACAGGGCTGTGGCCTATGTGCCTGGCTGTGGGGACGTCTCAGAGAAGACGTGGTCCCTTTCATGCTCTTCAGGAGGGCAGCCAATTCTAAATTCTCATTAGAGTTCAACCTGGTGAGTTACCTAAAATACAGAATCCTGGGACCACATCCAAAAATCTGATGCAATAGGTGTTGGTGGGCCTAGACTTTCAACTGTCCCCAGGTGACCCTGATGAGGGTGATCAGGGACAGACGATTCTAGGGGGAGAAATATAACTCAAAGCCCTTGGAAGAAGCCTCCTAAGCCAGGCAAACATGGAGTCTCCATTTGCTCAGTAGATAGCTTGAAACTCATTTAAGCCTTAGGCTATTGTAGAATAATGGGGACACCTGTCAGGCAGACCTAAACTCACATCGCAGCTTCATCCTTTGGTAACTGAATGACCTCAGGCACATTAGCTCTCTGTAAACCTCAGTCTCCTCATCTGTAAAATGAAGACAATCATAGTGTTTCACATGTGAAATTAAATGTTAAAGAGCATAGCAGAGTGTCTGGCACTCAATAAATGCCAGATAGTATTATTAAATTAATTAAAATTAATTTGTTAATTAAAATTGCCTCTAGGTGAGGAATTACAGCAGAGGACTGGAAACAAGGTATGTAACACATCTTGTACACTGCTTGACTCATGGTGGTGGGTATTCAATAAATGCTTATTATTATTATTATGAACAGTCTCACATACCTTTCAACTCTAGGCCTTATTATCTCTGCATCTCTATCTAACACACAATTTTATCCTCCCCATAGAAATCATGGCCAGGTGCGAGGGCTCACGCCTGTAATCCCAGCACTTTGAAAGGCGGAGGCAGGCAGATCACTTGAGGTCAGGAGTTCGAGACCAGCCTGGCCAAATGGCAAAACCTCATCTCTATTAAAAATACGAAAATAAGCCGGGCATGGTGGCTCGCACCTGTAGTTCCAGCTACTCGGGAGGCTGAGACAGGAGAATCACTTGAACCTGGGTGGCAGAGGTTGCAGTGAGCTGTGATGGGGCCACTGCACTCCAGCCTGAGCCACAGTGCTAGACTGTCTCCAAAAAAAAAAAAAAAAAAGAAGGAAAGAAAGAAAAAGGAAAGAAATTATGGCTGGATGCGGCGTTTTACGCCTGTAATCCCAACACTTTGGGAGGCTGAGGTGGGAGGATCACTTGAGCCCAGGGGTTTGTGACCAGCCTGGGCAACATGGCAAAATCCGGTCTCTACAAAAAAGTAATTTAAAAATTAGTTGAGCGTGGTGGCATGCATCTGTAGTCCCAGCTACTCGGGAGGCTGAGGTAGGAGGATTGCTTGAGCCCAAGAGGTCGGGACTACAGTGAGTTGTAATCATGCCACTGTACTCCAGCCTTGGCAACAGAGCAAGACCCTGTCTCTAAATAAATAGATATAGATTAGATAGATAGATAGATAGATAGATAAATAGATAGATAGACAGACAGACAGACAGATAGACAGATAGATGATAGATATTGTTAATTTGGGGGCTCTGGCCAGGCACAGTAGCTCACACCTGTAATCCCAGCACTTTTGGAGGCCAAGGCAGGCAGATCACTTGAGGTCAGGAGTTTGAGACCAGCTTGGGCAACATGGTGAGACCCTCCCCCATCTCTACTAAAAATATACAAAAATTAGCCGGGCGTGATGGCGCATGCCTGCACTCCCAGCTACTCGGGAGGCTGAGGCAGGAGAATCACTTGAACCAGGAGGCGGAGGTTGCAGGGAGCCGAGATCACGCCACTGCACTCCAGCCTGGGAAATAGAGTGAGATCCAGCTCAAAAAAAACTGGGGGGGGGGGGGGGGGCTCCAAAATGTCGGCTTAATGTCTGTTCCTAGTGCCTGCTCCAAAATGAAAGGGATTTTTCTCAGCTCCTTTCAGAAGGATGTGCAGGTGGCAGGTGGGTAAGATGAGGGTGAGTGGGAACCTCAGGTTTATACTTCCAACTCCCTGCTTTTGGGAGAGCCTATACCTGGGCTGAACTCCAAGGGCCAGGGAGCTATGGAGGCCTGAGGCTGCTGTGAGGCAAGAGGGAGGATGCAGGGTCACTGTTGATAATGATATTTTCAAGTGCTCATGGACGGCATGGTTGCCATGGTAACACTGATGGCTCCGAACAAGCTGAGGCCTCTCTTGAGTTGTGAATCAGGTTCAGCTTTATTTATTAAAAAAGAAAACCAATGCCCCCACCTGTGGAGGGCAAAGTGAAGCCGCAGGTGGAGGCCACAGCATGAATCAGCAGGTGCGTCGGCCGCGAGGCACACAGTCCCTGAGCCTCCTGACGTCAGCTGGCCCAGCCCACCACAGAGCCTGGAAAAACCCACAGGGGCACGTGGGGAGGCCAGCATCGCAAACCATGGCCCAGGAGGGAAAATACAAACAGAATTCACGCTGCTGGGTGGAAACCACTTAATAGGAAGCAGGTTCCATTTTCTCAGCTTTGGCTCAAAGACCAGACTCATAGAACTCTGCCTCTCTGAGAGTCCTCAGGGCCCAAGGAAATGCGGCACCCCCAGCCCAACCTCAGCAAGTGAAGGTCAAGGTCTGGCCCTGAGATGGCCCATGCGGAGCTGACCACCCAGCGGTGTGACACAATAGGAGTGCCCTTCCTAATGTCCTGGGGGAAACCGGTCGGCCCTCTGAGAGCAAGAGGGTCCTGGAAAGACAACAAAGGCCACAAAAATGCTCTCACGTGGCCTAAACTTATGGGTAGCGCCCCTCCTGCTGGGGAGTGGGTAGAGACTTCTGATGGACCCTGGCCTGTGTCATCCCCCCGTGAGGAGGCCCACAGTAACAGTAACAATGACACACTGGAATCCTCTTCTGTGGCTTGGACACTGTCCCTGAATCCTAGACTTACAGGTATAGGGGCCATAAAACCTACTGGTTTGTCTGGGTTCACTGTTGATCCCACTGACTGAGAAGAAGCCTCTGATTTCTTCCCCTCCCTCACGCCAATATCCTGGTGGACCCACTTCCTAACCAGCACTGGACTCCAAGCCCTTGTCTCCACCCACTGCCCTCATTATTTGGCAGAATATTATAGGGGGTAGGCCAGTGGGTGCTGAAGTCAGGGTGGATGGATTTAAGTCCTCCTTCTGCCACTTATCTGCTATGTGGCTGAGCCTCCATTCCCCAGTCTGTAATACAGGCGTGATAATAATGACAGCACCACTCACATGGTAGCACTGAGGATGAAATGTGATAATATCTGCAGGTGTTTAGTGCAGAGCCTGGCTGGCACATAGTCAGTGCCGGATAACTGTTTACCATTGTTCACTTTAGTTCAGGCCTCATCATATCCCACCTGGAGAACAGCAACAGCCTCATAACTCCACAGGCTGGTCTTGCTCACCTCCAATCTGCTGTCCACAGAATAGCAGAGTGGTTGATCTAAAATGCATCTGACCATGTCATTAGCCTCCTTAAAAATTGAGCAGTGGGCCGGGCACAGTGGCTCACACCTGTAATCCTAGCACTTTGGGAGGCCAAGGCAGGTGAATCACTTGAGGCCAGGAGTTCAAGACCAGCCTGGCCAACATAGTGAAACCCCGTCTCTACTAAAAATACAAAAATTAGCCAGGCATGGTGGTGCACACCTGTAATCTCACCTACTTGGGAGGCTGAAGCAGGAAAATGGATTGAACCTGGGAGGCGGAGGTTGCAGTGAGCTGAGATGACACCACTGCACTCCAGCCTGGGCAACAGAGTGAGACTCTGTCTCAAAAAAAAAAAAAAAAAAAAATCAACAGTGGCTCCCATTTGCCTTCAGGATAACTCATAGAATTTCTTAGAGTGTCTAAAGGCCCTGACCACCTAGCCCTTGGCTACCCTCTCCAGCCCTGTATCTTATTACACCCTTCCATCCTTGATAAGTTTCAGCCACACCGGTTAGCAGCATCTCCAAGGTGCCAAGCTCTGCCATACCTCCAGGATTTTTGCCATGTTCTTCCCTTTACCCAGGATGCCCTCTTTTTGTCCGGCTAGAAAACACCTGTTCATCCTTCAAGACCGCATCAAGATCCCTCTAGACTGTGAAACTTTCCTGCCCTCCCCTCGAAAGCAGAGTAGATCATCGCCCCCTCTGAGCCGCTTTGGTACCATGGCAAAACCCTGTCTCTAACACAGAGGTGGTCTAGGTGCTACCGACACAAGTGAACAGGCATATGCACACACATACCCAAGACAAGTGGCATGAGCATGTCTTGCCCCATAGGGTAGAGCAGGGGGCCATAAGAACATGTCTAGACCGGACACGGTGGTTCACGCCTGTAATCCCAACACTCTGGGAGGCCGAGGCGGGTGGATCACCTGAGGTTAGGAATTCAAGACCAGCCTGACCAACATGGTGAAACCCCGTCTCTACTAATAATACAAAAATTAGCCAGGCGTAGTGACACATGCCTATAATCCCAGCTACTCGGGAGGCCGAGGCAGGAGAATCACTCGAACCCGGGAGGCGGAGGTTGCAGTGAGCCAAGATTGTGTCATTGCACTGCAGCCTGGGCGACAAGAGCGAAACTCCGTCTGCAAAAAAATAAAAAATAAAGAAAGGAAGAAAATGTCTGAGCCCCTAAGCAGCCGGGTGAAGAGCCTGCGTGGGAGGAAGGACAGATGAAATCAGAGAGCAGAGCATTTCTCTGCTCACACCACACAAGCCCTGCTGCACACGAAGGCTCATTGGATCCTCGCCAGGCAGGGCCCTACAAACAAGACGGGTGTTGTTTCCTCCCCCACCTTCAGATGAACAAACTGAGACTCAGAGAGAGTTAAATGACTTCCCAGGACTGTAGAAGTGCCAGAACTGAACCCATCACTTCCCAAGCATTGGGCATGTAGCTTCTGCCAGGCTTTCTGCTGGGCACAGGGGATACTGAGGCGAACGGAACACAGTCCCTGCCCCTCAAGGTGGCCAACTGCATAATGGCAAAAGCACAGTTTCTCAAGTCAGACAGAACCTGTGTTTGAATCTCGATTTCCCCACTGACTAGCCTTGTGAGCCTGAACTGGTTCCTAACCTCCACATCTCACATTCTGAGTCTCAGATTCAAAATATAACATAGATCAAACCAGCCTCGTGCTCAAACCCTCCAAAGGCATCAGCTCAGAGTAAAATCCACATGTGACCCAGTCGCTACTCCCGTATCCAGGTCATTTCCTCTTTCTGTTCATCTCTCTTCCCACCCTCAGATGCCCCTGGCTCCTGGCTATGCCTAAAGCAAGACAAGCACCTCCAACATTTGACCTTTGCCCTTCTCTTCCCTCTCCTGGATGCACTTTCTCCAGATGGACACATGGCTAACTCCCTCCTGCCACTCAGGTCTCCAGCTTCTCCGAGAGGCCATCCCTGGCCAGATGCAGTGGCTCACACCTGTAGTCCCAGCACTTTGGGAGACCAAAGTGGGCAGATGGCTTGAGCCCAGGAGTTCGAGACCAGCCTGGGCAATATGGCGAAACCCCGCCTCTACAAAAAATACAAAAATTAGCCAGGCATGGGCCGGGGATGGTGGTTCACACCTGTAATCTCAGCACTTTGGGAGGCCAAGGTGGGCAGATCACTTGAGATCGGGAGTTTGAGCCAGCCTAGCCAACATGGCAAAACCCTGTCTCTACTAAAAATACAAAAATTAGCTGGGCATGGTGGCCCGTGCCTGTAGTCCCAGCTACTCGAAAGGCTGAGGCACGAGAATCACTTAAACCCAGAAGGCAAAGGTTGCAGTGAGCTGAGATCACGCCACTACACTGCAGCCTAGGCGACAGAGCGAGACTCCTTCTCAAAAAAAAAAATTAGCCAGGCATGGTGGCACATGCCTATAGTCCCAGCTATTCAGGAGGCTGAGGTGTGAGAATTGCTTAAGCACAGGATGTTGAGGCTGCAGTGAGCTATGATCATGTCACTACACTCCAGCCTGGGCAACAGAGTGAGACCCTGTCTCAAGAAAGAAAAAAAAAAAAAGCCAATCCCTGACCATGGCATCCAAAACAGTGGCCCTGTCACTATCAACTGTACTCTTCTTCAAAACACTGTCTCTATATTACACAACCTGATACTACCTGTATTCGACCATTTGTTAATGACCTGTCCCTCCCACTAGTACACAAGGGTACAGATACACCCATTTTGTTTACTCCTCTGTGCCTAGAACAGTACCTGGCACATAGTAGGAGCTCAACAAATTTTTATTACACAAACGAATCAATGACCCTCACTTTCCTCCCCTTTAAAATGATACACACAGCCACACAGTTATAAGAATTAAATTATGTTGGCTGGGCGCAGTGGCTCACACCCGTAATCACAGCACTTTGGGAGTCTGAGGCGGGCGGATCACTTGAGGTTAGGAGTTCGAGATCAGCCTGGCCAACATGGCAAAACCCTGCTCTACTAAAAATACAAAAATTAGCCGGATGTGGCGGTGGGCACCTGTAATCCCAGCTACTTGGGAGGCTGAAGCAGGAGAATCGCTTGAACCTAGTAGGTGGAGGGTGCAGTGAGCCAAGATCACACCACTGCACTACAGCCTGGGTGACAGAGCGAGACTCTGTCTCAAAAAAAAAAAAAAAAATTATTTAAAAAAAAGAATTAAATGATGTCATAGTGGAAGATGCTTTGCCTGGGGAGCTTAGTTGACACGCAATAATGGTTGCTGTTTTACAGTCATTGTTCATGCTGTTGTTGTTTTGGTGCTCACCATCTCAAAGGGGGGAGACAGGTGTGGAAATAAGTAATTTGTGATAATAAAGCTGTTATCCTGAGCCCTCTGCTCCACTTTGGGGTGTAGGCAGCAGCCCCTCCATCTGCCTGAACGGCAGGGCCTGAAACTTTTATCTGGACTGCCAAGGTCACCCTCTGGGTCTGGCCCTGATGGTGGGAGACCTCTCTCCGGGGCCTTCCTGGGCTGGGGGCAGTAGGCAGAGCCCAGCCCAGGCCTCAGAAACCCGTGATTTCCCCCGAGAGCAGGCCCCACATCAAAGCCAATCTCGGAGGGGCGAGGCCTCAGGATAAATGGAAGATTAAAGAAGGCTCAGTCTCCACAAGGCCACAGGGAGAGGCAGCCAGCAGGCGACCACAGCGGGGAGGCCCCGACACAGCCCTGGCAGTGGCCATCTTGGGGTGCAAGAGGAGAGAAGGGGGCCCAGTCCTCGGCAAGGGGAGCCAGGAGGACACCTTAGCATAGGGGGTGCTCCTCGTGATTAAATCTCGATGCATCTCTCCATTCCATGCCAGCTTCTTAACCCTTTCCCAGCCAGGTGGCAGCAGGGAGCTCAAGATAGGAAGCCCTGGGCCTCTCTTCAAGAGACTTGGTTTGGTCATTGGGTTTGGTCATTGGGGTTTGCTCTTTCCAGCAAGGGAGCCTGTAATGAGGACCTCCTGGCCCCAGTCTTCCTCCCCAGGGAAGGTCTGTAATTAGTGCAGGAGGCGAGGCTGGGGAAGCGCAGACAATGTCATTTGAACCAGGATGAGACAGAGCTCAATTGCTAGTCTGCACTTTTTTTTTTCTGGTGCCATTTCATATACAAAACTCCAGCAAACTTAACCCTTTCCTGGTTGGGCCCGGATGCCGGGGTTTCAGCTAGGCACAGCATCCATTCCTGTGCCTAACGTGCGCCATTCTCACCTCCACCACATACACCCCAGTTCAGGTGAGCCATGGTTTCAGACTTCCTCAACACCAGCCAATCAATCACCCAACAAGCCTTTGATGAATGCCACCAGATGCCAAGCACCCAGGGGAGGGGACCCAAGGGAAAATCTCCCTTCCTGTCAGCAAGGAGCTGACGATCCCTCTAAGCAGCAGGGGAATGCAACTCGAAACAGGTGGCAGGCAATGGAAGGGAAAGTGGCACCTGCTGAGGACCAGTGCAGGGCAGGGAAGGAAGCTGGGTGGAGGCAGAGTACACACAATAGGTGCAGGAAGGGTTGGTGTGTGGTAAATACTCTGTAAATATGTTCCAAGGGAGATATCTTCCTGGAACAGAGCTTTTCTGCAATCAGGGCCTGAGGGCTGAACCCACAGAGACAAGGAAGGTGGCAAAGCCAGCCCCAGGTAGAGATGGATGTCAGAGCTGTTGAGACAGGCAGAGGCTACTGCCTCCTCCCCCATGCTCCTGGAGCACCCATTCTGAATCCCTGAACTACAATCTATCTCACGCTGTACTACAACCTGTCTGATTGCAGATCTGGCTCCTCAACTAGATTGCAAGCAGCTGGAGGGCTGTGTCTATTCACCTCTGGTCTCCTGGGCCTCAGCACTGAGCCTGGCACAAAAGAAGTGCTCAGTAAATGCTCTTTGGTTGTTTGTTTTTTTTTAATACTTTTTATTTTTGTGGGGGACAGAGTCTCGCTCTGTCGCCCAGGCTGAAACGCAGTGACGCAATCTTGGCTCACTGCAACCTCCACCTCCCGGGTTGAAGTGATTCTCCTGTCTCAGCCTCCTGAGTAGCTGGGATTACAGGTGCATGCCACCATACATGGCTAATTTTTGTATTTTTAGTAGAGATGGGGTTTTACCATACTGGTCAGTCTTGTCTGGAACTCCTCACCTCAGGTGATCCACCTGCCTTGGCCTCCCAAAGTGCTGGGATTACAGGCGTGAGCCACTGCACGCAGCAAATAAATGCTCTTTGAATAGATGGTTGGGCTTGCAGGAGATGGTGAGAGAAGTGAGGAAGAATCGACCTCCGCAGACTTTCCCAGGGAGAATGCAAATTCTGGCCCTACTTCCCTTGCAAATCACATCACAGTATCTCTAACATGTAAAGTTCAGCTTCTAGAAATCAATAAGACCAACCACCAATTTTTAAAGGTTGAAGAATGTGAATAGAGTCTACAGAAGAGGAAACACAAATTGTCCTAACACATCTAAAAAGATGCTCAATCCTACTCAAGATAAATGCAAATTTAAAATATACTGGAGGCTATGGCTGGGCGCAGTGGCTCACGCTTGTAATCCTAGCACTTTGGGAGGCCGAGGCAGGTGGATCACCTGAGGTTGGGAGTTCCAGACCAGCCTGACCAATATGGTAAAAACCCCATCTCCGCTAAACATGGTAAGGTGTAAATGAGTGTAATCCCAGCACTTTTGGAGGCTGAGGCGGGAGGATCACTTAAGGCCAGAAGTTGAGACCAGCCTGGGCAACATAGTGAGACCCCATCTCTACAAATAATAATAATAAATTACCTAGGCATGGTGGTGCATGCCTGTAGTCCCAGCTACTCATATAGCTGAGGTGGGAGGATTGCTTGAGCCCAGGAGGTCAAGGCTACAGTGAGCCATAACTGTACTGCTGCACTCCATCCTGGGCGACAGAACAAGACCTTGTCTCCAAAAGAATAAATAAATAAAATACACTGGAAACCATTTTTCTTATTTATCAGATTAGAAAATTCCAGGCTGGGCGCGGTGGCTCATGCCCGTAATCTCAGCACTTTGGGAGGCCGAGGCGGGCGGATCACAAGGTCAGGAGATCGAGACCATCCTGGCTAACGTGATGAAACCCCGTCTCTACTAAAAATTAGCCCGGCTAATTAATTTTAGTCCCAGCTACTCTGGAGGCTGAGGCAGGAGAATGGCATGAACCCGGGAGGCAGAGCTTACAGTGAGCCGAGACCGCGCCACTGCACTCCAGCCTGGGATACAAAGCGAGACTCAGTCTCAAAAAAAGAAAAAAAAGAAAAGAAAATTCCAAAAGTTTGATAATATCCTCTCTTAGAGAGACTGTAGAACAACCAACAGTGTCGTATATTGCTGATGGGAGTGTAAATCGGTACAAGATATTTGAGAATACCTCTACCAATATTACAAATGCATGTTCTCTTTGACCCAGGAATCCTACTTCTGAGAATTTATCCTACATGCAGTGCTTGAACAAGCCTATCTTTGCAGCACTGTTTGTTACAGTAAAAAAAATTAGAAACAATCCAATTGTCCATTAATTGGGGACAGGTAAATAAATGATGGCACATTCATACAATGGGTGGCTATGCAGCTATTTAAGAAAAAAGGATGAGGAAGTTCTCTGTGTGCTAATACAGGAAGATCTTGAAAATAGATTAAGTGGGGGAAAAAAGATGCAGAACAGCGTGTATAATACTTTTCAATTTAAAAAGAGAGAGAGAGAGAGAGTCCTGGTATTGTGGCGCATGCCTGATAATCCCAGCACTTTGGGAGGCAAGGCAGGAGAATCAGTTGGGGCCAGGGGTTCAAGACCAGCCTGGGCAACATAGTGAGACCCTGTCTCTACAAAAAATTAAAAAGTTAGCTGGGCACACCTGTAGTGCTCAACTACTCAGGAGGCTGAGGCAGAAGGATTGCTTGAGTCCCTGAGTGGCTCACGCCTGTAATCCCAGCACTTTCAGAGGCCAAGGCAGGTGGATCACGAGGTCAGGAGATCGAGACCATCCAGGCTAACACGGTGAAACACCGTCTCTACTAAAAATACAAAACATTAGCTGGGCTTGGTGGCGGGCGCCTGTAGTCCCAGCTACTCAGGAGGCTGAGGCAGGAGAATGGCATGAACCCGGGAGGTGGAGCTTGCAGTGAGCTGAGATTGCACCACTGCATTCCAGCCTGGGTGAGAGCGAGACTCCATCTCAAAAAAAAAAAAAAAAAAAGAGAGAGAGAGAAATATCTATACACACACACATGCGCACACACACACACACCCCATAGAAGGGTGCCCAAGAAAGTAATAAAATTGATTAATATGTTAGTTAAAGGTGGGAACTTAGTGGTTAGGATATAGGATGCAGAGATGGGAGGATTATTTTTGTTGTATTCTTTTTTTATTTTTTAAACCATCTGAATGCATTATCTATTCAAGAAATTGAAAAAGACACACACACACAAACTTCTACCTAGGACTGGGGATTCTTGGATTCTTCACAAGTTGCTGGGTAAATGTGATTCTACCTCAGCTGGCTGTCCCTCTGTCGTTTTCCCTCCCTCGCTCCCACCAGGTTTTCCTGAGACCCTGGGTTCCAGTAGATGGTCCTGCCATCTCAACTCGTGCCTCTAGATCATGGACTATGTGTGACCTTGGGCAAGTTACTTCATCTCTCTGGGCCTCAATAAAACAGAGTAATCCTAGTACCTGCCTCCAAGGGTTATGGTAAGATGTAAATGAGGAAACTCATCTTGGCACCAATAAAAATTCAAAAAAAAAAGAGAAAACTCATAGGATGTGTTTAGCATAGGTCCTGGGACTTGATCAATGCTATATTGTATAAATATATAAGATTTACTGTTCATATTCTTTGCCAATATCCTTATTGGATTGTTGGTCTTTGTCTTATTGATTTATAGGAGCTCTATTGATTCAGAAGATTGAGATATGCATTGCAAACTGGCAGAGCATTGAAAAGTAACAAGACCCAATAAATAGCAGTTTGTGAAAATCACTGTATATTTCTGATTATTTCTCCTCCAAGCCATGCATGCTGACGTTTGAAGGGGTCCCACATTGAAGACCTTGGGGCTCATCTGGACAGCCCCCAAGGAGCAGAGTCTTTTGTCATTGGCTCTGTGTCTCTCAACCAGTCTCCTCTGGGTAGTCAGAGATTGTCATTCTCCCAGGTGCTTCCAGCTGCTGCCCTCAGAACAACAACCTTCCCTTTTACTCTAGATGAGGCTCATTCTCTGTGTCTTCCCTGGAGGTCCCCAGGTTTGTGGGGTACGTGTGTAATACCAGCTCCTACAAGAAAGTGCTTTGGGAGGCCGAGGCAGGCAGATCACTTGAAGCCAGGAGTTCAAGACCAGCCTGGCCAACATAGTGAAACCCTGTCTGTACTAAAAACATGAAAATTAAGCCAGGCGCGGTGGCTCACGCTTGTAATCCCAGCACTTTGGGAGGCCGAGGCAGGTGGATCATGAGGTCAGGAGATCGAGACCATCCTGGCTAACACAGTGAGACCCTGTCTCTACTAAAAAATACAGAAAATTAGCCAGGCGTGATTAGTGGCGGGCGCCTGTAGTCCCAGCTACTCGGGAGGTTGAGGCAGGAGAATGGTGTGAACCCGGGAGGCGGAGCTTGCAGTGAGCCAAGATCACACTACTGCACTCCAGCCTGGGCAACAGAGCAAGAGTCCATCTCAAAAAAAAAAAAAAAAAAAACACACACACACACACAAAAATTAGCCAGGTGTGGTGGTGCATGCCTGTAATCCCAGCTACTTGGGAGGCTGAGGCAGGAGGATCACTTGAACCCAGGAGGTGGAGGTTGCAGTGAGCTGAGATCTCACACTGCACTCCAGTGTGGGCGACAGAGCAAGATTCTGTCTCAAAAAAAATTCACTAATGAGTTCAAGTAAAGCCTCCCCAGGAAACCCTAAGTCTTCATTCCAGAAGAGAGAGAATCCTGGCAGGCTGGTCTGGAGGGACACATCGAGGGACTGGGTTGCAGAATACACACCCTTGGGGCCCCTCACCCTGATCTGTGGACACTTGGTGCTTGCTTGCCATAGAGCCGAGGAAAACATTCGGCTCCTTTGGGCCTACGTCCATTCATCTTTCTCCAGAGAGTTGGCTCCCCCTTCAGTTCTGGAGGCTCCCGAAATGTTCTTCAGAGCACCTGGAATCCATATTTGCATTAACTAGTGATTGCCAAGGCTGAGCCCGCTGGGTTTCTGTTTGTTCTGCTCAGCCACAGAGGCTGGAGCCGGTCCCTGAGGATGGCCCGCAGGGCCCCCTTTCTGTGCATGACAAAGGATGGAAGCCCCCACCTGCACCTGCTCCTCAAAAAGAGGAGCCTGGATTAGGGCCAGTGGGAGGTAAAGGCTGAGTCTTCAAAGGCCTCAGCCTCCTCTCAACTCTCCGGAAACCCCCGGTTACTATGCGGTTTATCCAATCCCAGAGTCTGACGCAGCAGAAAGATGAAGTCGGAGGCCAGATCAGCTTTCCAATACTCCCACTTAATGGCTGTGTAGCCTCAGACAAATAACATAACCTCTCTGAGCCTCACTCACTTCACCTATAAAGGCAAAAATATGTGTGTATTTCTGTCTCCCTTCTAAAGGCATTTGAGAAACCCTACAGACAAGGAATTCGATGGTTGTTAATAGAGGAAAAAGGATATAGAGGAAGGGGGAACAAATACAAGATGAAGGCAGGCTGCAGTTAGTGTGTGAAATGAACCTCCTCGGGACTCTGTTATAAGAGGTGGACCTCAGCAAATTGATCTCTGAGCTTCCTCACAGCTCAGGTAAAGAAGGCAATGCAATGAACTACAAAACCTAGAGTGTCCCTCAAGTTAAAAATAGGCCTGCTGCTCAGAAGCAGCCAGCTTTGATGGGCCCTGAAGTAAAAGAAAAGATGCTTCCCCAGACCTTCCTAAAGGGGCAAGGTGGCAGGTGGAGGTGGAGGATATGTGTATAGTGGGCCCCTCCCCATGTGGGGGTAATGCTATCTCCCAGGGTCTTTGTGAGTCTGAAATAAAATGAAACGTTTAACAGTGCCACCTAGAGTGGCTGGCATACAGTAGGTGCTTAATATGTGCCCATTTCCATCCTTCCTCCTACTCTGCTCCCAGGGAAGGGATATCCATTGATCTCACAGGCATGTGAGGATTCAGCTCTTCAATCATTCAGCAAACATTTATCGAACACCTGGGTTAGGCAAAGGTGGGAATCCTCCTCACCCTAGCTGGTGTCTTCCCTGCTGTCCCCAAATCCTTGGCCTCTGAAGCTCTCCCCCTCCCACTGCCACCCACCCTTCTGGGTCTCAGCTCCTGCCTCCTCCCCAGCATGGCTTTAAGCCCTAGGAAGCCCTGCTCCTGTGGCTTCTCCCTCATTCTCCACATAGCTCCAGGCTGCTCCCTTCGACCACCACATTCATGGAGCTGGGCCACGTGCAAGAGCACAATTAATATTCCACTCAGTCTCCCCGAGCCCTGCTGCCTACTGGGAGAAGATGGAAACCAGATTTGCAGCCGCACGCGCTGGCATGGATGCACACAGAGAGGCAGCCCGCCCCTAGGTGTGAGCTGGTGCATACACGTGTGCAAATGTGGAAGCCCCACACTTAGATTCACACCTCCAGACTCCCTCGGGGAGGGAGGGGCTGTGTGCGCACCTAGCTCCTAGCCAATCACTGCCCAGGGGACACTCAGACTCCTAACACACAAAGGCCATATTTGCTTTCTGGGCAGAGGGAGACAGAATCATTGCATTTCAGAGCTGGGAGGATGGGATTTCAGAGACCAAGCTAAGACCCTCATTTTCCAGGGAAGAATCTGAGGCCCTGGCTTAACCTTGACTGTTATCAGTCCCCAGTGAACCACATGGTGACTGGATGCATTTTAGCAAAGCCTTTGATTTAAACAAGCATGATGCTGCCTCCCTCCTTCCTGGGGACAAGCTACTTCAGCCTCACCAGCCTTGGAGGTCGGGGAATCTGAGGCTCACGGCGGGTTGAGGGGATAAGGGCTTGGCAAGAGCAGGAGGTCGTAGGCAGTCAGGCCTCCAACTTTCCGTGCCCCTGTCCTTCCTCTTAGCCCCATAGTTCCAGCTCTGCCAGGCCTAGGTGGGGCAGGATTTGCAGGGGAGTGTCCCCAACAATATGAGGACTCAAGGCAGGAGGAAACAAGTGGCTTTGTTGGTTTCTCTCCTATTACTGGAGACTTCAAGAGCAAGGAGATGGAGGGCGGGGGTATGCCTGAGTGGGTGTCCTCTGGGGAGGGAGCCAGATGGCTGCGTTCTAGAGATGTCTAGAAGCGGAGTTGGAGCAGGTGATTCAGGCTGGAGGGGAGAAGGGTGACTTGAGAACAGGAGGAGAGCAAAGCAGGAAGCGGGTGGAGCTGTTTCCCAGATGGCAGGCAGACAGAGGGCCAAGGGGCGGGCCTGCTTCCAGTCCAAAGATGGGACGGCAGAGCAGAAATTCAGGGAAAAAGGAGCAAAAATAATTACCAGGAAAAGGAGCTGGAAGGGAGGCAAGTGTTTTCTTAGTCCTTAAGGAACTTCAGTCTTCAGAGAATTTAAAGAGGGAAAAAAAAATCTATCTTAAGGCCTTTCTCCAAGGCAGGGTGGTTGGTGATTCACCCGCTGCTGTGGAAGGCCCTGGAGGAAGGCCCTCCCCTCAGCTCCTGCCTCTCCCCAGTGAGCAAATTCAGTTCAACTGGGGTGAGTGGAAAGGGCTCTGGGTGCGGAGCCGGGAGGCCCAGGTTTCAGTCCTATCTCTGCCTCATGAGGCTGGGTGACTTAAGGCAAGCCTCTGATGGCCCCAGGCCTTGGTTTTCTATAAAACGAGAAGGGGCAAGTCATATAAACTCTCTGAGCCTTGGTTTTCTCATCTGCAGGTTGGGGATGATAATAATGTCATGTTGATTCTAAGGTGTCATCAATTACATGATGCACCATTATTTTATGTACTTCAGGAAGGAAAAAACATCATCCATTAAACTATGACATACCATCGATCACAAGACACATTCTGACTTCAGAGATGTTAAAACATCGACGAAATGTGCATCTCAGAATCAGTGAAAGACGATACTTGTCTCACAAGCTTGTTCCAAGAATTAAACAAGATGATATAAAGTATTTAGTGCCTGGCACAAAGCAAGTACTAATAAGCGTCCAGTATTTTTATGGTTCAGGGTTGGGTGGGAAGAGATCACAGGCCAAAGAGGTGGAAAGGAGAGCCCTAAACTAAGTGAGAGCTGGGGTTCTGAAGCCCACCCTGCTCCAGGCAGAGTGCCACCTCAGGCTCCATGTCCAGCCCCAGTGGGGGGCACAGGGAAAGCAGCCATGCAGCCCGTATTAGGGAGCTGCTAGAGAACAAAGGGCCCCATCTGCACCCCGGAAGTCAGTCTAATCTCCAGGATGAATATGTTTTCATTTCTCAGAAGTTCCTGTTAGAGTGTGCCAAAGCATTTTTCCCTTTACAACCCGGGCAAACAAGACGGGTTTACTTTGGGTGACCTTATTACCACCACCCAGGGCCTGCCTGCCGAGTGTAAACACCAGCTTTGCACCCTCCTGGAGGCTCTGGGCAGAAGCCTGGAAAATCAAAGTACCAGGCCTCCTGAGCGGGGAGGCCCTTCACACTCCCCCGACCCCTACCCCTGCTCCCCAGGCCCTGTCCTGGAAAGGGTGCATTGGAAGATCCTTGGAGAGGATGAAACCGTAGAGGGCATCAACACCTCGCCCACTTCATAGCTATGGAAACGGAGACGCAGCGAAGGGCAGTGACTCTACACACACACACACACACACACACACACACACACACACACACACCATTCTACTCACAGCTCAGCCTGGCAGGAGCCTCTCTCTCTGCCTGATCCTCAGTGTCTGGAACAGGCGAGAAGCTTACCTCTGTCCTCTTTCTCCTGTGCGTCATTGACTGCGTTGGGATGCCTTTATGCACGAAGCTTTTGCTTCACAGTGGAACAGCGGATGGAGAGCAGCAACCAGGTGTTCCTGAGCCCGTCACAGAAGGGGCTGCCATCAGTGCCTCTTGTGACCTGCAGTATTTGGGCCTGTGGAGGTGGGGTTTGCAGAGCCAACATTGGCCTCCATCCCCTAACTCCTTCAGATGTAGAGGAGGGGCCCGGGTGGGGGGTTGGGTTGTGGGACCAGGCCCCAGACCTGGGAGGGAGGGAGCAAACCCTCCCTGCTGGGTTAGAAGGCAGACTTAAGACCCAGGGAGACATCTCATTTCGTCTCCTGGAAAATCTTTAATAGAGAAGACAGAAGGGATGTGCTACTGACCACACCATACGGAAGGCTTCAGGTGGGCACAGTTCTTTCCAGTCCTGGCGCAGAATAGAGCCTGGGCTTCAGTGTGGCCATAAGCACGGGGTTTGTGTAGGGCATTGGGGTTTTGCCCTCATCATCTCACTCCTGCGCCACTGCCTGTTCTTCCCAGTCCAGCCTTCCTCCTCTTTCTCTTCTACTTGCTGTTCCCTCTGCCTAGAATGCTTTTCCCTGCATTTTGCCCCATAAATGACCCCAGTTCTTGATTCAGTTCTCAGTTTACATGTGGCCTGTTCAGAGAGGCCTTCCTTACCCAAAGGGTAACATCACACTATTTTATTTTTTCATAGTCCTTACCGCTCTCTGAAATCATCTTCTTAACATTTTTTTACCCATACTTTTCTCCGCCCACCCGCCCACCTCTGTGCAACCACGTTTACTCTGGGATCTAGGTTCTTAATGACTGCTGTGTCTCCAGTGCCTGATCTGGGAACCATTCACAGTAGGTACTCAATAATGCTTGTAGAATTTGTGAATAAATCTGCGATCATCCTCATCTCTGCTGGACTTTGCCACCCTCTTCATTCCAGAAAGAAAATGATCACACTCCTCTATGTGCCTGGCTCTACACTGCCTGGTCTCCCTCCTCCCCCTGCCACTTCTCTTGGGAGATTCTGCCTCTCAGACTCCGCAGAAGCTGCCGGAACCAGAATGTCTCCCCAGGAATATTTTCAATGGTTTCCTGGGGTGTTCACCTGGGTAAGAAAAAGGAAAGAGAGGACACTCTAATCCTACTTATCTAAAACTATATAATCTTCCCCAATCACTTAAATGGTACCTGTGTCTCTAATTACAGAGCAGGCTGGGAGGAACACAGGCACAATTTCCAGCCAATCTCAGGCAGGGGGCCACTTTGGCTCCTCCTGGGGGCCCGCAGGGACTACAGCTCAGTAGCCAGGACTCCAGACACCTGCTGCTGGGGCTCACTCACAGTAGCCTGGCCTGTTCACCCAGCCAGAGACCCCTCCCCTCCCCTTGAGAAGTGTCAGCCACATCCCAGTGTTTGAATGGTCCCCATTTGGCCAGATGTGACACATTTGGGGAAGACACCCATGGTCCCAGCACCCTAATTCTACCCCCTACTGTTGTGAAAGTGAATTGATTTCTTTTTGGCCCAGCCTTACTTCTCGGAGTTGCATGGCTGGTGAACTGGTTCCCAGAGCATGGGTTATAATCCTACTTTCTCAGGAGCAAATTCTCCAGGAGGCCTGGAAGCGAACAGTCATGTGACAGCCGGGAAGGTCAGAACTTCACTCTCCAGAACTATGTCAACTAGATCATAAGGTGGGGAAAAGCCACGTGCCTGCCCGCCTGCCAGCCAAGCAAACAACTGCTGTCTCAGCCTTGGTATAAGCCCTTCTCCCACCTGGTGCTGAGAGCAATTTTGGTGATATCCATGGCTTAGCTGCAATGACATCTCTGCTTCTTAAAGGCCTTTTGGTTCCTGAGCTAATTAAAAGTCCCAGACAGGGAGGACACATTTAATCTTATTAATAACTTCTGGTCAGGAAACAGCGTGCCCAGCCCTCTGAGGGAGCGCCTTTCTGAACCACCTCCATTTGTTCAGGTGCTTGGCGATTGTTATCAGCCCTTTCAAGAGATTAAGTTTGTACGCAGGAGCAAGCCACTTAGGTAATGGATCCCGGGGCCCTGGGAGTGTCTGGTGACTGTGGAGTGTGCAGCCAGCCAGCACCTTGGCTCATTCAGATTCCAGAACTACTGTTTTCCAACTTCCTGCTCCTCAGAACCATGGGGGGGTAGGGAGGGACTTGACTATCGAGGAGAAGAGGGGGACTCTCCTATCTCTGGCTGTTCACCCAGCCCTTTCACACAGAGGAAAGCTGGGGACAGTTCTTGCCTTGAGGAGTCTCACAGCTCAGTGGGTCACAGACACAAACAATGTGAGCAAATAAGGACAATACCACATTAGACTGGAAACTGGAGGTGAGCACATGATGCCCTGTGGGTGTATACCGTTGGTAACTGCTCCAGCCTGGGTGTTCAGGGAAGGCTTCCTGGAGGAAGAAACATATGAGATGAGAAATGAGAGTTACAACTGAAAATCGGCTGGGCATGGTGGCTCACACCTGTAATCCCAGCACTTTGGGAGGCAAAGGAGGCCGGATCACCTGAGGTCAGGAGTTCGAGGCCAGCCTGGCCAACATGGTGAAACCCCGTCCCTACTAAAAGTACAAAAATTATCTGGGCGTGGTGGGACGCGCCTGTAATTCCAGGTACTCGGGAGGCTGAGGCAGGAGAATCGTTTGAAACTGGGAGGCGGAGGTTGCAGTGAGCCGAGATCACACCATTGCACTCCAGCCTGGGCAAAAAGAGCGAAACTCTGTGTCAAAAAATAATTATAATAATAATAAAATTTTTAAAAAGCTGAAAATCTCCCCCGTTGAGGGGAGATCTGTTGAGGGGACTGTGAAATGGAATTCCCTGACTGGGTTTGGTGCAGGCTTTAGTATAAGGCTGGAAGGATGGAAATAGCTCCCTCATCAATTCATGGGACAGTGGCTGGTGAAGCCTTAAAATGCCAATGTTCCAGGAACACTGTTATCGGTTCCAGGACTATTGTTGCTTTAAGCCCCCACCTTGAGCATTCAGAGAAGAGAGATTACTAAGGAGGACGAAGTTGCAGATGTCTCTTTAAAAAAAGAGAGAGGATTCCTCGAGCCACGCCCTCTTCTCATTAATATTAAATTATTGTGAATATTGATGTGGGGGCGTGGCGCCTTGGCCAGCTGGGCTAGCCAGCCAGGGGTTCCCGGTTTCACAGAGAGGAAAGTGACAGAAGCCGTGCGGAGGGAGACGCAGAGACAGCGGAGAGGCCGGCAGCCACCCAGTCTCGGGGGAGCGCTTAGCTCCCCCGCCCCGGCTCCCACCCTGTCCGGGGGGCTCCTGAAGGCCTCAGCCCCACCCCCGGGCTCCCCATGGAAGCCAGCTGTGCCCCAGGAGGAGCAGGAGGAGGTGGAGTCGGCTGAATGCCCACGGTGCGCCAGGGGCCCTGAGCCCGTCCCGCTCCTAGACGCTGCCCTAAGGCCCCCGCGCCCCCCGCACCCCCCACCCGGGGCCGCGCCGCCTCCGTCCGCCCCTCCCCCGGGGCTTCGCCCCGGACCTGCCCCCCGCCCGTTTGCCAGCGCTGAGGCAGGAGCTCTGGACTGGGCGCGCCGCCGCCCTGGAGTGAGGGAAGCGCAGTCGAAGGGGGTCCCGGGAGCCGGCCGCGATGGACGCCGTCTTGGAACCCTTCCCGGCCGACAGGCTGTTCCCCGGATCCAGCTTCCTGGACTTGGGGGATCTGAACGAGTCGGACTTCCTCAACAATGCGGTAAGATGAAGGGTCTCCGTTCCCGTTCCACCCCTCGGCACCCGTCCTCGCGGCGCGCCTGGGCCCCTAGAAGGACCCGACTACACAGCACTGGACAGGAGCGGGGAAAAGGGTTCAGCGCAGGGTCTCCAGGAGCGACATGTGTTTGGAGCTCCGAGATTTGACGAGGAGGTCCCTCGACACCTCCCTTGGAACCCCGCCTGACCTAAGCCTCGGAGCTGGTGCCAGTGCGCGCCGCTCCTGGAGGCTCAATCTTTGAATACATTGGCCTCCACCTTCTAGGGGGAAAGGGCCATCGAGGTATCGGGTCCGTCGGATCCTCGGATCTGAGCTCAGGAGGCACCAGTCCCGCCCTCCACCCACGTCTTCTAGCCGTCCCCAAGCCACCCCAGGTTCCAGGACCAGACTGGGCGCAAAGTGGCAGCGCCCTTTCCTGCGCCTCCCTTGGGGCTTCGGTGGCTCATAGGCTGGGTCTCCGCTGGGGGGCGCACCGGGGAGCGTTCAGAGGGCCTGAGACCCGACCCCTCGGGTATCAGAGCCAGACCTGGGTTCTCAGCCAGGCCCAGAAATTTCAGGGTGCTACCCTGGTAGCCCCAGGGAATCAGGCCCAGAGACCCCCACCCCCACCCCAGGGAGGGACCTGAAGCTGGGGGCTGGGGGGAGGCGGTCAGGGCAACACGGGGTGACGGTTCAGGAGGAGGGAGCCATTTCTCTCCATCTGCCTCTAGATCTCTGCTTTGTCCCTCTGTTCCTGGAGTCTGGCTGACTTTCTGTCTCCCTCTCCCTATGTCTTCTTGACTAGGTCTGACTGTGAGCTTGTCTTTCTCCTCTTTCTCACTCTTCCCCTCCCTCCCTAAGGAAACGTGGCTTCTCTCTCTTCTTCCCTCCCTCCCTCTCTCAGGCTCAGCCCTAAGGCCTTGATGGGGGAGGGGCATGGACTTAGAATGGGAGAAAATATTTGGGTTCAGAAGGGCCTGCCCAGATGAAATGTGGATTGTTTGGGGAATCTAGTGGGAGCCCCCTCTTCAGTGAGCCACCAGTTGCGTGTTCATGCCTGTACACACCACACACACACACACACACACACACACCCTGTGATCAAGCACTTGAGACTCTTTACCTGCTGACCTCTACCTCCCAGGACCAAGATAAACTTGGCCAGGCAAAAGCCAAGTCCTTAGAGGACTTGAGCATCTTGGACTTCCACCTAAACTGTTCCAGGCCATTAGATTGACGGTGAGGAACCAGGCCAAGGGACAGAAGCCGGAGTCAAGGAGGCATGGGGGCTGAGGTCTCCCTGTTCTCCATTAAGCAGCACATCCTGGTCACCCTGCGCTCTGAGGAAGGCCCCGTCCCAGGCGGAGAGAGCATACTTCAGCAGACAGGACAAGGGTGTGAGGGGAGAGGGCTTGCATTGCCAGCAGAGAGATTTGGTTTCTAGTCTTGGCTCTGCTTCCACTGGGAGCTTGGCCCCTACCACTGGCTCTCCTCCCTGGGCCTCAGTTTCTTTGTCTGTAAAATAGGGGAGAGGTTGGATCAGGTCTTCCTATAGATGGTTCTGGCACAGATCCCAGGAATAAAGCAGCAGGGATCGGGGGATCCACACCTCCTCTTGAAGCTGGTATAAGACACTAGTCAGAGGGAAAGAGGTTTGTCAGAGCTCGGACCCTTGAAGTCAAGCGGGGCAGTAGAGTCCTGCAGTAAGCTTCCCTCGGCCCTTGGCAGCTCTGAGTTGGGCTTTCTTCTGAATGAACTCGGCCGCCCGCAGCCTCTTCCTGCTGCTCCATTCAGCCTGCATCCCCAGCTGCTCATCTGGGCCTTGGTCCAGCACAGGAAAGGAGGCACGACCAGACAGTGGGATCCAGCACTAGGACACTGGGGAGGAAAAGCCCTGCTGGGGAGGCTCCTGATCTCGAGAGGCAGCGGGAGAAGATGGGGTGCCTAAGGAAAGAGAGAAAGGACTCTCGGGCTGGGAATCAGGAGATTTAATTCTGTCTCTGTTTCTGCCACCAGCCAGTGGGACAATTCAGAAAAGTGACTTTTCTTTTCTTTTTTTTTTTTTTTTTTTTGAGAGGGAGTCTTGCTCTGTCGCCCAGGCTGGAGTGCAGTGGCGCAATCTCGGCTCACTGCAAGCTCCACCTCCCTGGTTCACGCCATTCTCCTGCCTCAGTGTCCCGAGTAGCTGGGACTACAGGCGCCCGCCACCACGCCCAGCTAATTTTTTGTATATTTTTAGTAGAGACGGGGTTTCACCGTGTTGGCCAGGATGGTCTCGATCTCCTGACCTCGTGATCCACCTGCCTCGGCCTCCCAAAGTGCTGGGATTACAGGCTTGAGCCACTGCACCCAGCCAAAAGTGACTTTTCTTCTTCTGGGCCTTGGCTTCCTCATCTGAAAAATGGGGATATTAGAACCATAGCATTACTGTAAGCATTTCGAGAGAAAATTAAAGTGAAGGTTATGTAGCCCAATGCCTGGCATGTAATGTTCATCGTTGGCTTGATCCATAGAGGCTGGATGGGGGTGATAGTGAGAATTGCTCAGCTAGGAGTTGCTGTGTGAACACAGCAAGTCACTTTCCTTCTCTGGGGCCTCCATCTCCATATCCAAGGTCCCTTCCGGCTGAGATCCCATTCCAACCCTTCCCCCAACTTCTTCATTCTGCCTGAGGATAGGAAAATGTTTCCAGGGTTAAGGATGGGTAGGGATGGCGTCTGTGTGCCTCTCGGTCTGGAAAATGGAGAGCAGAATATTCGCTATCCTCCCTAAAAATCCAGATACGGGCCATAAATCACGTGGAAGTCGTGTGTGCTCTGTTGCTCTGTGCAAAATGCAAAATGTATGCTCGCCCTGAAAACAACTACGTAGGAAATACACGTGCACTTGGACAGACAGGAGAGTGAGCACGCAAAGTCAAGACACGTGTGTTTGGAGGTGGCTGGGCTGCTTTATTTTTCTTTCTATGAGGATGCCTTCATGTTGCTGCAGTTCTGCTTCTGCGATTCTCAGAAATCCTCAGAAGGCGGCTGCCCTTCCTCATCCATGTGGGGGCGTCTCCTCCCTGCCCCTCCCACTCTCCCACGGTTTCTGATGTGGCCACCCTTGAGCCACTGTACTCTGTGGTCCTTCAGCCCCTTGGCACATATGAGAAAGAGGGTCTGGGCTCCAAGAACTGGGATAAAGGACCGGAGGGAGAGCAGGTCGTTTCTCCAGATGGAAACACTAGGTCTGTGTGCTGTCCCCTCCTTCCTCTGGCTCAGGGGAAGGGATGTCTGGCTTCTCTAGAGGGAACTGGCTTGGGATCCCAGAGAAGCCCCAGCTGGGAGGGTGTGGGGAGGAGAAGGAGGAGGAAGAAGAGGTCTGTTTTCTCAAAGGGGAGCAGCAGGAAGCTGCAAGGATGTTTGCCCAGCACACCCGTTTACTCCCTGCAGCTGGGGAGGCCAGGTGTGGGAGTGACAGGGACCCAGGGACCAGCCTAGCATTGGGGGGAGGTGGTGGGGGCTAAGGCTGATCGCTACTCCCCACACCCCTAGCATGGCTTCTCCTGAGCTAACTGGGAAGCAGAGAGGCACCCCCACCCCCAGCCTTCGGGAGATTTAGGGAGATTAGAGAGGTATGTGTGTTTGGGTGTTCCTATATCTGTGGGTGGGCCTTTAACAGTCCTTAAAAGGGGAGATTTGTGTGTGTTTCTGTTTAAGTTCTCACCAACAGGAAAGAGGACAGAAGGGCTAAGGCACTCTGGTCTCAGAGTGGAATCTGCTAGAAAAGATGTAATGAAAAACCTCCTGGAGGAGCCCAAATCTCAGGGTGCCTATTCAGAAAGGAGACCTCTGATACCTACTCCTCTATCAAAACATTAAGTTCGTTTCGAGCAGAGGTTTGGTTTGGGTTTTGCTTCCCCCAGTGTTGAGGGAACAGTTCCTTGAGTCAGGAGCTTGGTCTGTCTTGTTCACTGCTGTATCCCAGTGCCTAACAACTGTTGATGAATGAATAAATCGATGGATGGATGAATGAATGGATGGATGGATGAAGAAAAAGGGGCCCAAGCCAGACCCCACATTCTTAGAGAAGAGGGAAAAGTGTCCTTAAGCCCATCTATTTGCAGCCATCGAGGTCCTGCAGAGCCTGCACTGTCTCTGGGGTCTAGGAAGGGCTCTCCATGGTTTTCAATGAGTTCTCATTACCTTGAGCCATCCCCCTACTGTGGCACAGGCCTCTGCAGCCCCTGGTCTAGAATAGTCTACAGCTGGCTGACCCACAGGGGATTTGAACTTGTGGCTCAGATCTCACTCTTTAGCACTGTCTCTAGGGCTTCCGTCTTCCCCAGTTTCTTCTTCAGATTGCTCTAGGACTCCTGGATCCATACTCACCCAATTTAAGACTAAGCCTTTTCCAGCCCTGCCTCAGAGCCCTTGCACATGCTGTTCCTGTGATCTGGACTGCTTTTCCCTCAGTCTCTCCATCTCAGCCTTCCGATCCCAGCTCAGATGTTGCCTCCTTAGGGAACGCTCCCTGACTACCTAAAGTGGGACCCGCCTGTTCTATTCTGTTTCAGTCTTTTGATTTCTTCTAGCCCTTAACCCAGTTTGCAATTATGTTAATGGCTTATTGTCTATTTCCTCCATGAGAAAGTAAGTTCCATAAGAGGAGAGTCCATATCAGTTTTGTGCATTGACATAAACCTAGCACAGTCACATGGGACAAAATAGATGCTCAATGTAGTAAAACTCTACAATAATGCAATAAATATGCCCAGTCAAAAATTTCCAACTATGTTCATTTGCAGTGGCTCGTGCTTGTAATCTCAATGCTTTGGGAGACCAAGGTGGGGGGATTGCTTGAGCCCAGGAGTTCAAGACCAGTCTGGGCAACATAGGGAGACCTCGTCTCTACAAAAAAATTAAAAAAAAAAATGAGCCGGGCATGGTGGCATATGCCTGTGGTCCCAGCCACTCAGGAGGCTGAGGAGGGAGGATCACTTGGGCTGGGGAGATTGGGACTGCAGTGAGCCATGATGGCTTCACTGCACTCCAGCCTGGGCAACAGAGCCAGACCCTGTCTCTAAAAGTAATAATAATAATACAAATTTAAAAATAAATTTTCCATTTACATAAAATGCGGAGTTATATTTTTGTAGAATTAACAAAAAACAGTATTTTTCAGAGGGTCTGTACTATCACAAAAAGCAGGAAAGTAAAAATTGTGATACCTTACTGCACAAAGCAGACCAAACAGAAAGAGTACCACAGGAGCATGAGGCAGTCACTTTTTTTTACCAACCCCATAGAGAACGGAGGTTTGCTCACTTTTATTTGAGAAGGGGCCTGAGCATAGAACAGAAGTCAAGTTTGGGTCACACTGTAGTGAACTTTGCTCTATTTCAAGGACTTACTGTATTTGCAGAGAAAATTACTTTAGACTGGCGCAATCCTTGTAAGGGAAGGGAAAAATTGTTTTAAAAAAAATCCCAGGCTGGATGTGGTGGCTCACACCTGTAATTCCAGTACTTTGGGAGGCGCAGGCAGGTGGATCATTTGAGGCCAAGAGTTTGAGACCAGCCTGGGCAACACAGAAAGACTCCATCTCTACAAAAAATAAAAAATAAATTATCCAGGCATGGTGGCACATACCTGAAGTCCTGGCTGCTTGGGAGACTGATGTGGGATGATCACTTGAGCCCAGGAGTTCAAGACTGCAGTGAGCTATCATCACGCCACTGCAATCCAGCCTGGGCAACAGAGCAAGACCCAGAAAATCAGATCTAAGTGTTCAAGAGGTGTACTTATGATTCCTGAAGGGATCCTGGGGTTTTCAGGATCCTGGATTGTCCAGCCCTTAGGGTGGTGGAGATGCTGGGTCCCACAGAAGTGCTGTCTGCACCCCGATATGTTGTGAGGTCCCTCTGGCTTCCCTGGACCAGCTGGGAATTCACTTGCTCATTCATTAATACACATGTCCATTCCTTCAGCAACTGGGCACTGAAGGAACATCTATGCTGGTGCCAGGGTAACCCAGATGAAGAAAACACACTTGACCCTCCAGTCAATCACGGATGAATGAGAGAGACAGAGAGGGAAATAGGCAGTATCAACACTATGGTGGGCGCCATGATGGAGCAGAGCATGGCAAGAGGCTGAGCCAGGCTACAGGTCATGAAAGCTTTCTCAGAAGGTGATCTCTGCACATGATGCCCCAATTTCCCTCTTCCTTAGTGGCAAAGGAGTTATTAGAAGGCATTTCTGGCCAGACATGGTAGCTCACACCCGTAATCCCAACACTTTGGGAGGCTGAGGCAGGTGAATCACCTGAGTTCAGGAGTTTGAGACCAGCCTGACCAACATGGTGAAACCCCATCTCTACTAAAAATACCAAAAAAATTAGCCAGGCGTGGTGGCGTGTGCCTGTAATCCCAGCTACTTGGGAAGCTGAGCCAGGAGAATCACTTGAACCCAGGAGGGGGGGATTGCAGTGAGCCAAGATTGCACCATTGCACTCCAGCCTGGGCAACAAGGGCAAAACTTCACCTCAAAAAAAAAAAAAAATGGCATTTCCACAGGGACTGGGGCCGTGTTCCTTTTACTGAACACGTGTAGGCATTATTATCCATTGTGCACTCCACTCAAGGGCAGGAGTCCTACGGAGAGTCAAAGAGGGAAGCAAGAAGAAGCTACGAGCAAGTTCTCTCGTTGTTCTAGTTTGAGATTTCCCCTCTAGAGCAAGGAAAATTCAGGATCTTTGATATCACAGGGTCTCTGTCTTCATCCTCACCCACTCCCATCCTTAGGGCACCTTGGATGCCTAGAGCTTCATGGGCAAAACCAGATCCCCTGGATAAGCTCCCACATCCCATTTCACACCCTATCCTCAGATTCACCCCAGGATGCCGTTCCCCAGCCCTTCTGGGGACTTGGATCTTTGCTCTCTGCAGCTCCCAGGACTCCTCAGGAGACTCTGTTTCTGTCTGCCCTGGCCTGGCCTGGCTACTGCACCAGGAGAGGGGAGTATAAAGGACATCCCTGTTTTGTGTCTTCTCCCTATATCATGTGCCTCGTGAGAGTCATGGTACTGAGGCCCTCCTGGAGCATCTCTCTCTGGGACCTGGCTTGCCCTTGAACCTCCCTCAAGAAACCAGCTCCAGATGCTGGAGAACAGGCTGTTCCTCTGGAAGTCTCAGCACTCCTGGGGGCAGGATGGAGGAGGGAGATTTGGGTGGAGTTAAGTCAAGACCATGAGCTGGAACTCTGTGTAACCCTCTTGAGCAGCCCTGGGGACGCCAGACTGAATGGCAGGACCCTAGACCAGGATTGGGGAATGTGTGGGGGTGGGATTGTCTGGGTCAGGAGAAGCTGAGAGAAGCAGGAAATGCCCCAGGACTCTGACCCTCGGAGTAAATATGTCAAAGGTATTGATTTCTTTGGAATGTCAAAGATCCTGATCCCCACTGCCTGGACACACCATATTGTCTACAAGGCCAGTTTGATAGCTGGAGCAACCATGGGCTTCCCTGCTGCCGGGTTCAGTGTGCCTCCTCCCCTAATTCCCCTGGGACAGAGCCTTCACTGCCGCTTCCTTGGCTGTTGGCTCGTGGCCCAGAAGCCACTTCACCCATCACAGAGAGTCTGACACATCTGGGCTGGGATGTGTGGTCCAACATAACAGCTGGACAGCAGCAGCCACTGGCTCCTCCTCCCCTTCCAAAAGAATAACAAAAATGAAAGTAGCGATGGAGTGAGGCAGGCTCTTCAGGCCTTCACGGAGAGCCAGGAGGCGGGTTTCAGGCAGTGATGGATGGGGGCTCGCTTTGGAGGCAGACAGATCTGAGCCTTTGCCCATGGGTTCCCCTCCACCTGGAATACCCTCACCCTTCTTTACCTCATTTCCCTCACTTGCTGTGTGACCTTAGGCAAATCACTTTCCCTTTCTGGGCCTTGGCCTCCTCATTTCTGAACTAAACTGAGGGTTCTTTGAGAGCAGGGTGTGTCAGTCCATTATTTCTGGCTATTCCCTAGGTACAGCTATAATGACTGAGTGCTCAGGAAATGTTTATTTATTGGATGGATGGAAGGAAGGCAGGATGGAGTAGGGTGGGGACGATAGAGGAATGAATAGGTGGGGGGATAGATAGTAAAAGAAAGGACACTTCTACATTTCCAGCTTTGATGGTCCTCTTTTTTAAAGTAGATTGATTCATTCATTCATTCATTTGATTACTCAAATCGTGAATCTTATCATAAATGCCATCTCTCCCTTTCACTTTATCATCATGGCCTTTTCTATTATGATATATTGTGCACTGGAAGAATATATAGAAGGTATATCTATCAGTTATAAAGTATAATAAACTGAATACTTGGAAACTTACCCAGCTTCAGAATCAGACTCAGGGCCAGGCATGGTGGCTCATGCCTGTAATCCCAGCACTTTGGGATGCTGAGGCAGGTCAGTAGTTTGAGACCAGCCCGGCCAACATGGCGAAACCCCGTCTCTACTAAAAATACAAAAATTAGCCAGGCGTGGTGGCGGGAGCCTGTAATCCCAGCTACTCAGGAGGCTGAGGCAGGAGAACTGCTTGAACCCAGGAGGCAGAGGCTGCAGCGAGCCGAGATTGAACCACTGCACTTCAGCCTGGGCAACAGAACAAGACTCTGTCTCAAAAAACAAACAGACAAACAAAAGAAAGAAAGAAAGAGAGAGAGAGAGACAGAGAAAGAAAGAAAGAAAGAAAGAAAGAAAGAAAGAAAGAAAGAAAGA